>NW_024352785.1:7205375-7272130 GCF_902729225.1 Pteropus medius | reverse complement strand
TGTGAGAGACATGGAGGTGTGGTGCGGAGAGAAGCAATAGGACCCAAATGCACTAGAGCTCCGGTACCTAAGACAGTGCTGTGCTCTGTTTCCGTGTGCGATTGCCTTTTGCAGTCTTTACCCAAACTACTGCAGGCATTTTTTATTTGAGCTAGTGTCTTAGGTCAGGTTCCCCAAAGGCTGACTCTGAGATGAGAATCATGTGCAAGCAATGTATTAAGGAAGCACTCCCGGGAGAAGCTGAAAGGAAGTGGAGAAAGCACTGCGTAAGGTGCATGTCATGTAGTCTGTGGAGGGTGGCTTCAGTCTCAGAGCTCTCTTGACCTGAGACCAAAATGCTGGACTTCCATTGTCCTGCACCATCAGTCATCGGTGTAGGGCCACCCCAGAGGCATATAAACTCCAGTTCTTTGTGTATGCAACTCAGAAGCCTGAGGGAGTCCTCAAGAGAAAAGTCAGTGAAGAGGCCCTGGAAAGCAATAGCACAACAAAGCAAGCAGAAAGGCACCCAAAAATGGTCAAAGGGATCCGAGGGCATCAGGCTAGTTTTATAGCATCGATGATAGCTGGGTTGAGTGACTGACTGTGCCTACAAGTAAAAGGACTTTTTTCAATGCATAGACATGGTTCAAGAGAAGAACAGGATTTTTATAAAAATGGAAAGACATCCCTCTGAGAGCAACTTTGGGGCACATTCCTAAGTTTATATCAGAGAAAGTTGCATATTTAATCTTTTTAAGCTTCTCTAACCACCTAAGATGGGCATGTTCCACCTTAAAGATCTATTTTGCAAGCAGAGGGAGGCATGCTGAGAACCTCTTTCTGCAGTAAGTACTTCAGCCAGAGACCTACCAGCCATCATACTTAAATGACTCTTTATGGCAGTCCTTGGATCTGAGGTTAGATATGTCCCTTAGCTTATTGCCTGCTTCTGTACATGTCATTTACATTTCAATTTCAATTTTTTTTTTCTGTTGATGAACTCAAATCTAAAAGTACCATTCACCACCAGGTAATCTTACTTTCTGAACCCTAATGATGGTAGCATTTCCTTTACTCTCTAATTCAAGTTGGGTATGCTTTTAGTTTAAAATACATTTGTGGCTTGACTGGAATTTAAGATTCCCTCATCCATCATTAGGTAACTTTAAAGCTGATGATATTTCAGTATGGAATCTTTTCTACTTGCCTTACCCTCTCCTACCCCATTAGTCTTTTGTAGTAACAGCACCATCCCTATAATCAGAACCAGAGATGGAAAAAAAGGTAAAACTGAGAAATAGCCCCTTTTCCCTTGTGAAGTGAGAAAGCCTGTTTCAGCACCCATCCTTCTCTTACACCCTATTATCCTATTAGTTCTTTTGGCTTCTGGTTCTATATTTCTTCTGATTGTCTAGTGTCTTCATTTTTAGACCTTGTCATGTAGGACCCTGACCTCATTCCTGTTAATCTGGGAAGATGCGTATTTGAATCTTCTTAAACTTCTTTTTCTCCCATCAAACTTTACCATTTACCTATCCTGCATTCTATTTATACAAGGTTATTCTTTCTGCTAAGAGATATCTTGAAGCTCTTGTCCACTGGTCTGTGGTACTAGATTAATGATAACATGCTAATTACCCACCTTCTGAAAACACTAGCAAATTTTTAGAGAAGTATTTTTATAAGACTCCTTCAATAATGAGGCAGTGTGATGTAGTGAGAAGAGTGAAGTCTTAAGAATTAAAGTGACATTGGAGTAAATCCATCTCTCCTTCATATTCCCTGCTTACTTAACCTCTCCGAACCTGCCTAACCTGTCTTTACACAACTGTAAAAAGAAGATACTGACACTTATCTTCCATATTTTTGAGGCTATTTAATTAAAAATTATAAAGAGTACCTAGGTTAGTGTCTGAAAGAATGTAGCTAATACATTAACAATATGTTAAATAAGCAGCTCAAATATTTCTTAGACACACTGTACAGAAAGAAAGATACAAGTGGCATCTCTTAAATTAGACTCCACTTCACTTGTGTACCACACCAGCTCTTCTCTAGTCTCATCCACCAGCCAATTATCCTATCCATTCATCTGTTTATTAACTTTTTATGTACTTATTAGGTGCTAAAGGCTGGGCTGGGTACTTTGACAGATACAAAGATACATTATACATAGTCCCATGCTGGCTTATTGATTGTGGTAAAAAAAAAAAAAGTCTAGGCATTTTAGATGTTGGAAAGGCAAGACAGAGAATATCTCAATCCTCTCTGAAGTTTGTCCATGAAAGTTCAGAGTCAAAGAAGAGAGACAAATTTATACCTCTCTGGGAAGTTGAGGAAGAGATCATTTTCAGGTATATAGAAAGAACAGGTTTTGAGTCAAGCTCCAATGGAAGGGTCAGTATATGGACGTAATAGATGTGCAACAGCCAATAGTCAAGGGCATCAGAAGAACAGGGGAAGGAGCAAGGTGCTTAGTGAATGAAATGAGGAGGCTCAAAGAGTAAACCCATGTCCACTTAAAATGTGACCAGCAGACCCTAGCTCGTCTTACCAGGGTGGGTTCAGTCACTTATGGGAGCCACACCAGACTGGGTGAGGGAGTCAGCGAGAAGAGCATGATGAATGGAAGGAAGAAGCTGGAGAGTGTTGCCATAGCAACTTATACCAGTTCATAAGCTGGGGAGAAATATTGAAGTGTAATGACTGCTCTAACTTAAATATTGGATAACAGCATAAAATTTGTAATCTCAGAGAAGCTAAGTATACTAGCTTTACATCTTTAGAAGGTAGATGGTGCAGTGCTTACCACCTGAACTCCAGAGGCTGAAAGACTGAAGATTATATTTTGTCCTTGCCACTTATCACTTTTAGACAAATTATTTAGCCTCCCCACAACTTAGCTATGAGTCTGTAAAATGAGGGCAAAGACTAGTATTTGCTTAGGGGGTGATTCTAGACACTCAATGAAAGGGTGTATGTATATGGCTCTGCACAGGGCTTGACACATAGTGAGTAGGCAATGAGTATGAGCTGTTCTGGGTCTGGATTCTACATGTCTGCCTAGAGGTCTCCTCAAGCTTATGCAAGCTGTCATATGGTTGAGCCTATTTTTATGTCTTTAGCCAGTCATAAAAATAACTTTTAGACCCTACGACTGAAGCCAAAGAGAAGTCAAGTTGAGCCTGAAGAGTGAAGAATAGTAGCACATTTATGAGTCATTTAATCTCTTTGGCATCTCCTTTTCTCTCCTATTGGTGAATTATTTGTGGGATCTGTGTTTTTAGGAAGAAGTCCAAACACATCTCTAGCTCACTCAAGCTCCAGGAGGGTTCCTCTAGGGCCCAGAAGAATTTTTGCCACATACTAGGGTTTGTCTTGATGAATGGTGTTGCAAATGTGGATAATACCAATGCAGATATTTGGTATTTATTGGGTTGAATTAGCAAATAGGTAATGTTTCTGGGAAAATGTGTAAGTAAAAAACATTCATCAATTTACTCAGAAAGTTTATTGAGCAGCTATGATGTGGCAGACACTGCTTTGTGCCCTAGAGATGTACAAAACAGTGGGTGCAGGGGTGATCTCTAGCATACTTAACAGCTAGTGTCATTTGAGTAATCACTAGAACTGACGCTGGTGATGGTAGATCAGTGTCCCAGAGCGGCTCTTCTCTGCCGAGTGCTGCCCCTCTGAAACATCCAGGACCAAGAAGGGGCTAAGGTAGTAGGGGATCGTTTGGGGGATATACTACAGTAGCTATATGGACTAGTCAAAAATAATAATTTAATATTTGGAAACCTGTGTTTTAAAAAGCTGGGCATACTAATGCATTCTGGCAGTGAACAAAACAGACCAGGTCCCTTCCTCACGAGGCTTTGTTTTTTGGGAGTTACTCCAATGACATCAGAGGGCTTATCTCCTGGGAGAGCTTTGAGTCTCTTGTAGTCACAGAGGCCAAGTTCCTTAGCTGCATAGCCCAGGGCCTTGATAGTACCAAACAACATCATGCCTAAACCTATACTTGGCAAGCAATTCTATCCTTAGCATCTTTCATATTTTTTTAAATCTTATCTTAGATATTTATAATTCATTATAAGTTTCTTCTCCTGGAGAAGGCCAATTATGATAAGTATGTGGGTCTTTCTGAGCTGTTCAGTTCTTAAGGTCCTTTTGGTTATGAAGGACACTGCTACAAGTCCCACATCATAAAGACAGCAGCCAATTAATTCCTATATGTTGACCCTCCGTGATGTTCGTAGTGAGAATTCTTATTATAGACAAAAAAAAAAAAAAATGATTTAAATTATCCAGTAGAGAAGTTAAGTGGCAAGTTTTTTATTCAATATATTTATAAAAACTTAAAATGATTCCATGTCAGAGACTAAAATGAATGTTATTCTTCTTTGGCATCCAGAGTGAAAATTCAGGGAGATATATGGATAATCAGAAGTGCAGATGGTTAGACCAGGGTACATTCAGGCTAAATTTGGCTAGCTGAGGATATTTGAATTTAAGGAAATGGAAGAGATAACATCGCTCTAGTCCACAACAAATTCAGTAATTTATATTCTCTTATAAATGTGCATTTTATGATAACAGTAAATTCTATGGTACCTGGCTGAGACTTACTAATCAAGTCAGTCTTATACATGGAAAGAGAGAAAGAAATCACAATTAAAGTTGTGGTCCAGGCATTTATTCAGAGCTACCTACTTAATCCACGAAAGGAGGAATTTATGGTGGGAATTGCAAGGATGATAATGCAGCGATGGCAGAGCAATCCGTATGCAATTGTGCCGCTTATGTTCATCGCAAAACTGTCAGATGAATTGTTACTGCTAGATCGTTATCTGGTGTTGATAGGAAAGGCTAAGAGAATACAGCTAAGTACTGAGGCTCAGGGTGGTATTTTGTATTAGAAAATGAAAACTTCGACATGTAGATGGGAAACATTGGATGCGCAAGCCATTACAAAAGGATAAATGGGATTCACACAAAAATACTTTTTTGACGTAACCTCAGTTCTCTTTGGGGGAATTTTAGATCATAAAGACTTATAAGCTGCTTGGGCTAGAAGTAGGTTTGCTTTTCACGGGGAGAGCAAATTTATCACTTCAGTCCATTTATCAGTGATATCTTGTGCTGCTAAATACAGCAGTAGAGAAGCTGATCATATTTCATTTTGTAAATGCACAAAATAGCTCTCTTTCATATACAGAGTCTCCTCAAGTAACGATGGGATTATGTCCTGAGAAACCCATCAGTAAGTTCAATGTATTTTAAGCTGAAAATGTACTTAATACACCTAATTTACCAATTGTCATAGCTTAATCTAGCCTATCTTATACATGCTCAGAACATTTACATTGGGCAGTTATCTTCTTTCATCTCAAAAATAATTGCCTTTCTCTTCCCACCAGAAGCAGGAAACAGAGCTTGGAGTTTTGTAGACATGATGATATGGGAAAACAGAAAACAATATCCAAAACAGCGCCGGCAAAACAGTATACTATAGAATATGAGTTGTTTACCATTGTGACCACGTGGCTAACTGAGAATTGCTGCTGTCCAGCATCACGAGAGAGAACCCTACTATATATTGCTAGCTGGGGAAAAGATCAAAATTCAAAATTCGAAGTGCAGTTTTTACTGAATACTTATTACTTTTGCACCATTATAAAGTCAAAAAATCCTGTCGAACCATTGTAAGTTGGGGACCATTTGTATACTAAATCCTTCAATTAAACAATCATTAATACAAAACTTGATGTGGTTTAAAATACTATTAACAAAACCAGCCTGTGTGCAAATTAGCACTTTATTTGTTGTTCCGCATTGATTAAGGGAAGAAATTCAACTCTGTCTTCTTCCACCATCTTAGTTTTTAACAGGAATTTGTCTTCCTCTATGTGGGCATGTGAGGGGGTAGGAGTTATGACTCTATTTTTTTAATTCATATTACTGAGAAAAACAGGGCAAGAAAATATTTTACAAATAACAGACACATAAGTGTTTAAGAGTAGTTTAAAGAAATAAAAGATTTCTCAGTTCTTTGTTTTTAAAGTAGAGGCTCATCATATTACATATGTTAAAAGATTAATTAATAGATGTATTAGCCTAATTACTTGTCCTAAACAATATAAGTATTTCCCTATTCATAGAACTAAGTGTACTGAATGATTTTCCCGTCCTCTCCTTCCCCACCATTCACCTTTGACTTTCCCCTTCCTCCCTTCCTTCCTCCTCCTTTTATCTAACAGGTATTTATTGAGTACTCATTGTATAAGACTCAGTATTCTAGACATTATGAAGATAAAACATGAGGATCAGATGAAAATGTAATAATGTTTACTTAAATGTTTATCAGACTTTGGTAATTGCAATTATAGAGAATAAAACGTGTTTCTGTTAAATCACAGGGCTCATTACTTACAGAAAAAGAAGGCTAAATTGCATATTAACTTTCTTAGACTTCCTTGTACCTCTGTGGCATTTCACTTTGCAATTTAATTGATTCTTTAAGTTAAATTATAATATTGCTCTACCTACAGCTCTCCATCGGCTCTCTTTTTCACTCCAATAAATGCCAAAGTTTTCACAATGGTCTGTAAGGCCTTACATGCTCCGTCATGTTGCCTCTCTGAATTCATGTTCTGTCACCCTCCTCCAAGGTTATGACATGTGGCTGAAGCTGTAATTTGAGTAAAATTTATAGACTTGAATTTCTTCACTATTAACAATAATTTTTAATTGTTAACTAAGCATGCAATTTAAGAAACAAGAGAAGTAATGAAGCAATCAGATTTTACTGATCGTTGATTATCGGGAATGTAAGTAATTTTTATTCTTTGTATTTTTATGTCATTTTCTACAATATCATATATTAGTTTTAAAATTAGTAAAAAAAATTCGTCAGTGCAGAAATGAGAATTTTAGTTTCGAAAAAGGAAGATTATTAATAAAGGAGAAGAAAGTAAACCCACGAAAGCATGGCGAAGGAGAAGAATATAATTTAGTTTTATAGCCTGTTCCACTGTTTTAGTCATAATAGGACTGAAGTAATCAGAGAAAAGTTAGAATGCCAGCAAAGAAGTCTCAGGAAGATGTCAGCTAGAACAGAGGCAAGCCAAGAAAGCAGAAGGAAAAGTAGCATGTTTTATACAGAAAGCAGCCGTATGAATTTTATCAAGCATGGAAAAATTAGATTCTAGAGAAGGAACACAGGAAAATATGCCTGAGTTGAGAACCAGCTCAAATCCTTTTCAGGAAAAAGTCAAACAAGAGTTCGCCTTTGGTGTACATATGGTGTGAGTTACACTGTAGAATGTACTTTCTACTCTTTCAGCACTGAATTAATTGTCAAAATACTTGTGTTCTCATTCTTTTCCTAACATTTACCAGCTATAGGACCATGGGCAAATCATTTAATTTAGTTGAATAATAGTTTTCTTATTTTAAAATAAGCACACAAATATCTGTCTTTCCTATGTTACAAAATTGTGGTGAAAATAAAATTTTTATCAGCATAGGAAATGCTTTGAAAATCACAATGTTATTTAACTATAAGATTTTATTTATTATTAACAGTAGTGTATGCAGACATCTGTTATAACCAGAATTGAATCTAATGGAGTGAAACCTGTCTTGCAAAACGAATAGTATAATCAGCAATTTAATAATACTAAATGAAACATGATGACAAAATAAATGTATTGAATACTGAAAGAATAGATGGCATTTAATTGTGGGAATAATTCCTTATTCCTTCAAGTAAAGAATCATATTGTGACCCAAACATTTTGTATGAGTTTCTCTCCCTGCACCTGCCCCACCCCAGTGCCTGATAGATACACATTCAATTTTGCATTATCAGAAAACCCTGAAAAGTGCACAGGGGTATTTGCTCAAGATTTTTCAGTAGAAAACTAAGTACAGTCTATATGTTAATTGAAATTAAATGATGCTGATCTTCATCAACTATAAGAAGGAACTTGAAAGTTATGAGATTCAGGGCATGAAATATGTAAGTTATCTTTCAGCAAATGAGCAGATATTCTGGTTTTAATGGTTGGTGGCCTCTCCTGTGTTGATTACCTATGAAAACACAGATTTCTAGGTACTAGTTGTTTCTGTATTGTATATGCTGGTGATCACCAAATTCATTCAAACTTCAAGACTCAAATACCCAATCAGTACTGGTACCTGTTGGACAACTTCATTTAGACATTTCATAGGCATCTGAAACTTAACATACTCAAAGCAGAATTCTTGATTTTCCTTCAAAAATCTTTTCTTCCCCTAGTCTTCTCATCTTAGTAAATGACTATCGTCCACTCAATTGTTAAGCTGAAACTTAGTTATTAAACCTTTATTCTTTAGTTGCCCTCTACCTCTAGAATGTATTGCAATCATTGTGACTTACATCCACTCTATCTTTCCAGTCCAAATGACCATCATCTTGCATATAGATTTCTTCAGTAGCCTCCTACCAGTCTTCCTGCCTTCTCATGCTGCCCTACCCTAAAATCTATTTTCTGAATAGCAGCGAAGATGGTCTTTTTGAAAACATAAAAGATGCCATGTCACTCTCTTTATTAAGACACTACTATAGCTCTCTATCACAATTATAATAAAATCTAAGCTCCTTCCTTACCATGAGCTATATAGCAGGGCTGATATGTATCTAGGATGCACTGGTATAGCCTTATGGGTTATTTACAGACAGAGCTCACTCTAATTGGCTGGTACTCATGCCACGTGAGTTAAATTACTTCTGCTGCTAAGTCCCTACATGATCTAGTGGTTCTCAACTAGAGATTTTCAAATGTTCCAGAGCACATTTGGTGATGTCTGGAGACATTTTTGGTTGTCACGACATGGGTCTGCTACTGGTATCTATTGAGGAGAAGCTAAGAACAACACTAGACATTCTGCAGGACAAAACAGCCCCCGAAACACAAATTATCTGGCTCCATATGTCAATAATGTCCAAGCTGAGACACCTTGAGATAACCCTCTTTTCCCTGCCTGCCTTGTCTGTACCAGTCTCTCCCTCATTCACATTATGCTCCGCTACCTTCTTGTTCTCTTTGGCGTTCTCCATTATGTCATCTGTTTAATTTTTTTTTTTTTTTTATAGAACTGAAACTATCTGATATTACCTCGTTTGGTTTTTTATTCCTTATCTGCCACTCCCACCTAGAATGTATGCTGCATTGAGAGGAGAAAATGTTTTTCTGCCCTTGCATGGAGAACAGTGCCTTGATGTTTGCTGTGTGTTTGTCTGTCCCCTCCCTATCCTTCCCCTCTCCCAGCCCAGCTTCACTTATTTTTCACTACCACCAATTTCTGAGCTCCACTCTATCCCTAGAGGGTGTAGTAAGGTTTAAGGATAAGATGAGCATATCCGTTTCACATATCATTGGGTAACAGAAGCAATCCAAAGTGTACTGATTTGTTTTTAGTCCCCATCAGATTGTCTCTGAATTAAAATAACTGCTCATCAACATTTCTAATATCAGCAGCATGAAACAGCTTCAAAAGGCATGATAGCCAAAGCCATTCCCCAGAGCCTTCCACTCAGATGGTGTCCTAAGAGCTGTTCACAAACATTATTTGCCTAGATATCCTCTGCTTAACTTGAGTTATGACTTTCCTGGTGATTGAATGTCTTAACAGTGTTGTTGCAGAAGATCTAATTTCAATTTATTGTGATAACTGTACAAATATTGTGATGACTCTTCACTTCATGTGAATGGCCTCCCCATCCTGGCCTTGAGATTACCCAACTCTGTCCATAATCTGAAAGCCCACCCACACCCATAGGGCTGTCTGCCGTTGTGTATCAACAATCATGGTCCCGCTGCCCCAAAATAAGTCATTTAGGCAGCCTGGATCATCAGTACGGTAGAGAGCTGGGCCAAGATCTGACTTGCTTTGAATCAGTCGTTTCACGAGGCTTATTTGTCTTTGGAATTAGAGAATCATGTTTCAACACAGAAGTGCCTGTGTTTTTGGACAACTGCCGATTTTCCATTTGGTTTGACTCTAAAAGATCAAATTTATGGGAAAATCCCAACTGACTCCGCAAGTCCCACCATATTTAATTTTGTTCCAGCAGGACCTCAAACTAAAAAAAAGAAAGAAAATCCCTCAAGGTTATGCTGATAGAAAACCTGATTAGAATGAATTCATTCTAAACTTTATGTCCATTAAAAGAAATGTCCATGAAAAGAAACCAGTTTCTCCTTTTAAACAATAAAATTGCCCATCATAAGCATAAGTATTGATTCTCTTTAATAGTCTACACTCAAACTAAGATAAACTGTTATTTAGAAAACATATTATTTACAAAAACTAAAGCAATTCATAGGTTAAAGTCATATTTTTTAAACCTCCCTGTAAAAATTCTGCTTCCATCCCTTTATACTTGATGTCATGAGAAGATTGCAAAATGAATTGCAAATGCTCAGGTCCCCCAAAAATTAAATGAGGAATCAGCAACTTAGATTTAACCCTTAAGTTAGATGTGCTTGCAGACACTGTTTTATTTTCCATTTTTCCATTTTGATTTTCCATTTTTGTGTTCTAAACTGAGTGTATAGTTCTTCTGTTGTAAATAGTCTTTATTTTGCTTTGGAAATATGGAATAAAATTTCACTAGAAACTTTTTAAAATAATACTTGAATGCCACCTTGAGATAGTGCTCAGGTGAGATAATCTACAGAAGAAAGAAAAGGTGTTTTAAGGATTTTGTCTTTGATCAATGAAACAACTGTACTGTTTCTTTTCTTAAAAGTCATTTTTTTCCTTGCTCAACTTATAGTGTACATAGAATCTACCAACTGTGTGTTGCCCAAGTTAATGTTTTTGCATTATTTTCCTATTTAATTCTGAACGTTTGTATAGTAGTTGCAATTAAAGCAGAAAGTTGTCCTGATGACTGGACAGAAATTATTTGCAGCCGCTGGGCTTTTTACCCTTTGTTTTATTTTCCTGGGATTTGGATGGTATCTTCATCTAGACAGGAAGATCTGGCTGCAACTGTCATACAACAAAGCAAACTCTCTGACTGAGCTGGACTTCCTGTGTAGTATCATGAGACCTGCTGCTGGTATGTCAGTGGCAAACATGGGGAATCAATAAAGTTGTTTTTCCACTGGAGTTCTAGATTTGTCTCCAATTTAATGCTTAGTTCGGTTAATCAGTGTTTTCCTTTTGCATAGCAGAAGGCTCGTATTGCTGGTGGGCTTGATTTTTGTTAATAAAAGATCTACTAACCCCCAGATCTAAGAAACCCAAGTCTTCATGGGGCTTTTGAAAACCCATATCAGTGTCTTGAATGGCTGCCAGTGACAGCTGCTCTTCAGAGTCTCTTCTTTTGTTTTCTGAGTGATTTCTTTAACACATACAAAGGAGAAAGTCAAGTTTTTGAATAAATAAAATTGCAGGCACTCCGCATGTTAAAATCAACCTATGTTATCTTATTTTTTATTTTTTTAAAGGATATATGCACCATGATGAAAAAGTAAAATTGTTTAGACTTGCTTATTATGAAAAGTTAGAGTCTATCTTTAAGTAACTTCCTAATACAAATGTTGAAATCATCTTGATGTTATAGTACACAGATAGGTTCCCTTCTAGTGCATTCTAGAATATGGCTTCCCCTTCCCTTTTTCATCTAATCTACTCCATTCAATGGGTTTTTCAATAGGTACCCCGGGACCATGTGCAGAGCACTTCGTTATTAGTAATTTAAATGTGTGCCCTCTCTTGTTATGTTTGTTTCTCTTCTCCCCTAATCCCCACTCTCATTTCTTTCCACCCACCTCTCTCCCATAGGTGCCCACAGTAATGTATTGATATATTCTTAATATATACATGTAATTTTTTATAACACGCACTTTTGTGTTTTAGTCTTTAATTTACAGAAATGATAATGTGCTTTCTCATTCTGTTTCTACTTTTCTCACTAAATTCTCACTTATTTTGTTTTTCTACTTATTACTGCCCAGTGTGTCATAGAATAGAATCACTCCTCTTTACCCAATCTCCTAAATTTCTTCCGGCCCCCCATTACCATAATGATCACTGTGTACATGTGCAAAGACCACCTATGTACATATCCTCTACAGACCTAAGTGAGAATGTATCTGACATGTATCCCCGGAGTGTGATTGCTGTGTCATAGGCCATACACATCATTCCATTTTCTCTCTTGCATATATTTGCTGAAATCCATCAGTGCACTGATAATCACCACCCTGCTCTTATTCTCTTTGCTGTTATAAGTTTGTTCACTTTGAGCTTCTAAATTTTTATTGCTATAGAGTCTTATGAAAGACTAGAGGCAAATATGTGTGCTTGGTCCAACATTTGAAGTGGAGGTCAATCCATTTCTTTTTTAGTGCATTATAGTTAGCTTAGGGTGTGGCCCAAGGAGGAGAAATAGGAGAGAGAGAGTGGAAAAGACATTCCTGTTGATGGTATGCAGTTGGCCAAAAACTTTTCATTGAAATCCATTACCAAAGAAATTGAGGCATAGACTAAAATGAAAGATTACACGTAATTAAAGATAGACGTTGGCAGTCATCATCGTTCCACAATTTAGATGGCAACAGACTGCCTTTCAACCCAAAAGGGTAACGGCATTTCTGGAACCAAAGGCCAGTTGCCTTAGCTGACCCTCACGCTAGGCCTGTAGCCATTGGATTCACGTTTCAAGGTTACTTCTTCCGCAGCCCCCAGTTTTATAACAAACTGTACTATGTAAGTCTTGCAAAGTACAACCATTTCAGTAGTTCATTTGACAGGACTTTCCCTTCAATTTCAGATCATTTTGTGATTGCTTTAACAAGACACCTCTGGGAATGCTGCTATGAGGTAATCAGAACTGTGTTTTCTGGGCCAGTCAACTAGGTGGCTGTGAAAGGGCTGAATCCAATTTGTACTTGAAAAAGGCTAGAGAAGGACTTTATAAAAAGGTGAATGTGCTGCTGTCAGGTCTGCCCACATCTCAAGAGCAACACCCATGGCCATGTCAAGCAGTTTTTTAAATAAGAATTTTCTGGAAAAGACCTGTTAGATTTGAACAGTGTCAGTGAAAAATAGCCAAACAAACCCCAAATGGCAAGGCATTCAGCTACATTTCAAGGCACTTAATCTCCCTTTTTCTATTCTTTATACCCATTAAATTGTCCAAAGTACAGGTTACTATACTACACTATTCAGGGTAATTGTCCCACTGCAGTTCTACTCTTTCTTACCCAAATTGGACCTCAGCAGATAATAATTGTATCTCACTGAGATCAGTGAAAGTGACAGCTCATAGAGGTATTATGATGTTAGGAATCGAGCACTTGATTTGGAGTCACGATTCTGCCTGCTGTTACTTGCTGTCTTCTTGTCTGTATCCTGGAGATAATGCTAATATAAGTCTCCCTGCCATATTAAACATTACTATGAAAACCAACTAAAATAATGTACTTTAAGCTTTAAAAGGTTTGTATTCCTAGTGTTATGGGCTGAATTGTGTCAGCAGTGTCACCTTCCCCCAATTCATATGCTAAAGTTCTAAATCCCAGGATCTCAGAATGTGACTGTAATTAGAAATAAGGTTTTTAAAGAATTGATTAAGTTAAAATGAGGTCTTTAGGATGGGCTCTAATCCAATATGACTGGTGTCTTTATAAGGAGAAGAAATTTGGACACGTAAGGAGAAAAACCAGAAACATGCCCAGTCAGAGGGGTGATCATGTGAGGGCACAGCCAGGAAGTGGCCATCTACAAGCCAAGAAGAGAGGCTTCAGAAGAAACCAAACCTGTCGATCTGGGACTTATTGTCTCCAGAATCATGAGAAAATAAACTTTTGTTGTTTAAGCCACTCTATCTATGGTATTTTGTTACGGCAGCCTGAACAGACTAATGCTATTGCCTGCCAATGCATTGGGATTCGTCACTTTCATGTTATTCTCTTTTTTCTTCACAACTCCAACAAAACTCATTTAGCATCTGCCACACTGCACTAGGCAGTGTTCCCACTATGTAGTGGGAACAAACAGACAAGGCACCTGTCCTCAAGGCAGTTTTAGTCTAAGAGGGTGGACAGATGACAGTAAATATACAGGCAAATATTTTTGAATAAAGTCACCCATTCTGTGCTTTTCAACATTATAATTTTGCATTTTTATTTTGTTTACTAATTACTTTCTCCTTTAGAATGCACGCTCCCTGAGGGCAGAGATGTTTATTTTTCTCAATGCAGTATCCAAGGTTACTAGAACAGTGTCTGGCACATAATAGGGTTTAAACTAAACATAAAACACATGAAAAGGGTATATGATTTAAAAAAAAATAACATATAGAGTACCTAAGGCTCAGATACAATCAGAACCTTCTCCAGTCACGGAGCCCATGCATTATAGGGGCACTCTGGGAAGCCAGGCCTATTAGATTCTAAACCTCTTACTTTTTTCTGCATCTGTTTACTCTCTTTTGAAAGGTTTTTTTACTTACGCCTTTAAAAAGATGACACAAGGATTAGTTAAAAACTAAAACTACTCTGTGATACAAACTTCTTATTTAGCATAGTAATATTTAACCTTAGCAAGCATAGCAGTAATTGATAAATAATATACAGAGAACCTTAGGCTTAACAGTTAGTTCTTCACTGTGGCATTATAAAGGCCTTCACCAGGGAGATTTGGGCTCTTTCTCTGGCTGAGTCCTGGCCGTCGTCACCATTCCATATCTCCAGCCCGAGTTACCTATAATTTAAACTATGCTCTTTGCTTCCCATATCAATGAAGTGATTTTCTGTGGTGGACACCTAAGGGATTGTCCACTCCTCTCACGCTTTCAGATAGCTGTAGCCAGAGCTCCATATTCCAGTGTCACGCTGGATTGGCCAGGGGGAACTTGATCATTGACTCAACTTGGTCATTGAGCTGCTGTCCTGATAGTTCAGTCAGGATTTTTTTAGAGTAACTATGAGATCTAAAACTAAGACATTGTATCAACCATGCTTTCCATCATGTGTAGCAAGAGTGATGAATGGAGCAAAGCCGAGGAGTGGAGAGATTCCCACAAGTTCATTCAAGTCTCCGGTGCAAATTTCCTCATCTCCAGCTGCATTCTTAAGCCTGAGTTCTGTAAAATACTCTGATATCATTACAAAAAGGATTTTCCTTTTCACTTAACGCATCCAAGTTGGTTTCTGTCATGTGTTTACAAAAGCAGCCTAATGAATGCAACTTCCAGCCTCCCTGCCTTCGGTCGCTCAAAGTGTGTTTCAAAAGAGCAGGCTTTCTATGCTAAGTACATAGGCTTATATTTCAAATATTATTTTAATTTCTGTCTAAAATTTTTGCTGTACACACACACAAAAAAAAAAACCTGTGATAAACACAGCTTTGCCAAGAAGTTTCACCTTGACCGACCCCGTGTGCAGCGGTAGGGAAGGTTTTATAGGCCTTTTGGGCTTTAGGCCAGAAAAGGAGGACCTGAATACGGTCTGCGATGGTGCTCTATTTCTTGACACAAATGTCACCTCTAAAGTTATCCACTCCTGCTGCTTTGTCCTGGTGCGGTTTTCTGTTTCGTGGAGATTTGTAAACTCGAGAGCATTCATTCAGCAAAGGTTGGTCACTATCTCTACAGCCCAGGCTCTGTGGTAGAAGTGGAAGTGAAATCTGAAGAAGAAAAGTTTTACCCCCATGGAGTTTGCAGTGCAGCAGGAGAAGCAGACAGGGAAACTGATAGCTACGGTGTCATCTGGAAGTGTCGTGGGGTGAAGGGAGGAAGGAGGAGATGATTAGTTTGCTTAGTGTGGTGGATTCAAGGAAAAGGCCTTAAGGAATAGGTAGTCCAGGAGATGCACCTCAGACGATGGCCAGAGCTTACAAGGCAGAGCAGACAGGCAGCCACACGTGCAAAGACAGTTCGAGTGGCACAGTATGGCTATGGCACAGCTGCGTATTTATGGAGAGAGGAATGAGAGAGAGACAATAGAAGAGACTGGAGAATGCGTGAGGACGGAATCCTAGGAGAATTTTGCACCCCGAGGTGGAAGTTGGAGGTTATTCCATAGATCTATGATTCTCTAATTTTAATGCATATAAAAATCTCCTGAAGAGTTTATTAAAATTCTGACTCTCGGGCCCAGTCTCCAGAAATTCTGATTTCTGGTTGCTAAGGTGGCAACCACAAAACCTAATTTTTAAAATGTGCTTAGAATGACTAATATGTTGGTGGTTCATGGAGAAACACTTTGAGGGTCATTGGTAGAGAAGATGGGAAATCATGAGCGGGTGTTTATCAGCTGGAGTAACATGATTAATTTGTATTTTAGAATTATTGAAGAAAGAATGGATGAAGGATGTGAAATAGTAGCAGTAAACAGTGGCGGAGGGTCTTGCACGGGCCCAGGGAGAGCTGACAAGGCTAGAGCGGAAGTGATAGAGAAGAGAGGACAGACAGAGATAGGTGGGAAATAGAATCGATGGATGATAGTGACAGATTAGCTCTAGGTAATTAAGAAGAGGGTTTGTGACTTAGGTTAGATGAGTGAGATGGGTTATACCAGTAACTAGAATCAGCAGTGGAAATATAAGTATGTTTTGAGAAAAGATGGTGAATTCAGGAATTTGTGTTATACAAAATATGTCACTATTTTGTTATTAGAGAATGAAAGCCAACTTAGTATAATGGTTAAGATCGCAGAATTTATATCCTGGTTCTACCGCTTACCAGCTTTGAGACTTTGGATAAGTTATTGAAATTTCCTGTGTCTTTATTTCTTCATCTGTAAAATAAATTTAATAATGTTTCCTTCCTCACATGTTCCTCAAGAGGATTACCTGAGTTAATTTTTGTAAAACACTTAGAACAGTGCCTGGCAGATGGTAAGTACTCTATGATGAATACATAAACAATCACATTTGGTTAATATTATAAATATGAACACTCAAACTGAAGAGACTCTGTCGTGTTTTGTACCTCATTGTCACAAGCCTTAAGACACAAGTTTTGTAGCTGGAGGTATATTATAAATAAAAGAGTGATGTTGCGTACTTTGTCCTTATGCTGGTGGATGGTGTTTTCTTTGTTTTGCTTTGGGAAGTGAATGGGTTCGGTACTCATAGCCCACGAACACCAATCCCCCTCCTGGGACTGTGTATGGGACTTGTACTTCATTGGAAACCGATGACCTGCCCTTCTGAAGCGCTTTGGGATTTATGGTCAAGCGGGGGAGAGTTGATAAACTGGTACCCTGGCTTCACTCTTATCTCTGAGCCCCATCAGAGCTGATGACCAATGAAATCCAGGCACGGAAAAGGAAGAAAGAAATTCCCTCAACCAATTAGAAATTACCCCTACCAGTACGAAATACGATGAGAGTTAAGCTGAATGTTCCAGACATGATGAGTTAACTTGATTGTTTCTGAATGTCGTTTTTGAATTATAATATTATATTATCTATACTGTAAGGAGACATACTGGGGAAAAAAAGAGACTGAGAATAAACTTCTGGTCTAAGCAAGAACTTAGTGTCAAAGAGCCATTATGTAAATTGCTGTGGGATATTCTGAGTGGTGGAAACCACAATAAGCTTTCCATAGTATCTAATTTTTTTTTTCTGATACATTTAGGAAAAGTGATATTCTCAGCAAAAATGTAATGAGAGCAGGTTTAGTCATTTGTCCACCACTCAAAAATCTTGTACTTTCAAGATGCTAGATCCATGGGAACAGCACCTATCATTCGTTTTGAGTATGGAAAGTTCAAGATTGTGGTAAAATAATTGGATGATGTTTCAAGTCTGCCTGACATTTGGATGGCTTTGTACTGGTAGGATGGTTAAAAGAATGTGCCTCCGCAATCTCTCTGCAGAGACTGGTCTGTAACAGGAGAAGCAAATCCAAGTGCCGTCAGGAGCCAAGCAGCTAACACGTGACGGAAATGGACTAGATGGGGCTATAGTGAGCCTGGATATATGTGATCCTTTCAAAAAAAGCAATAGTCTCTCATTTCTAACCAATTGTTGCCACTGGCTATAGGGACCTGAAGTTGTAACGTAACCCAATGTCTTAAAGTGAATCAGAAATCTATACGTTTTGTGTAAAATGTATAGATACTTTATTATTGGTTTTGTTTTTTTGAAAAATAAAATCCATCTGTGATTTTAGTGCCTTTGCTGTAAAAAACCACCAGGTTACAAGTGGTATTCTACAGTAATAATTGAAACAAAAAGCAAAACCTCCCTCCCGGTGCTCTATCCATCCTCTTTGCTTGATAAAGAGAGCTGTTAACAGTTTAAGTTAGAGTTTTCTAAGTGCATTTCAATATAAAATCTGTTTCTTTGTTGAGGGGAGTGTATGAGGACATGGAACTTCTTTTAGCTGCCATAACACGTTTGGAGATACACTGAAAACTGAGATCTTCTGTGATCTCTGACTCTGTGTTTCTATGAAGTCGGCTTTTCCATGATGAAATAAGACAGACTCAGTTCTCTACATGAAACTCTCTCTGAGTTAGTGGTACCAGTAGATTTTTAAATAGCACTATTTTTTTTTTTTCTCAGTGAAGAGAACAAACATACCTTTATAACGTTCATTCTTGAACCTTAACAGACCAGTGCCAGGAGCTGGGGGCAGGAGAAATGGAGAGCCACTACTTTCAGGTACATGGTTTCTTTTTGAAGTGATAAAAATGTTCGGAAATTAGATAGTGGTGATGATTGCACAACATCACGAATGTACTAGACGTCACCAAATTATATACTCAGAAATGCTTAAAATGGTGAATTTTATGTATGTAAATTTGACCTCAATTTAAAAGAAAAAGCCCTCAGCAAAAGAAATTGTCAACAAGGTAAAGAGACAACCATCTCAATGGGAAAATATATTTCCCATTAAGGGCCTAATATCCAAAGTATGCAAAGTCATAGGACTCAATAACAACAAAAAAACAAACGATCCAATCAAAAAATGGGCAGAAGACCTGAACAGACACTTCTCGCTAGAGGACATACAAATGGCCTACAAACATATGGAAAGATGCTCACCATCACTAGTTATTAGGGAAATGCAGATCAAAGCCACAATGAGATACCATCTCACACCTGTTAGAATAGCTATAATCTACAGGACAAGTAATAACAAATGCTGGAGAGGATGTGGATAAAAAGGAACCCTCATACGCTGCTGATGGGACTGCAAATTGGTACAGCCACAATGGAAAACAGCATGGAGTTTCCTCAAAAAACTAAGAATTGATCTACCATATGATCCAGCAATTCCTCTACTGGGTATTTACCCCAAAGACTTGAAAACCCACATTCAAAAAGATATTTGCACACCGATGTTCATTGCAGCATTATTCACAGTGGCCAGGACATGGAAGCAACTGAAGTGCCCCATGATAGGTGATTGGCTAAAGAAGCTGTGGCACATATATACAATGGAATATTATTCAACCATAAGAAGAGATGAAATACTGCCATTTGCGAAAACGTGGATGGACCGCAAGATAATCATCTAAGCGAAATAAGCCAGACTGAAAAAGTCGAAAATCACATGATATCACTTATATGTGGGGTATAAACCTAAAAGCAACAAATGAACAGGACGAACAGAGACTCAGGGACATGGACAATGGACTAGTGGTTACCAGAGGGTAGGGGGTGGGGGGAGGAGGGGAGAGGTAGATGGGGTAAAGGGGGTCAAATATAGAGGGGTAGAGAGAGGGTGAAGTGGTAAAGGGGATCAAATATATGGTAGCTGAAGGACACTGGACTTTGGGTGGTAATCACACAATAGAATATATAGATGTCAAATTATAATGTACACCTGAAAATTATATAATTGTATTAACCAACGTTACCCCAATAAACTTAATAAAAAAATAAAATAAAATAAAATAAAATAAAATAAAATAAAATAAAGGAAAAAGCCATTGCCATAGTGCCAAGATGCATCTTTACCAGCAGAGGACACGCAGTATCAGATAAGGATGTGCTGTTTTGTTTTGTTTTATGAATAGATGGCCTCATATTTCAAGTTCTTATTTGATTCTGAACCTCTCTAATATTCAACCTAAAATTTCCTTGCTAATATTTAAATATTTCTCATCTATTATTATAGGTGCTATAGACTGAATTGTGACATCCCCACTTCTCCCAAATTCTTATAATGAAGCCTTAACCTAGAATGTGACAGTATTTGGAGGTAGGGCTTTTGGGAGGTGATTAAGACTAAATGAGATCATAAGGGCCTAATCCAATAGGATTGTTAGACTTATAACAAGAGAAACATTCTGTCTCTCTGTCTCTGTCTCTGTCTCTATACATCCCTCCCACCTTCCCTCCCTCCTTTCCTCTTTTTCTCTACCCCACCCCCTGTGCCTGCACTGAGAAAATGCCAGGCTATGTAAGCACACAGTGAGAAGGCAGCCATGGAAAGTTAGGAAAAGGGCTTTCACGAGAACCTGGTCATGCTGACAACCCTGATCTCAGACTTCCCAGTCTCCAGAACTGTGAGGAAATAAATTTCTGTTGTTTAAGCCCCCCATTCTATGATATTTCATTATGGCAGCGCGAGCTGACTAAGACAATAGGGTTAATGAAAATAAACTGCCATTCTTTTTCTAAAAACTCCTAGCCGAATGTCCATAGAGATACCCACAAGAGAGCTCTATATTTCAAGGCAATGGAGTGCATCAGAAGTTGGCAGGGAGTGGCTCTGTATCCCCACAGTGCTTTTCAGCATTAGCTTTTCTGCATCGTTGAACGGAACTTATGGTCTAAGCTGCACCTCGTGTATTCACAATCTTTTCTAAAAGACACTTTTGATCAGAGTTGCACATGATATGATCTGGGAGTAAATCTGGGAAACGATGGATGGTCTAAGTGGATTTCTAAAATTATTGTAAAAGTGCTTTGTATTCACGTAGTCTCTGTGGAATTTCTAAGCAATGAAGTCAGTTTCGTCATTATCATTTGGGATCATCGGAGGGAGATGGGAACTCTGATGACAAAATAGCCACTGTTTTGCAAGACCAGTATCAAGGGCTCCTGTTCAGCAATACCATATGATTAAATAAAATAGTTAACCTTTTTTAAAATTTTATTTCTTAATTTAAATTTTGATGGGTATTATGTTCCCATGGTTCTAATGTAAAAAAATGAAAAATTACACCCTGAACATTCTCATTCTCATCACTTTTTCCAATAACCCATCTCTCCCTCTTCAGGCAACCATTTGGACTCATTTCTTTATATCCTTCTAGAGCAGTGCTTCTCAGCCTTTTTTCATCATTACTCCTCTAAGAAGCTTTTGAAAACATTTTTGTTCCTAATTATTCCTCCCTCCTTAAATTTAATGTACAGTTACATTGTGTATCTGTTCTTATGCTGTATGTATAACTGTGCTTTATACATAGAAAGATTAAGACTCTTATCACTCAAGAATCAATTTTTTACCCCTTTGGGGATGATATCACGCCATCGAGAATGCAGGTTCTAGTGTTTTATGTATATACAAGTAAACACAAATGCATTTTATTTCCCTCCTTTTGCACAAATGGTAACATACTATACTTACTGCTCTAATCTTTGCTTTTTTAACTCAATAATATCTTATGGTAATATTTCCATAACATTATAAGTACCTCCATCATTTTTAATGGGTATGTAGTATATTACTTTATAAATTTAAATTAATTTACGTAACCAGAATCCCAATGACGGATGTTTAGATTATTTCTCTCATCTTTTCTGCTTATAAAACATGTCACAATGAATAGGATTATACATGTCAAATATTGAGATCTGTGGTAGATTAAAGATGCCAGTTTCTGACTGTCTTCCTTTAATAAGCATGGTCTATATCCTGTTCCCTTGAATCTTGATGAACATGGTAGAGGTGATGATGTGCCATTTTCTGGGCTTAGGCCTTAAGAGACTCCCTATATCTTGGAACATTTGCTGTTGGAGCTAGTTGCCATGGTGTGAGGAAGCCCAAACAGCCCCCACGGAGGGTCCACATGGAGAAGAACTGAAGATTCCAGGTGACAGTCCCAGCTGAGTTTACAGTCAAAAGCCAGCACCAGCTTGCTGGCCATGTGTATGAGCCATCTTGGACAGAAATAACAGGTAATTTGAGTGAGATCTTTATCTTCTTTAACTGCTCATCACCATCTGACATTAATTAATAATTCTCAAAATACTCACTTGCCCGTGATTCGGTGGCACTGCACTCTCATCGTTTCTCTATCACTTCTCTGGATACCCTTTCTCCAGCTCATTGTCTTATCCTTCTCCCATCAAACTTTAGATGTTACAGTTCCTTAAGGCTCAGTCCTAGACCTTTTTTTTTTAAATTAATATTCTCTCTAAGCAAACTCATTGACACCCAAGTCTTCAACCATCTAGAAAGAGACGATTTCCAAATGTCACTTTCAGCACACACCTCTTTTCTGACTTCCAGGCCTGTGTATCCAGCAGCCCTCCTCCAGCTCTCTGCTGGGGTGCTTTATGGGTATCTCACATTTAGCATAGACGAAACTGAACTCAAATCTCTTTTTCTTCCAGTGTAATGTATCTCAGTGAATGGCACTGTCACAAAAGACCAGGAAACCATTCTCTCATTCACTCTCCACATCTAATACGTCACCAATTCACTTTGATTTTAACTCTTCCTCTTTCCTATGTTTTTCACTTTTATCTGTCTCCACTACCATCATTCTGTAGCAAACCACCACCACTTTCACCTGGACACTACCACAGTCCCCTAGGGTCTATTCTTGCCTCCCTTGGATCTATTTCCACCAGAAGCTAATGCATTCTTTTGCAATTGCAAATAAGATTATATTGTCCCCTGATTAAAACCCTTCAATGGCCACATTCTTAGAATTAATATCAAGATATTTAATGTCTTTTAATGCCCTAAATAATCAAGGCTCCAGATTACCCTAGCAAACCTACTCTGTAACACCTTCCTCTTTTTTGGATAAGATGAGTTACACTGGTTGCCTTTTGTTTCTTAAACATGACATTTGCCCACCTGACTCTCTCCCTTGTTACATTTTTCACAGTTATAAAAAATGAATAGTTTTAGATCTGTCTTCTTTAGTAGATAGTAAGCCTTGTCTGTCATGTTCACTGTTGTGTTCCCAGAATGTAGCACAGGACCTGGTACAAGGAGTTAAATAATTAAACTTGAGAACCAATGAATAAAGTTTATCTTCTCCTGACTTCTGATTGGTAAAAGATTTATAAATGCATGAAAAGATAGAGTATGGTCCATGTAGCCTAGTTTTCTAAGACGCTGCCAACTGTTTAAAAGTTCATTCTTAAAATTGCAACAGTCATACACTCTCCATCCTCCCAATATTGCTGCCTGGAGTGAGAGAACTTCACATCTAGAGTCTTGCCTCACTAGGACTGATGCTGCCTTGAGAATCTTGCTGTACTCCCCTTCAAACCTTGGAGAGAGCTACAGCTTCCTTTTCTTGTGTAATGAAGTGGGTGCTTGTACTCAGTTGGCTTCCCTGCTCTCTGACCTATGCCCTCGGAAATATTTCAATGACAATCTGTTTTCTGCACCAGCATGAATCATCACCTGTCAGCCTACCTGCTATTGGAGAAAATTATATGCTTTTTGCATGGATAATTTGACTATCCTCAGGGGATTTTAAGGCTTGTCCAAAATATAGACATAATTTCCGAGTGAATTTATTCCTAATGGAGGTTTTATCCAAAGAATTTCCCTTGGTTGATTATTTTCTTGTATGATTGACTTAATGCACTTCTATTGATAAAAGTATGTATGCTATCACAGTGGTACTCATAATTTATTAAAAATAAGCAGTTTTCATAACTATTTAGGGGAAGACTTCATTGAGAAGATGGTGTGTGCATTGAGTCTTCTAGGTACGTGGCATCGATTTCTCCTTGTGCTTAGCAACTCCTGCCCACTTTGTGTATCAGGAGCCCTGAGACTCACCGCCACAGCTTTCTGACCCAAGCATCCTATGTATTAGCCTGGGGCAAAGACCTGTGTAGCCACTGCTTGGCCCAAGCGGAAGTTATAGAGGAACGCTGCACATTTGGTTGTTCCAAAAACAGAGCCCAGACTCACCACCATGGCAGCTGCTATAAAAACACTTCTTAACCCCTGTTCCTGAAGCCGCTGAGCTTTAGGAGCCATTGACACTTTCCACTCTTAGGGCTCTTTCCTTCTAAATGCATTCTAGGCCATGTTTTTCTCCATGAGTCTGTCCTCATTTGTTTTCTTTCAGGGATTCCTCATCATTTTTTGTTTTCCTTTGTTTTCAGGATTTTAAGATTTTTTTTCTGTTATTCTTAGGGATTTAGAACAGAAGTGGACACAGCCTTGTGTTCCCAGAGCACCATCCTGATCCAATCTCCAGAGCATTCATTGTTGAATTTTTTATGAGCAATGAACCATAAAATTATGTGTAAAGCATATTATAAATGTTTCCCAAGTGTAGAATTCTGAAAGATTTTTTTCTTTAATTCTTTGCATTGATATAATGCTTCTGAATACATAAAGCACTCTCTTATGGATTACCTCATTCCTTCCTAGCACAACTAGTTTTCACTTTGCTCTTTTTAAATAATGTCTACTGTTATGTTTGGTGGTAATAAGAAATACAATTAAAATATGGAATATGAATTTTTTAGGTATTGTTCTGGAAAATAGGCAAAGGGATTTTTTCCTTGGATATAGATTGGAAACTGAGTCTAAGACAGATCGGAGGAGGGAGAGTGTGGAGTCTGGAAGGCCAGGTAGGAGATTTCTGCAGTAATCTAAGCACTAACTGAAGAAACCTTAGATTAAAACGCAAATAGAATAGACAAGAAAGTATAAATGAAAGAACTATTTCAAAGAAACACATGATAAACATGGTAAAATATTGGTTATGAATGATGGGAAGAGAAAATCAAAAGGACGCCAAGGTTTTCAGTGTAGTCTAAAGAAGACAGTGGCGTCATTTGTGGAGACAGAGAACTCATATGGAGTGTCTCTAACTCCTCAAGTGCACACACACACCGGTGCCTTGAAACAGTTGCTGTAGCCTTGAGTTCAGTGTAAGGTGATTTCATCTTGGACTCCATCCAAGAAAGTTTATTCCTGGAAGTCCTAGAAGGATTTCATTACAACATCATTTTTCACTTACAACATGATTATGCAACTTGCATGTAATAGAAGAGTCATAAGTAAGGCTCCAGAGTATTTGCCTGGCTTGTAAATTAGCCCAGAAACTTGAAATCTGAAAGAAATTTTGGTGAGCCTATAAAGCCAAATTGATGAGAAGTAAGAATGCTAATAAATATATACAACGTGACCTGTGCCTTGATCCTGAATTAGTTTAGGTTTATGTTTGCTGCCCCCAGAAATATTACCAGGCACCATTAGTAGTAGGATGACCTGATTTAAAAAGACTGGGCAGATAAAGTTGCCTGTGGGATAGCAGATATTTTTGGACTTCTCAGCAAGATTCCTGGAACCATTCTGTTTTCAGCATGACCGGGCTTGACCTCCTCTTTCAGTCCTTGGAAAAATAAATACCAACAGGTATGGTAGTATAGGAGAGGGGCGAGCCAGCAGGGACAAGGCTGTGCCTGGCTCCAGATCCTCAGCAATCTGTGAGCACATCCGCATTGCCCTTTTAAGACCTATCCTCCTAGCTTTATCCCATGGCTTTTACCGGGCTTCAGTTTTCTAATTTACACTAAACAGCAAGAGGAGATGCTGTGGGACACAGCTGCCCAGCACCCTCTCATCTCTGACTCAAATATTGCCATTTTTTCCTTGGCAAAAAAAATTACATTCTGAAAGCAAATTCTATCTAAACTTATTATTCTTGTTTTCCTATGGATGCGGCTCTTACTGCAATGTTTCAATTGTGCTGGGGATTTTCTTTGACGAGCTAGAACAGGTATCTACCTAGTCCTATGAGTCCCTTTCCGAGTATCTAGCAGCCAAAGACTAAACTCTTTGCTCAGAGTGAAACCTTCTTAGATAAAGGCTCTTTAGTGGGTGAGAGATAAGGGAGCAAGCACGCTCTCAAAGCTGTTATTCAAAGTATTGGGATTGACCTCTCTAACCACCATTTTCAGCCCCAGGAATCCGCATTCTGAAAATCAGCTCCTGGTAGATGTTATCAGAGGCATATGGGTAGCAGGATCTATCCTGGAGCTTCAGAGTAGGAGGTAGAAAAACTTAGTCTTTTTCTGATTCAGTCATTGTTTGTTAAAACTAGTCCTTTGTCTGGTTATCCATATGTGGCCTTTCCCTTTGCTTCAGCTTTCTTGGTGAATATGGAGGTGCTTGTGTGCATCCCTGTGACATAAAAATGTTTCGTGTATTCTTGTTGGTGTTGGGTGCTCTAAAAATATACATCGAAAGTGTAAATGTAAGGTTATGTGGGGCATTTTTCAGTAATGGTGGGGGAAGCTTGTCTGTGAGTCGCTGGACTGAGTTTTACTTTTTTAACTATATTTGGTCTTGGCTAAGTTATTTAGTCTCTTTGTTTTCCTCGTATACAAAGTGAATGATTCAGACCTTATGATTTCCAAAGCCCTACTAACTCTCAAAGTGTTTTGAATCTTTGCTAATGCTTTTTATCTAGCGTCTCTTCAGGAGAGCTACTCTACTCCCAGACAAAAGCTGGACACGGGGTCTCCTAGGCCTTGTAAGCTTAAACCAGATCAGGAGATCTGGACTCGGTGGGAGAGGCCTGGGCTGTGGAAAGCCCAGATCACATAAGTAGAGAAGGTAGAAAGAAATAAGATAAAAAGGAATCTTTCTGGAGGAACTGGAAGAGCGGGGTATGCAGAAACAAGAGCTGTGGACCTCTAGGACAGTGGTTCTCAAACTTCAGCTTGCATCGGAACCGCCCAGAGGACTTGTTAAAAAAACAGAGAGCTCGTCCCACCTCCAGAGTCTCAGATTCAGTAGCTCTGGTGTAATGCCTGAAAATTTTATTTCTACCAAATTCTCAGTGATGCTGGTGCTGTTGTTCCCGGCGACTTCCTTTGAGGGCCATTGCTTGAAGTCATTTTCTCACTTTTAGGTATTGTAGGCTGAAGATGAGTGTTTTCTTTCTAAAGTGGATTCAAATAGTAAAGGGTCATTTTTTCATGTCCTTTACATCGATTGCAGGCTTGGTGTTGAAAGGAACTGCCTCTGGGACAGTGACTGCTATCACTTCCTGTTGTACTACAGGAAAGTGAGCAGCTACTCATTCCTTTCTGCTGCCATCCAGAGGACAATGGAAAACAGCACATGCCTTCCTTTATTTTCCCATTCAACCAATATTTTATTGAGTTCTTACTGTGTTCCACTCACTTTTCTAAGATGCCGGGGATCTAGTGATGAACAAGACAGACAAAATTCTATCTACTCATGGATTTGACACTCCAGAGTATGATGAAAAGAACTCAGTTCAAGGCATTCTCTTTGTCCCAACACAATTTGGTGAACATAGTTTTATTTTCCACCTGCTTTTGGGTTCTGCTCTGTCGTCTGTAATGAGCACCACTTAACGCTTACAGCGAAGCCACACAGCACCACACTGCCTTGCACTCCATGGCCCCAGTGCCTGGCCTAGTTCCTGCCCAGATAAACTTCTGGATGCAGTGACTTCTATGTCCCACAATGTGGGGAGTGACAAACACTTGGTCATTTTCATCTCAAGACTCCCCCGCATACTCTTGGCACTCTCAACCCTGCTTTCCAGGGAAATGTGTGGGCCAGCTTCCAGCTGGAAATCCAGCACATGCGCTTTGAATTCTGCGGAAATTTCCTATTACAGCTGTGTTTTGTCACCGTGCAGCAATATTTAACGAGCACGTTTCTATAACCAGAAAAAGTTGAGGTAAAATTACAAAGAAACTAAATAGAACTATACAGAAACAAAAGTAACTTAAAATTAAGAAACACCAAAATTGATATCAAACTTAGAAAAACGATGTAGTACATGGTAGATAATGACATGTTGAAAGTATCAATAATCAATCAATCAACCTATCCACCCACCATATGATCTCTTTTTGTCAGAGAGAAACTGAAAAAAAAGACAGACTTAAGTTTAAAGCTTCTTTCAATAACTCTGGAGCAAATCATCAAATCCATTTCATTTTTGTCATTTTGATGTCATAAAATGGGTAAATTTGAATGCCTTGACAGTCAACTTGGTGATTTACTTGGGTACCAATAGGCACTGGGTGATTGAGTTGAGGGTGGACCGTGTTCCTTCTAGTAAAGGTAGTGTGGAGAGCAGTTAAGAGCATGACTCTGGAGTTCAGACTGAGGTTGGTGATAGTTTTAACCTTTGTTTTTGATCACCCTCCATTCTTCTTCAAACACAGTCCTTTATGCAGAGCATCAAGGCAACTGTCTGATTAAGAATTAAGAATGTCTTAGGGGCCTTAATAGAAGAATGTGAGTTTGCTTGTTTAGTTGACTTACATATAGAGAGGGCATTGGCTGCAAAACAAGACACATGGGGCCTATTGTGGCTCTGACATTATCTGTGTGATTCTCTGAGCATCAGTATACCTTTCTGAAAAGATCTGGCTCTAAAAAAAAAACAACTATGTTCATATTGAAAACAGACGACATAGCTAGATGCAATAGCCCTCTGCGGGGGGATCATCTATGTAGGCAGACAGCATTCTAAATGGAAACATCCCAGATTTTCTACCTTGCTTCCCCCACCTTCCATGGCGGGTGGACTAGCATACAACTAGCAAGAGAGGGAGGGCACGACAGAGGGAGGCCTCTCCAGCTGCTGCTCAACGCATTAACCAAAGCTGGTTCACACGTAATCTGTTCTCACTCAGGTCCTCGCCAATAATAACACAGCAAAATGGACAAAACAGGACTTTCATCTTTTTACAAACATCCTTACAAATAGTTTTCTTTCACCTTTCTTTTCCACTCCAAGCTGCCTTTGGTGTTCACTTTAACCTGATTTCATCTGCATAAAAGCACTACCAGGGAAGAGTGGCCCCGTGCGATTTGTCCTCCTTCTGCAACTCTTAGGGTTGGCCTTGTTTGCAGGGTTGGAATGGCCTGTGTCCAAGGTGTTTTGCTTCTGAAATATTAATGAAATCAGCCTCCTCTAAGAATGTCCTCAAATCCCCTGAAGCCTCTTAGATGTTGCAGTTTGCATTTAGCTATTTACATTAGCAAAGGCTGTTGCACAAACAGGCGCTGGCGGCCTGTCAGTCAGAGCCCTGCTGGCTTCACTTCAGAGAAGGACTCAGAAGTGTGAGTTAAATGAGCCCAGCAGGCGTCTAACCTCTGGGTCTGGAAAAATCCTGCCTCACAGAGTGATTTGGGAGGTGGGACAGCAGACCCCGAAGCTCCTCAACTAAAGCTAGTAAAAGTAGTAATGATTAACGCTCATGTGGAGTCCTTACTGTGCCAGCAACTGTGCTAGTAATCCTCAGAGCAACCTGTCACATAGATACATCTTATTCCTATTTTACATGGAAACTGAGAACAGAAAAATATCTTGACCAAGGTCCCAGAACTATAAGTGGCACAGAGGTGAATGCATGCAGTCTGTTTCCAGGTACCTATGCTTTTAACCATTATCCCATATGACCCTATGAAAATGTACTCTATATAGGTATGTAATTTTGCATAGACATGTCCTGGAACAATTTAGTGATACTGTTTAAAATAAACACTAATTAACTCATTTAGCAATTCCACTTATTAATGTCTACCTTAGAGAAATGCAGTCACTTATTCACCATGAGGCATCAGTCATACCATTGTTTAGTGAAAAAAATGCACAACCTAAATATCTGTGGAATAACACATAGCTATTAAAAAAGAATGAGGTATATTATGGAGAGATCTTTAAGGTCTATAATTGAGTGATAAAGCAAGTTGCAGAATGAAACAAATGGTGTGATATCACTTCTGTAAAAAAACAAAAGCAATACTGCCCATTTTCTCTGTATATCTATGTGGGTGTAAAAAGATCTGGAAGAATATTGAAGAATACTAACAGTGGTTATTTCTGGGAAGGGGTAGAAAGGAAGGTAATGGAGATGCTAATCGGAGGGGTTCCAGCTTTATGTGTAAAGTGACCTCATTTTTTTCATGTTCTATTATTTTTATTTTTTAATTTTTACGTTTTTCTTATACAATTACGGATAAATAGAAATTGACAGATGGATAGGCAGATAAATAAATTAATTGATTAAAAAGCATTTTTAATGTAGCAATTTCAGCTCTGGAAAACCCGCAACGGGAATTTAGAATCACAAGATGGTGGGGCTAGAAATTTTGTAGTCAAAGCCCACATTTCACCAGTGAAAAAAGTGAAGCCCAGGGAAATTATGTAGCATGTCTATGACCACAGCGAGCCTGAGTTAGAAGCCTCTGACCGTGGGAGTGCTCACATCCCTCACTATGAGCTCACCATCCAGCGTTCCACTGGCAGGTAATCCTGCAAGGTGCTGCCTGACACAGCCAAGGGGATGTTGGTCCCATGCTCCGTGAACTTGGTGTATGTGCTCTAATAGCCCTGAGCACTGACAGCTGCTGAGCCTCCAAATGAAACAGTCTTTGACCACATTTTTTACAGACTTTATGACAAATCTTCCACATGCATATTCATCTTGGAGGAGAATGTTTCTATATTTGAAACTAATTTTTTTTGTTTGTTTTGGGTGGCTGTGTGGCTTGGATTTTTTGTTTTTAATTCTTCTTTGAGAATAAAGAGAAGGAAAAATCCTACATTGCTTTCAGCTTACGCAGCCTCTCCAGAGGTGTTAGATATAAACACAGTCTGTTTCCTGTATGGCTTTCCCAAGGGCACTGAAAATGTGATGATATTTAATTGGCTGTTCTATGTCTTCAGTGCCTTGGTAAAACAGCAGACATAATCATGAAACGAGAAAGAGCATCTGTGGCTGAATCATGAAGAATGAGAGCAGATCGGGAGAAAAGAGCAGCTTCCACATGCAGTTCAGGCCTCAGAGAAATGCTCAGAGAGGAGATATCTATGAAGTTATGTTTACCTTAAAAAATAAAATCAGTGTTTAGAAAGTCCGTATTGGGGGAGGTGGAGGGGGCCCTCTTTATTGCCCATTTGTACACTCTTCTCCCGTAAGATTCAGTCCAGGCCTAGGCATCCTCACATATTTTTAAGAAAAATCATTTTGATTGTTTTCAAAGGAAGGAATAGTAATAGTAGTAACTAACTTACTGAATGCTTATTTCTGAAAAGATTTTTTATTAGACGAATTTTTAGGCCAGTTTTAGAGTTATAGAAAGTTTGAGTGGAAAGTACAGAGATTGCCCATATTCTCCATTATTATTAACCTCTTGCATTTGTATGGTACATTTGTTACAATGGATGAACCAAATTCATACATTATTATTAACTAAAGTCTATAGTTTATAGACTTTGCATTGTATATTCTACGGGTCTTGACAAACGTATATTGATCTGCCGCCACTATGTTTGTATCATAACAAATAGTTTCACTACTCTAAAAATCCCATGTTTCACCTATTCTTCCCTGCCTCCCTCTCCAGCCCTCCAAACCCCCGCCAACCACTGATCTTTTTACTACTCTATAGTTTTGCCTTTCTAGAATGTCGTATCATTAAAATCATGCAGTAGGCACAGTAATATAACCACCATCAAAATCAAGATATAGAATGCTTCCTTCCCCCCCGCCCGACCCCAAACGGTTCCCTCATGCTCCATCAAGTTCTTTCAATGCACTTTCAATCCTCACTACAAACCTCTGAGGAAGGTACTCTTCCTATGTCTACTTTACAACGAGGGATCGAAGTACAGAGAGGTTCAGTGACTTCCTCGGGAGCACACAGTGACTAAAGAAGCAAAGCCAATATTTGAACCTTAGTGATCTGAGTTTAGGGCCCGTGTTCTTAACGCCAGTTGTAATGTCTTAATGCCCTGCTCGTACACTCCAAAAAAAATGGCACTGCACTGCATCATAGAACATAGTCCTATAAAGAAGAATCTCCTGATTTATTAGAAAATCAATATGTCCGTGGCTTTCTCAAGGTCCCAGAGTGATTGGTAGGATGGAACCTGAGGGACTCTTGACTTTAAACAAGACCTTGAGAGCATACTTTGCTCATAATAGGCACTTCATAAATATCTCTTCATTTGAACCGAGATACATTCTAATTCTCAAAGGGAAATGGTGACATGCCACGGTGACTGTAAGTCTGAGAAGCTCTAAGATGTTGCGCATCTTCAGGCTTTGCCAGTGTTATCAACTGCTCCCGAGTCAGAATGCTGTGAAGAAAGCCTGCCATCCGGTAGAAGCTGTAGGACAGCAGCATAACATTATGATAAAGTGCACTGTGGGGTTTCGGCTTGGCAGCAAAAGATACAGAGAAACAGATTACATATGTGAAAGTGGAAAAATTACACAACAGTGCCTCACTTCCCCCTCTCCCCTCCACCTTCCACCAAACAGTTGGAGAAAAAGTCTTCCTGTTGACAGCCTTTCCCCATCCCTGAGGCATCTCCAGAACGCCTGTCTCCCTGCTGAAAATGCATTAGTGGACTGCCTGACTTCTCCAAAGAAGAAATCCTTAGGAAAGGATTCATGTCTTGCAGGACGTGAGGTCTTTATCACAAATAGTGTAGGGAGGAAGGCTAAAAAGATGGTTCAGAAGTCTCTGACAATAATTATATAAGCAGATAATGACGCCTTGTTGGATAACTCATTAGGATAGCTGTAACCTTTGTTTCTTTTAAACTGAACTTGTCCTAAGCCAGAGCTGAAGTAATCAAAGATGTTTCCTTTTTAAGCAATAGATATTGAAGTTAACATTAATTTATTAAGTAATAGTATTTGTCAGTTGGCTACAATCAGAGAAGGAATAGCAAGCAGGAAATGGGAAGGAGTGCGATTAACAAACTCTCTAGCTCTTTACTAGCTCATAGAATGAGAAAGTGGCTGGCAAGGAAGTTGACAATAACCAGGTGCTCTAGGTTTAGGACAATAGCAGTTCAGAAAGAATATTCGGTTTGGGACACTAGAGTATCTGCAGAAAGCTTCATGAAGCTTAACCACATCAGAAAGGATAAACACGATTCATGTGAGTGGCTGGTATGTGGAATGCTCTCAATAAATATTTGTTGAATAAAAAAGGGAGGAAAATACATATTTTATGGGTGGAACAGTATGGGTAGAGGCACAAAAGTGGAACTGAGCACAGTCAGCCAGACTGAGGCAAAAAACCAAAAGTAGACATTAGATGTGATGGAGAGCGTAGCCCCGGAATGTAGTGGCCAAGAAGGGAAATGACATTGCTGACACCTTCTCTGTGTTGCGCTCCACAATAAAGGTCACTTATTTTACTTGAGTTTCACATCAGTCTCTCAATATGAATTCTTACCATCTCTATTTCATATATGTGACTATCTAAACTTCCAACACTAAAGAAGTTTGCTCAAGATCACATACTTGGTGATTAATAGATAAACAGTTCACACCTCGTTCTCACGTCCTGTTCCTTCCACTGCGCCATACACTTTCTTAAGGGGCGGGCTCGGGGCTGATATGATAATGCCTAGATAGCATCTATCCTCAGTTCTTGGAGGGAGGGGGGAATTAGTAATTTAGGAAACTGTTCACAGTGTTACAAATTTAAGACAGAGTAGTAAAGGATGAGAATGGAAGTAATGGGCTTAGAGAAGGAGGGCGAATTGAGTAGTTGCAATAGTGATAAGAAAGACAAATAGGAAAGTTACTTTACTTGAGACAAAGCAAAGTAACCAAGTGTTAAAGATAAGTTAGTCATAATGGATAAAGGATGGGGATGGGGGGAGCAGTTCAAGTTAGTCATAAGGTTTGGGAGCTGACGGAGTAGAAAAACATGGAAAGAAAAGATAGCCCTGGGAAACAGAATCATGTGGGTGAGGGAATGAAGTTGACAAGCTCAGTTTGGGACATGTCGATTTGGAAATGATAGCTGGAGACATAAATGGAAATATGCTGCAGGCATCTGAAAACATGAGTCTAGCCAAAGATCAGGCTAAGATATAAAACTGGATGCCTTCTGTACTGAATAAAATCATGAGTCCATCCACAGAAGTGTAGAACAGAGCCTTGAATCAGACCCAAAACAGGAGACTGAAGGACAAAGAGAATCCAAGAAAGCAACTGCATAGGGAAGAGTTGGAGAAGTGGAAGGATAACAGAGATAATGGATGGACGGATGGATGGATGCATGATTGATAGATAGATAGATAGATAGATAGATAGATAGATAGATAGATACAGAATTTGTCATGAAGAAGAGACAGTAGACAATTTATAGGGAAAATGACTAGCTCCCAACACTGTCACATGACAAAGACAGTGTATTGGTTAGGATGCTTGGCTGAGCTTCTGTAACTGAGAAATCAAAATGGCAGCACTAAATGGTTCAGGACAGGTGTGGTGATTCCACAGTCAAAGTCTCAGGCTCTTTTCACCTTATTGCTCTGCCTCCTTAATACTGGGTATGCTAAACGTGTACCCCAAAATTTATATGTTAAACTCCTAACCCCTCAATGTCATGGTTTTAGGAGGTGGGGACCTTGGGAGATGAGTAGGTAATAGGTAATTAGAAATTAATACCTTATAAAAGGGACCCCAGGTAGCTTTCTCACCCTCTTTTCACCACGTGAAGATACAATGAGAAGACAGTAGTCTGCCACCTGGAAGACAGCTTTCACCAGAGCCCAGCCATACTGGTTCCCTGATCTAGGATTTACAGCCTCCAGAACTATGAGAAATGAATTTCTTTCGTTTATAAGCTACCCAGTTTTTGGTAATTTATTATAGCAGCTTGACTAATTAAGACACTAGGTTTCCTTATGGTCTAAATTAGTTCCTCCACTTCCTGTCATCACATTTGTATTCAAGTCTGTAAGAAGGATGAAAGGGGGAATGGGAAAGGAATGCCTTAGAAGTTGCACACATTAGTTTAGGTCCATGGCCATTCCTGGTTACAAGGGAATCTGGGAAATGTAAATCTTCAGCTGGATAGCCATGTGCCCAAATGAATTTTAACCTCTTACTATGTAATAAGGGAAGCATAGATATTGGGAGACCATGAGCTGTCTTTACCATGAATGGAAAAGATAATAATAATTTAGAAAAGACTCTTGATTTTGATGAGCTATTGGCTGCTACAAAAGCCTATTTCACTTTTTTCCTGCCTCTAGTCTTGCTGACTTCCAATCCATTGACCATGCTGCAATTATAAGTAATTTTTTAAAGTGTCATTCCTCTCCTTGAACATATATATCATTGACTCCTCGATATCTTAGGATAGAATCTAAAACTCTAAGCACAGCTAGGCTCCTATGATTCTAAACCTACCTACGTTTGAAGAATCGCCTCTCTACTCTTCTTTCTCACATAGCGTATAACACCCTACATTTCTCCCTCATTCAGTTTCTCCCATTGACTGGAATGCAGTGTTAATCTCCCACCCCTCTGAGGCATCGAACCTCCTCTTCCCTTCTTAGTGTGCTTTCCCCACTTTGCTTGGATGCTCCCTGTCTTCCTTCACCAGATACCTTGTCCACTAGGGTACTTTCATTGACCTTCCAGAACAGAGTTCTGTGCCATATCTCCGTGTTCCTGAAGTACCCTGCATGTCATGTGTACCACTTATTCAACTCTGCCTGGTGATGCTTGGCTTCTCAGTGTCACCCATTAACTACTCTCAGTGCCTTGAGGAAAAAGGTTGCCCCTTATCCAAATTTATGCACCAGGAGTTTAGCACAGGACCTGGTACAAAATAGGAGATTCAAAAGTATTAGTTACATGACAGAAAGGCATAACTCTAATGAGAGAAAGACTCAAAAGCTATTATTTATCAAAGCAAGTGAGAATGCTTTGGATCCCCTGCCTACTTACTGTTGTTTCTTAGGCTCAAGTCCTTCTGCTACATAATGAGAAACTTGTTAATATGCTGACAAATGACAAAGAAAATGAATTACTTTGACAAGGAACATTAGAGTATGGCATTCATCTTACAACCTGAAACATTGTTGGATGTCATGATTCCACGTCTTGGAGTTAGTCAGATTGTTTTTGGCAGTCCCCATTTCAAGGGAGGGAAAATTGCCTATTGTAAAGGAAGCAGCCACAACCCACTATTTAGCAGAGCTCTAAGAGCGTATTTGCTTATTACCATGGCAACCACCAGCCCAACAGTGCACATTAGTATACTTGTCTAGACAGCACCAAATTCATCAGCATTTCCTCTTTTGTACAATGCCTGATTTTAAACAGGCAGGTGTGGATGCAAGGTGGTACTAAGAAAATATTTTTCTCTCCATGTGGACAGGAGTGCCAAAGGCATCCTGTGAGCATCTAAATGGCTAGCTTTGCAATCTGCTCTAATTTGAAAGTTCTAGGGTTAGTCCGTGTTTTTCTTTTTAAATAAAATCTTACTAGAAATAAACTAGAAATATATCCATATGGCCTGCCAACTGTATCTAAAAATAGTTTATGGAAAGAAAGCTCACAAGCTTTTAAATTTATGACAAATTAAGAATCAAAATATCTTTTAATTGTATTTTTCTCCTTGTCATCAGTATTTTGATACAGATACCCAAAGCCATAAACCAGATATTTATTGAATTATAGTGTTTATAGTGTTCCCCCTAAGGGAGGAATTTGGGTAGGGCCAAACTGTCTAAACGCAGTCCCATAAGCATTTCTCAATCTCAGGGTCAGGGCATTCCCCAGGCAGAGCCCCTTCTAAGACTTGAGTGGTCTTAAATCTCTGGCAATGCTGGAAAACCCACTGGCAAGTATCCTCCGGGAATATTTTAGAATGGAGGACTTAGAAAAGACACACATATATGATCCGAGTTGGTGCAGCCAGTGGTTTAAACTAGTTTATGGATATGAATAGAAACTTTGAATTATATTTGTACATAGTTAAGTATGTGAATGGTGAATGTGTATGCATCTTGTTCTAACTGGATAGTAAATAACTGGGATCAGAGAGAGACATTTGGCCCAGGCCTCCCATTCACAAAGGGCAGCAATTTTAGAAATTCGAGCTTGTCTCTGAACAAGTATATACAAAGAGTCAGAGACGTGCTGATGGGATTGAAACCACATGGTATTCATCATATACCTTTAAACCTGGGTCCATTACCGGCTCGTACTGCTTTGTAGAGCACTCTGAGATAGCATAGTTTATAAATCCCATCATTACTGCATGGAGAGCAAAATTATATTACATCGATTTGTATGTGAAAAAATCATTGGTCTGTTAATTGTAAATATTTAACATGGAATATTTACATTCCATGTCAAATATGTCATGTCTTCATTTTTAAAAATACATCAGTCGTCTAGTGAAACAAAAGAGGCTGTATCTCTCTAATAGCTGAGAAGCCCGTGGGGTCAGGTGTTACCTTTATTAGCATTTGGTCCTGTAAATCTTTTTGCTTGACTTTATGACATTTGGCGGATGCTTAATAAAACATTAGTTTAATTAATGCATGAATGAATGAACCATGAATACAAATAAACACATTTCGATTTCTAATCCAGTTTTCTTAAATTATATCCAAATAGCTGTCACATGTGCCTTAGGCATGGTTAGCTAATGAAAGAAATGTCATACCCAGGTGTCAAGCCCTGGTGATTTTGGTATCATCTCATTGAGCTGTATAGCCAGAGAGTCACAGAAATAACACTAAAATATCACTGATTGGGAAAAATCAGGAAAAAGGTAAATGTGTATTAGTGAAAAGTGAACTGCAGAATATTTCTTTAAAGAAATAAAATTTTATTCTTCTCAAGTTGATGTAACTCAGAATTAACTGTGGCCTAGCAGACATTAAGTGAACTGTTTAACCGATTAACATTAACAGCAAGAAGCCCTCTGTATTAGTTTCCTATGATTACTGTAACGAATTACCACAAATTTAGTGGCTTAAAACAACACACATTTATTCCCTTACAGTTCTGGAAGTCAGAAGTCCAAAATCAGTTCCACTGGGCTAAAGTCAAGGGTTTCTTCTGGAGGCTCTGAGGGATAATTCATTTTCTGTTTGTTTGTTTGTTTGTTTTTGCCTTATCTGTCTTCCGGAGGCCACCTACATTTCTTGACTCATGTCACTCTAACTTCTTGTTTCCACTACCACTTCTTCTTCCTTTGACCTTCTTGCCCCCTTCTTATAAGGATGCTTGTGATTACATTTAGGGCGAAATGAATAATTTAAAATAATCTCCTTTTTTCAAGATCCTTTACTTAATTATATCTGCAAGATTTAAACACACACACACACACACACACACACACACACACACACACACCGCGACAACATGCAGATTCAAGGATTAGAATGTGGATATCTTTTGGGGCCACTACGTATCTTACTATACCTTTTTATCCCTTAAGTTGGATGGATACCAGGTGCCTCATTTGGTCTGAGGTTCATTTTCTTAACCGTGCAACCAGGAGGTTGTATTAAAGTGGTTTTTCCCAACCTTTTGAATATTTTTATAGTCAAAAAAAATTCAAGTCATCCCCTTCCCACTCTCGTTCCCCTATCCTTCAACATACACACACACCAGGGTCTGGTTAAGAGCACAAAATCTGTAGCCAGTCTGCCTGGTATAGTGCCTGCTCTCCACTTACTAGATATGTGACTGAGGCACACCTTTTTGTGCCTCAGTTTCGCCATCTGTGGGATGAGAACAACAAGAGCACTTCGCTCTTAGAGGGAGTGTGCGGCTTAAATTAGTTAAAACATGTAGTACGCTTTGGTTGTTTAATAACTGTTAGCTGTTAATGTATAATCTACAGAGTCACTCATATTTCCTTTTAACTTATTTAAATTCAAGTAGCTCAGCAAAAAAAAAAAAAAGTGTCAACAACATAAATAATGAGAACTTTTACTCGTACTGCTCTATTCAATTAGTACCAGAGGGAGAGTGAGATCTTCCTCCGCCGCCACCGATCTCAGCTACCCACCCCTCCCCACCCCGCACCCCCACGTTCTTGTGCTCTCATCCTCCTCAGTGTAGGCATGTTGCAGCCCTCAGTGTGATTCTAGAGTTTTACTATCTGTGGTGTTTGAACATTATCCTCGTAATGCAAGCTAATTTGCAACTGAAAAAGAAAATCTGTCAACTAAAGAAGAGAAAGTGGCTCCAAGGAGGGTGAAGCCTGTGTTCTCTACCAGTTGGGAGATGGCTTCAAGTTCTTCCGCAGAGCTTCTTCCCAAGTTTTCAAGGGTAACTGTCACTGTTCCCATCTTGACTTCTAAGCATAATCATATCTCTTCAAAAGATGTGACTCCTTAGCTCATCTACAGATTCCTGGACTCCTTACAGTAATTCTTGGAAAAGCTGTGATGTCTCCACTATCCAGACTTCTAGGGCCTCAATATCAATTGTAAATTTGGGGCTTGAACACATTTTACCCCAAAAAAAGGAAAATATTAAGGCATCTCAATAACAAAAGAACATTATGAGTTCAGTTAAGCAAAAACTAGCGTTAACATCATCATTACCTACTACAGGGATCAAGTAAAGATAAAATGAGATGATAGATAATGTCTACAAGAAATGATCACTCAACAGTAATGTTTAAGAGCAATAATACAATGACACCAGAGTTTTCCATACAGAGGCTCCTGGGTATTTCGGTGCTAAATCACAGAGTGCTAACCAGAGAGGCCTGTCAATAAACACGTCTTGGACACTGGCCTTCCAATCCTATCAGCTTCAAAAAGCATGAAACCTTACCCTTTAGAAAGTGCTGAAATCTGAACCCCAACCCAATATTTTTTTGCTTCTACTCTGCTTAATGCCGAGAACAGGGGTTTCTAAGATTATTCTCGATCACTGAGCCCTATGAAACTCTTAAACCTCCCAGGACTGGATTAGCCACACTCACATACACAAACCTCTACACACAATTCAGGAGTGTACCCTAAGGAAGTAGGGGAACCCCAGGGTTAAGAATCAAAATTCAGTTTTCTCATGAAGTTTCCATCTACCTTTCTAGTCTCATCTTAGACATTATCTTTCCCACCACAACCATATCACAGTGTAGCAGACCACATTTGGTGCCTGCCCTCAGATCCGCTGACTCATCTTTTATTTCAGCGATTGCTGCAGAGACCAGCTTCCTGCAGGCGTAACTTAATACTGCACTTCAGCTCTTGCTTTCTGCCCTGGGACTTTTCTGGAAGGAAGGCAAGGATGCTGTTGAGAACTTTCTTGACATGATCACAGGTGCAAACCCGAAAGTACACAGTAGTTAACAATCCATGGGGCAGCCCTTGACCCGTGGTGACAGGACCTGATGGATAAACACTCCCATTTTCCAGCCTGCAGGTAGACAATTCTGAAGTATATTTTACAAAGTTCCTTCGAAGGTCCCAGAAAGATTGCACAAAGTAGGGTCTCACTTGATAATTCACCTTTGTATTGGTTTTTCCTCTGTCTTTGCTTTACTCTTCTATGACTTCTACACCTATTCCTTGAAATCGTGTCCCAAAATAAATGACATACATGCAAGCCCTTGTCTTAGATTCCGCTTCTCAGGAGAAGCTCAAGCTCAAGCACACAGAAACTATACAAAACAACTTCTAGCTCTACTTTTTTTTTTTTTTGGCTTTACCTTAAGCCTAAAATAAGCCCTTCTCCTTTTCTGTTTGGCAGATCTCTTTATCATTCAAACCCTTGCTCCAACATCATCTACCTCAGAGGTCACAAACTGGATTTGATCTGGAGACATATTTTGTTTGGTTTTTCCTGTTAACATTACTGTTTGTACTTGTTTGATGTTTGTTTCCTCGGCTTGTGGCCTGTGAGGTTAAATAGAAGCGTCGTATCCTTCAAGTTCTTCTTTCTATATAGAGACTATTTGTAAGCATTGGATAGAATGTTGTTGACCATTGACTAGATGGGACAGCTTTGTGACATGTAAAGAGTAATTGACTTAAAATGCCCCTTATAGGTTGTGTGACCTTGAAAAATGTCATTTAAACATTCAGTCTCAGCCACAGTTGGCAATGCATTTGGCTGTAGATAACAGAAAACTCAACTGCAGCCTCTTAATCAAATGGAGTTTTTGTATTCTCACATAGAAAGTCCAGAAATAAATGCTGAACCAATATTTTGGGGGGGTTACTTATTTATTTACTTATTTGCCTTTCCTGGTCACATAATGATTATGGCAACTTCCATCCTCACATTCACATACAGGCAGGAAGGAGAGTGGAGAACAGAGCTAACCATGTCAATTCCTTTAAGCAACACCAAACACGCATGCAAACAAAGACGTCCCAGAAATCCCAGCAGATTTCTTCTTTATGAGTCATGAGCCTGAACTGTAGCACATACCCCCAGCATCAGGGCTAGAGGAAACAAATACTTAGACTGAAACAGGATAATTTCTCTCTAAAAACACAATCGAGATTTTGTTAGCAATGAAGATGGGATGGTGAGATGAATGAACATAAGACCTAATAGCGTCTGCCACATTCCCACTCTGCAATGTGGAGTTAATAACATCTAACTTCCCAGATCTATAGGGTCGCATGAGGTTCAAATAGAATCATACATGTGAGCAAGCCACCAAGCCATCCCTTTATGCTTGTAATAAGAAAATATTGTTCTATCCCACACTGAACTAAGCACATAGTAGGACTACAAATATTTACTTAGAATTTATATCAAAAAAATTAATTTACCTCCTTCCGACAGAGGACTTTTATAAACTAATGTTATATGCAAGGCTGGTGTGCTTTTTCTCTTGGAATGTACAGACTGTCACCATAGTAATAACAGTGACCACAACACAAGGCCTTTGACACTCCAGCACGACTTAACCTTGTTGTTTTAGTTGCACGGGAGAATTTTGGTAGGAACATACTGTAACTTGGCCAGGACATCTGCACTCTTAAGCAAACAATACTGAAAGCCAAAATATTGGTTTTATAGATGATTTGAGAGAGTAATAATTCTGAGGCATGGTGTCCTTGGGTGTCATGTGGAGATATGGGCCAAGTGGGAAAAATTTTCAGTTCGAATCATGCACATCATTTATGGCTCTGATTATTGCCCTCTGTGCTCTCGGAATAGAATGCCTTCTGATCCCCCAACTGGCAAAAGCTAACTGCATCACAGTCTTAGATTCCCTCTCATTTAATTTTTAAAAATCGACTCATCACGCAATAAAACTCTGTTTAATATTCTGCTAAAATCTTGTTAACCGTTACTTGTTATGCTAGAGATAATGTGGTTTATGAAGATGAAATTTTGAAGTTTAGATGTATTTCATTTATTTTACAAAAGGTTATAATTTCATGTAGATTTTGTCAACAGAGTATAATCCAGAGTCATCATGATGTTTCATCCTTAAATAGTTCAGAGATATCTATAAAAAATATGGACATTTTCCTCCATTAACAAATTTATATATCCTACCTGTTAAAATTGACAATAGCTCCTCAATTATCTAAATTATTTAAATTTTCCAATTGCTTGAATATGCCTTTTAGAGCTGATTTGTAATATATAGGTATAAATATATGTTATATAGATAGATACCTTACAGATCTGTGTGTGTGTATGTGTGTGTATGATGTAATTCAAAGAATTGGTTTATGGGATCGTGGGGCTGGCAAGTCTAAAATCTGAAGGGCAGGCTGGCGGTCTAGAAGATCTCCGACAGGGGCTTCTTCCTCAAAGAAACCTTAGTTTTGCTCTTAAGGCCTTGCAGTTGATTAGATGAGGCCCATCCATATTATTAAAGATAATGTCTTTCTTTAAGGTCAGGTGACTATAGATTTTAACCACATCTATAAAATACTTCAACAACAACATCTAAATTAGTGTTTAGTTGAAAACTAGGTATTATAGCCCAAGCACGTTAATACATTAAACTAAACCATCGCAGTGTTATTTAGCTTATTCCTCTAGCCCTCTCTGTCCAATATGGCATCCACTAGCTACCTAGCGCTTGAAATTTAGTCAGTCTGAATTGAAGTGTGCTGTATTGTAAAATCCGCACCAAATTTAAAAGACGTACTACAAATAAAAGTAATTTAAATATATTATTAATAATTTTATTATTATATAAATTATTTTTATTATTGAAATAATAGTATTTTACAAATTTTGGGATAAAGTGCACACATTACTAAAATTAATTTTACTGTTTCATTTTATTTTTTAAAGTATGATTACTAGAAAATTTCAACTTACATATGTAGGGAAATTTTATTTCTTTTGAGTATCACTGCTCTGGCCTCTGTATTTTCTGTAAACTAGAAATTAGATTCTAAACATTTGATTAAAGTTAAGTTTTCCTAGAAAGATTACATTGTAATGCTACTTCATATGGCAATAGAAGATATTGCCTTATATACTATTAGAGTTTGGCCACTGGATTGAGGGGATGGTCCTCTGATTCTTCCATGGTAAAATTGTTTTTCTTCTTGTGATGAGAAAGTAATCCTCGTGGTGTTTGTCACCATAAGAGCATCCAGTTTCTCACCAACAATTCATCAGATGGTTTCAGTAGCAATTAATAATCTTTGCTTGGATAAATCATCTCACCAGAGATTGCAAGATAGCCAATATCCAATTTTGTCATTCCTTACACATAAGTGATTGTCATTATTCTATTAAGTAGAGGTTCCCTGTTTAACTCAGAGCATTTGGTTGCTATGAATGCTCATTGGCAAGGTTGGATAAATTACTTCTTTTCTCTGACTGCTAGTTTTCAAAGTAGAAATTGATTTAATAACTGTCATAAATGATGAGAAATTACTTTTTATTGGTTTCTCTCTTTGAATATCGTTGCAAACTCATGGATTTTTTCATATACACAATATCTTTCAACCAACTGCAATCATTTTTCTTTTAATGCTTTAATTTTTACAACTTAGACCGTGGGAATATTCTTTCAGTATCCTTTGACACAATCTCATCAGTCCTGGAAAGCTATTTTTTGCTCTCTGACATAGCAGTATATCCCAGACTCATCTGAACCTTCCTGCCCAGATCTTGAAATATTTCTCCAGCAAGGTGTGGTTCCTTATATTAGGAAATGTATTTAGAAACCAAGACCTAGAATCATGACTTTTTAAATTTACTTATAATGCTATGAATTTCATTCATAAACTTAGGGGTGAAAGATGGAATTTTATTTCTCTATAAGCAACTTAAATTTTCACTGATATCAGAAAACTAAGTTTTACCAATCAAAGTAAACTTAGTCCCTTCTGGATTCTTTTTAGCTTTTGTTGAGTTAAAAGTCAATCAAATTTAGTTCTCTCTCCTTTCTCTCATTCTTCCCTCTCTCCAAAGATTATACAGACTTGGGTGTTATGGTGCAAGGAATGTTTTGTGTTGTCCTAGTAACCGGAAAGAGGTATCTTTTTCATTTACAGGATGCCAGATTTTGCAAATAAAAACATAGGATGTCCTTTTTTTTTCAGCGACATCCACAATTAAAATGTACATGTTCTCTCTGCTCCTTGGTCACCAGATTTTTGCAAACCCCTCTGTGTCCACCTTGTCCCACCTGCTAGGAATTTCTAGGTCTAATGATCCCTTCACAACCACTGTCAACCACTCCTGGGACATAAGAAAATGTAGGATGCTTTCTTTTTCATCTGTCAGGCTCTGAAAGATTCAAGGGACTGTCTCGTACTCCTCACCACATATTTCTACTTTAACACTGGCTTCTGTTTGAAGTGTTTTGTCTCCTAATCAAGGCAATAAATGCCACTAATTTTGATGTAGAGGGCCAAAGAAAACTTAAGAAAGGCCTGAATTATTGTTTTCAAATTTTATTTTGTTAGTGTACATTGCTCAGGAGAGATTTGCTGTTCCCTGTCTTAGCTCCTTTTCCCTTTCCTACCACCAGAATTTTGCTCATGTATTTCTTTTGTATAGAGTGACTTTCTTCACCTCCTATTAGTAGTGAACCAAGAAAAAGGGTCAGATATTTCATTATGGCTGGAACATAGTTTTAGGGTTACAGGAAACAAGAGGTGAAGATGGAGAGGCAGGTAAGAACATTGGTGTATATTTAGATCCACCCATTCTTCAGAGCCCACACAAACATAGAAAATATTCCTTTTTCCTATTTTGTCTCTGCCTTTCTTTTGGGATTGATTTTATTTATTATTCATTCTATAAACATACACTAAGAACCTACTACCTACCAAAGTTTGTGTTGTTTTATCTGAACTAGATTATAAATTCTTTGGAAGGAAAATCAGTGTCTAGTTTATCATTGTATTTCTATACTTAGTAAATATTTTGAATGAGGGAAGGAAGAAATGACTGCGTGAATAAGCATATGAATTGCAGACCACCTAAATTGTAGGAACCTTACTTCCTCCCCAGCTCCTAGGACCAGAATGCTGAAGTTTTTGTCTTTTCATAGTTTTTCAAACTTATTTTCATCTGCATCTATTTTTTCTTCGTTCACCTAAGAGGAAGAAGAGACCCATTTTCGATTTTTACTTGTCTTCTGTCTAGAAACCATCTCTTCCTAATTTTCCTAGGATTTTGAGTTTGCAGTGATCTCCCTTCTATCTTTAGCCTTTTCATTGGCTTCTTCTACTCAGCATATAAACTGGCTCAAGTGTTTCAGATCTTAAAAGCCCCCTTCCCTTCTTGCCCCAGAATTCCACCTGCCTCTCCATCTTCACTTCTTGTTACTTGCAGCCCTAAAACTATGTTCCAGCCATACTGAAATATCTGACCCTCTATCGTGGTTCACCTCTCTTTCTTGCTTTTCTATGCTCTTTCTTTTGCTGGAATATCCTCTCATTCTTTAAGTCATTCTATACCTTCAAATCTCAGCTCAAACATTTCCTCCTCTGAGAAGCCTTCTAAAACTCCCACAGAAGAGCTGGTCATTCCTTTCTTCTATAATTTTACCTAGTATCAGATGCGTTGTGATTATCTGTTGGCAGACATGCCTACCCCAAGTGATTGTGGGATTCTTGTGGTCGTGTACAAGATCCTGTTAATAACATGTGTATTTCCAGAGGCTGGCTTTAGTAGATCCTAAAAGCTTTAATTGAAAAAGATGAGTGAATGAATGAATGAGATTATCACATTACCTATAGTTACAGCACTGTGTCCAGGAAAAATCCTATGATAGTCTAGGCCAATGGGTGTGTTTCTCCTGTGGCCAGCCCTGGCAAGGACAGCATGACATTGGCAAGGTCATGCCATGTATTGAATAGGAAATCAACTAACTTTCCTGTTTGTGTAGTATGCTGGCCAAAGGAGAGATGGCTGTGTGTGGTGAAGGCAGCAAATGAAAAGACCTTCTGTGCAAGGAATATTCTTCTCTTGCATTTCATTTCACAGGAGGTACCTTCTTGGAATGTAAACCTTAAATTAAGGAGGGTTAAGACAGATCATTCTCACAAGGGCAAAAACAAGTAGGCGATTGTGGAAATCTCTATTCCAGTGTTAGAACTTTCTGCTAAAGCAAACAGGAAAAAGGAAAAAAAAAAAACTCATACTCATAATTATCCATCATGGCTATAAATTCTTTCTATCATTCATTGAAAATAAAACTGGAGTAAGTAACTTTAAAATAATCTAGCCAAATACATTAATTTTACCAAACCTAATCCACATTTTAAAGACGAAGAATCTAAGGTCCAGAGTAGTGGGAGGTCATCTGTCAAGGTCCCTTGCCTAGTAATTGGCCAAACTGGTACCTGAACACAGGTTTCCTGATATTTCCCCTAATACCTTTTCAACTTCATTATCTAAATATATGCATAAGTAGCAAAAGTACATGCAGAGAAAAAGAGATGACTGCAACAGCTGGAATGTATACTGTAACAGTCTGGCAGCTTGGATATGCTTCCAAACAGTACTGCCTTTGTCATTCACTTTCATGGAGCTATGACTTGGAGTTAATCTTTCCAATTACTTAAAATGTTTTGGTTTGAAAGGGACTATTTCATGTCTTGGTTCTTCAACTACGAAATGCATGGTTCTATTTTTAGAAGGAGCATGGAGATCAATAACAGAAGTAATGAAAGTCACAGCGTTTGATAATGAATCTACTAAATTGCCACCACACAGATGTTAAGAACTATGAAGGGTCTGAAATTTTATCGTATTTGTAATCTTACAAGTTAGTCTCATGGATGCTGACAGAAGACATGAAACCCCTAGGTTAGGATCAAAGGACTTTATCACTCATGGCAGGAGCAGTAACCAGAGCATCCGCATTTGTACTGGTTTCCTAAACCCCAGTTCCCACAGGGCAACACAAAGAAAGCCAGGTGACATCTGTTCTCACAGTGAGTGTGGTAGGAGAGGACCTTGGAGCCTAGAGAATTCCAATCGTTTTTAACAGGCAGTAAGGCCGGCAGCCTGCCCTTCATCTGGAGGGAGACACTATCTCTTACAAGGCTGTCTGATATACGAACATCCTTGAAAAGATAATCTGAAACAAAGATAGTCAGTACCTCTACTCATGAGACATGCAGAAATGAAAGGGAACCACAGAATATTGTCTACCAATAATACCTACCCTTCATTTCTATCCTACCTTAGCTTCTGGTGAATTTTGCCATGAGTATGCCACTCTGTCAGCCACTTTGATTGATCTGACTGGCAGAGGCTGGGACCCAATCTGTCAAGTATAAATAGCATTTAATTAAGGATACTGTCATCAAGACTTCAAGCAACAGCAGTGTTAACTACCGTTAACTACCATTGTGCGCCCAGGGTCTCAGACTCACCTGGCCTTACAAATCTCATAAACCATCGTGTCTACTGTAAAAAATCAGGTGGTTTCTCCTTAAATTGCTTGGCCTGAAGCATTAGTCCAGGTATATCAGAATGTATTAGCAGTTGGACAAACTCTATCTCGGCCTGAAAGAACGAAATTGTCTAGGACAATTCTGTTATCCAAACCAACTCTGGCCTGTGAATTGAGACTGACCCAAATGCTTTGCAGCACTAAAGTGGTGTCGTTGATCAGGGACGATTTTTGTATTGTCTTTTGTAAATGAAGGATTTTCATATAGGCAAAACTGTACTTGAGGGTACCCATAAATACAAGTCAGTTTACCCTTTGGCAATTTTCCCTGAGTAATAAAGTAGCCTTATTTCGGGGAGCTCTTTGCTCTTGTCTGAGGGCTACATGATCTAGATGCAAGTGGTGTTTCTTTCAACACTTTCAGATGTCTTATGACCATCTCTAAGGTGAGAAGCACTGCGTTTTAAGGAGGGAGGCAAACTAATGCCTGGCTTCCACCAAGAAGCATGGTCCCAGGGGAGTAACTGCTGTTTATCCCCAGTAGGACCCTGCTTCAATCAGAGCTGCAGGTTAACAGTACCTGCAGTTTGGCCTTACAGTTAGCTTAGGGTTTCAGCTTTGTTTACAGTAACAGTCTAAACCTCGTTTTGGGGGAACTGCCTGAGGGAGTCCAACCTGACTTATTTTTCCATGCCACCACCTAAGTGGCACTTATCTGACCCATTGAATGACTGATTATTGGCTACAGCAGTGGGAATGGTAAAGAGATCTGGAGGTGCTGGCAGGTATTTTGCAAGGAAATGCAGAAGCTGGGGCCTTCCCCTGCTGTTTCTGAGATTTCTTAGTAAAATTAAAGGAAGAGTAACTAAATTAAAGTCAGCACTGTTAGGCGGAGAATGGCAGACCCAGGAGTTAGTTAAATTTAAAATGCTTGTGACATCAGGGAGAGCTGCCCAAGGCATTTTCTTTCCTGTGGAAGGCTCCGGGGTGGTTCTGAAAGATAAAGATCACTAACGTCCCTCTTTCTCCCCTACCTGCCAAGATCTGATATGTTTCTTCTACTCAGGCCAGGACTGGCTTCCTCCCTGCCACAAAATCAGTCTGCCCTGTTCCAGTAGCTGTGACTTTACATCTCCCCCCTCACCTTTAGGCCTTTCATCTAGATGGTTTCAGTGGGAGAGGGTAAAGAGTTATAAAACTGACAGAGACCTGTTATGTTCATCACTTTGTCCTGCATAAGCCACTCAGCAAGCAGTGTGTGCAACCAAGTGGCCATTATCCTTCTGATCATGACCTAAGACCATGACAAACCTAAAAGAGAACCTGATGGTGGAGCCAGAATGAAGTTTCCATTTACTAGGCCCCTTTTGTCAGGCTGCCACCTGGAGGATATGCCAACAGGTTGACCCAAGGCTGTCATTGAGGGAAAGAAAGAAATTGTCATGGCTAAAAATGGTCAGGATGAAAAGTGAAGTTTTCACAATAGATCTACATAACCCACTGCCCCTACCTAGGAAGTATCTGAGAGAAGATAACTCCTTTTTGCGACAGCAACATTTAGTAAACAGACTCCCTTGCTAAAGTGTGTGGACTGGGCCATGAGACAGTCAGAGGTCTTTCAGAGTTGTTTTTTGAGAAAGTCACGCCAGCACTCCACAACACAGGATGTCTGTGGGTGGATGGCAGGGAGAGTGGAAAGCCAATGAGATACCTTGACAACCAGCCCATTATTGAGCAGTTTTTGTAATAAAAGTCATGCATTTTTAGACTCCAATAAACAGAAAACATGACACAGATTAGTTTCAAGGGCCACAATGGTGTGACCAAAGTCGGTGGACAGGACTAGAACAGTAACACAAGAATCTGAAAGTGTCAGCAGAGGAACCACTAATAACCCCAAGGGGGAGTGAAAGGCCTAATGTAGTGGGACTGCCAGGAGCAGGCAGAGGCCATGAGGATACTGTGTAGCCTCCTCCACCTTGAGACTAGCAGGTCAGCTTTTGGCAGGAGTCACAAATCTGACATTCAGTGGTAGCCTTGACATCAAAAACAAATGTTCTCTGCTTTTTGCCCAGTCTATGATGCTGGATGTATTGCCATATCTGGTAAGATCATATATCTAGACAGAAATAGTAGCAATCAGGGTGGTTCATCTCATAAGAGAACAAGCCCTTACTCATGTAAAAACTGAGTTTCTATGTGAGTTGATCCAAATGATTGAATCAGCAGCTGCAATTTATTTTCACTGTTTACAGCCCCAAAGAGAGTCTGACTAGACAACTAGGCCATTGGCAACAACCCAAGAGTCAGCAAAACAAAACAAGGTTCATCAAAGAGAGTACTGGCCAAAGCTATAAGAACAGCACAGAGCCCTGCCTGTTGAAGATAGTGATCATGTCCATTTTGGGTTCTGTATTGATGGCGCTGAGGTTGAAGTATCACAGCAGCACAGGAGACACCATTTGGTTCCAGCTTAGCTGAGCTATCAGTGAGTCAGGCCCACTCATTTAGAGGAAAGTGTCTGCATTGATGATCCCATTGAGCTAGTGGCTTCATGTGAAGCCAAGATCTTGCTTAGGCCAGACTGGCTGTGTGCCTGAATATACCATTTCATTTGACAAGCAAGGTTTGATGTGCTCTTCACATCTTGTTAGTTGTTGAGTCTGAGTTGACCCACCCCAAAATGGGATTATCAGTCTAGGGAGTTACAAGGCATTCATGGGTCAGATCTTCAATGTCTACAAGAGCCCGGTAGCAAGCTAATAGCTGCTTTTTGAAAGGGATGTACCCAGGAGCCTTGTCAGGAAACAATCAGTCCAGAACCACAAAGATGCTTCTAGGCAGAGGCTTCCAGGTGAAAGCACCTTTTGCCAGAAGCTTCAATAGTCAAAATCATCAGTTGCAGAGACTCATAGCTCAAAGGGGACATTAAGGTTGTCAGGCCCTACTTAGGATGAGCTAGAGACATGGTTGGAAAGCAATTTATGTTTTTTCACTAGCATTTTTATACATGGAGTTCACCCTGAACAAGGGAATTCCTTCTGTCTCACAGAACAAAGGAGTACAAGCATATAACATATTAATTCTCGTTATAATTTCTGATGTACAAGTAGCAACAACAGTATATTGAATTGGTCCAAAGGGCTCCACCCATAAAGTCACATTAGTGTCCCTTCCCCAATATGGGCCTTCCCAATCCTTATTATTAGAATCCTGATGTTCCCACCCTTCAATGAACTGGTAGGATGATGAATTGGGCATCTGTATCCAGCAGAGCCATAAAAGTTTGATTCTGTCTCCTCCCTGAAATTCTCCAGCATATTCAAAAGGGTGTATCTAGTCTTTGGAGACAAAGAGACCTTGATCACACTTCTAATTATGCTTTCTCTTAAAGTAGTTTAGGCTAGAGGGACAGGTAGGGATCAGGGGCATGGAAGGAGAGAATGGTTCTGTGCCAACATGTCTTTGCATTCGCTTTCATGTTAGTGTGTTTTGGAGGTAGCTCATGACTCAATCAAATGAACTTTCAATATTTTAGGCTTGCCTAATGCTCTATTTCAAGAAATCCACATGACTGACACCATCTTTTTCAGCTTTGGGTACTTTTTGACTCCGCAGTGACAGTTGCATTGCTTTCTGCCTCAGGCTGTGAGATTCGCACCCTTTGCCTGACTTAGGCTTGATTCCTTGAGTGGTACTTTTTCTTTTTTTAAGGAGTACACCTTAATCTGGGAAATTTGCTTCTCCTTTGTCATGATACCATCTCTTAAGTTTTCACCTGGTTTTAATATAAGATCTAGGGGAGTTTTCCAGGGTGGCAGCGCTGATCATAAGAATTTTATCTAGATTCTTTTGAGTAAGTTTCTCATCCTCCAGTAAGTCACCTTCATCAACATTTTAAACCCAATCCAGGGCAGTAAGAGCTAATGTAATAGTCAATAATTCATCTATGGTTTCCCATCGGAGTTTGTCTGGTCCATGGCATAGTATGTGGTCAGGTGGCTGAGTTTAAAGAGCCAGGAATAAGTTGGACAAACTCAATAGTTTTTAACATCCAGGTCTTCTGTCCTCTAACACAGAGGAATAGCCCCAGCCCAGGAGCTGAGTTCAGGTAAGGTCTGGATGTACAGAATCAGACACCAGGTATTTACTAGATATTTGGTCTCTGAACTCATCCATTGTGAGGCAAGAAATTTGATGGGGAACTGAGCTGAGACGCCAGAAAGAGTGAATGTAAAGAGGCAGAATCTGGAATCAACGGTCAAAAACCCAAAGAGAACTTGATATATGTGGGTGCAGATTGGGAGGAAGCCAGAAATATCAAGAAACATCTTTATGGGCCAGTGGGTGTCAAACTATCTTGGAGAAACAGTCTTAGGGAGTTTCCTCAACTCCAGACTCTTTTCCTGCCAATTCCTCCTCCCCGTGGCTGCTAGAGTTCCGTTTATGAAATACAAATCTGAATATGTCAGTACACTGCTTTAAAACCCTTCTTTGGGCTCCCACTACAAAAGAATAAAGTCTAAACTCTTTTCGTATGGCATTTAGTGTCCTTCACAAGTTGGATGAAATTGCACAGTCTGCTTTGCAATCTCATCCCTTGTGCTCCCCAACATGTACCCAGTGTTCTAGCCACACAGAATTATATGTTTTTCCCCAAATACACTGTTCTCTTTCATGCCAGTTTGCCTTTATTTCCTTGCCCGGAATGACCTTGTCTTTTTCTCTGCCTGGGAAACTGCTAGGTTCCGTTCAGCTGTCTCCCCCTCTATAGGGCTCTCTAACGAGTGGGCTGTGCTCCCATAGTATCTTATGTACATTGATTATGATGCCATGTTAGTGCAGTTCTATGTCTGTGTTGTCCACCAGACTGTGACCTTCTTGAGGGAACTCGCGTTACTGATTATGATTACCCTACAGTCCCTGGCATATAGTAAGACATGTTGAATACATTAATATCTTTATGATGCACCAAACTGTTTCCTTGAGGCAATAACTGTTTCATTTTAACATATGAAGAAATCAGATGAGGGCCCAAGAGTCTGAATTATTATGGATAATAACAGCAATTCATCAAGTATAATATTAATGACTTTATATTAGACATCCATTTTTCATTTCTAAAGCAATCAGCAAAAACTGCTGTAATTAAGCGCTGTAATCTTTAAGATTATTAAGTGTGAAATTAAGCTGAAGTCGTCCAAGGGACAGCAGGTGCACATTGTTTAAGGAATGAATGTTTGCGTGTGGTTTTTTTAAAGAGACACATAGGTCATACATACACTAATTACATTTTCCCCGTAATACTCTTATTTATTCCCAAATGCAGCATTTCCCACCCATACCATCTCTCTCTCTCTCTCTCTCTCTCTCTCTCTCTCTCTCACACACACACACACACACACACACACATACATCGATCTTTCTCTTCACCTATTGTCTACAAATATATCCAAAGGAAATAAAGATTTTGTGTCAAGTTACTTATAAATATGAAAGATATTTGTGGAAGCCCTATTTGAAATGTCTTCTGAAGGAACCTTCGTAAAAACATGCTTATGATCTTGGTACTGCATTGAATCTCCAGAGAGTGCACTGTGTTTATTCTTCCTAAAGGGCAACTAACATGGCCATTTTTTGGAAAAGCACAGTAAATGGAAGACCTTGTCCCCTTGGAGGGGTATCCTGGTTTTCCAGTATCTTAGGCATTGAGTGGCCATTTTGTAAAGAATCGTTTACTGTTAGTAATACTTGTCAAGTATAATTGAAATGGAATTAAGAAAAATTTTGATATCTCATAACAACCCTTCTGGTATGTGTTGCATTGACCTTCAAGGTTCCCTGATGCTGAGCTACAAGTATATATAGGAAACAAATCAAAAGTGTACATCCCTTCCATTGATAAATATTGTGCAGTATTGTGCAGAATATTTATTTATTGTGCAGTATCGTGCACAAATATTGTGCAGATAAAATTCCACTGGTGAAATTTTATCAAACTTATATATTTAGAGCAGTAATGATCCTTCGGTATAGAAGGAAGATATCAACAACTGATCACAACATTTTCCCACTGAACATGGGAAAGCCAGTGACTAACAATCAGAATTGGCTTTCAAGAAAATATCCATTTCCTATTTTTACTTTAATGCATAAGAATACATCTTCAAATAAGAAAATAATCCTGGTTATTGTAAAGGTAATCTAGTACTAAATGAGTATTGAAACATATTTTGTACACGAACTTAATACCCATTTCAACACTCTTCCCCTAAACAAGCCAGAAAGTTAAAAATCGTACTTCCATATTCCTTTACAATCAGAGTGCAGCCATGTGACCTAGGTGCCACTGATTAGATGGCCCTGAAAGAGACCTGAATACTAAAATGAAAAACTTGAGGCTGTGGCTTTAGAGAGAGAACCTGATCTCCTGATACGCACAGTCAAGGTGGAAGCTGATTCTTCTCTAATTGCTGTGGTGGAAGTTGTAGTGGTCATATCTAAACATATTCAGTGCTAAGTTTAGGGCTGCGGCTACCGTGTTTTATTAGAACAGCCTATGGTATGAATTGGGCATTTTTCCTACCTTCATTGTTCCTAGCCAGAGAGTATCGAAGTCTGGTTCTCTATCCCTCCTGGAGATTTGTTAGCTCCCCAAAATCCCCTCTGTTTCAATAAACTGGAGTGTTCTTTAATGATTGTAATGAAGAATTCTGTGTGTTTTTTTTCATGAACCAATCACATATTCCCTGTTCTTTGGCATATTCTAGAAGGGGAGATAAACATTAAACACAAGTAGAATAATGTTTGAGGGTACAGATGACCCTCAAACAATGTGGGGTTTAGGGGCATCAAACCTGCACACAGTTGAAAACCCGCATATATCTTTTGACTCCTGCAAAACTTAACTATAGTTAGCCCTTCTTTCCAGCAGATTTTGCATCCATGGATTCAACCAACTGTGGATAGAAAACAGTATTGTTGAACTGCATTTGGGAATCCAGGGTTGAGAATACACGGATTCAAACCTATGTTGCTCTAGGGTCAACTATAACTGCAACCGTGGAGTTAAAATGGAAGAAGCATAGAAAGCTATGCAAAATAATGGGGTGGAGTTTGCAGCTGTGGCCCTGCCCTAATCTCCCACCCCAAATACTCATCAGTTTATTTGCAACTGAGGACTAGAGGGTGGAACAAATGCTTTAGTATGAGCATAGCTGCCTGGATCTCTTCCAAAAATATAGAGAAGCTCTGGGCTTTATTTTTTATCTATTGTCAAAGGATCTGACATTACTATTTATGAGCATGTATAATAACAGGATATTAAAGCAGTTTAATGCAAACGGAAATTTGATTTTGCATGATAGCTGTGTAATATACATACCTCTTTGCTGTAATACATCATTGTCCTGTAATACAACTCTAAGATAGGAACAGTTAATGTGGAGTCATATCTCTCCTCTGATTAGAAATTAGCTCAAGGACAACATGCATGTGAAAATAAATGATTTAGGTAATGCAGTTATCAAACTGTTCATAGCACTTTACATAGAGACTTATTCCTTTTCTACTTCGTGTAATTAATTTACTTTAACTGATGTACTCAAGGCTATACAACTGGGACATAGTATACCAACTTATCAAGAGAAGATTGTAAATAGTAGACACAAAAATTATGCATAGAATTCTATACACCTTTGAAATATGAGGTCCATCTTTGATTAACTTTGGTCACATTCAAATTCGGAATGTAATAGACTTCACAGAAAAATCATGTTATACCCTTAACAGGATTATATGCTCACTAATTTTAACATAAATCTGCCCATCTATCTGTTTCTACAGATAGAAAGCACAGTGTACTTGAAAGAACATAGGCTTCGAAGTCACATAGAACTGTGTTTGCACTCCAGAGCTGCCATTTACTAGTTCTGTGGCCATGAACATGCTACTTAATTTCTCTGAACATCATTGTATAATGGAAGAAATAATACCTACTTTGCAGGGCTTAGGTCTTAACAAATATCATCTCCTTTCCTTTTTTGCATAATTGCCATTCCTACCTCTGACCCCTCAGAATTTATCAAAAATAAGCATTTATTTCATCAATCTGCTAACCAATTTTAAAAAGTAGATATTTATATGTATGCATGAGTTTATTTATGTGTATAGATACATGCTGCCCTATAAGTAAACTCAAAATACTTAAAAAGAGATCTGTAACTAGGAAACATCTATTGAGAAACTTATTGAGTAGACTCTTGTTTGTCATCTGACTTCACAGAGTAATGATTTTATTAGAGTAAGTAAGAATCTGAGATTTTTTTACTCAGAGAATATATTGAATTACTCTGGACTCCTCCTAGGAAATGTAAAACAATAAGAATTAAGTGATATTTTGAAACCTGAAAACTTTATCTGACTGTCGGATTAGACTATAACCTTATAAAGAGAGCTCAGCTCAAATAGACATTTTTTTTTGTTAATATTGGAATAATAATCCTACTTAATGAATAATTTTGTATATGCCTGATTATCAGTCAAATAACGTAACACATTTGGAAGTATATGGTATATGTAATGCTTTTATTAAACCATACCATTCTGTTTTAGCAACTGAAGACTCTCCTTCCTTAGATAAAAAGCAGATTAGAGAAAAATAAAAGGTAAATACACATGATTGTTTTAATTGAAGTCAGAATTTAGGTTAATTATAAGTATCAAGGAACAGCTAGATTAGGTAGAAAATAGAAAGATAGAGGTGTATGTGAACATATATGGTTTTTAGTTTTGTAACTTTTACTTGATTCTTTTTTAAAAAAGAAATCCAGTTCTCTGTTGATGTTCTCCATCTTGTCATCTATTTTTTGTGTATACTAATGGCAAGTATTTTAAAGTCTATGTCTCATAACTATAATGTCTGGATGTCCCGAGGATTATATCTATCATCGTTTTTATTCTATTGATTTTTTTTTAATTTTTAATTTTCAGTTACAGTTGACATATAATATTATTTTAAATCAGTTTCCAGTATACAGAATAGTGGTTAGAAAGTTATGTAATTTATGAAGTAATCCCCCCGTCTAGTACTCATCTGGCACTATACATAGTTATTACAATATTATTGACTATGTTCCCTATGCTGCACTTTCAATCCCCATGACTATTTTCTAACTACCAGTTTGTACTTAATCCTTTCTTTCACCTTTTTCACCCAACCCTCAACCCCTTTCTTATCTGGCAACCATCAGTTTATTCTCCATATCTATGAGTCTGTTTTCATTTTGTTTGTTTATTTTATTTTTTAGATTCCACATATAAGTGAGATCATATGGTATTTGTCTTTTTCTGTCCAACTTACTTCACTTAACATAATACCCTCTAGATCTCCCCATGTTGTCGCAAATGGTAAGATTTTATTTTTTTAATGGCTAAGTAATATTCCATTGTATCTATATACCACTTCTTTATCTAATCATCTGTTGATGGGCACTGAGGTTGCTTCCATATCTTGGCTATTGTAAAAAGCACTGCAGTGAACATAGAGGTGCATATATCTTTTCGAATTAATGGGGGTTTTTGATAAATACCCAGAAGTGGAACTGCTGGGTCATAAGCTAGTTCTATTTTTAATTTTTTAAGGAAACTCCAAACTGTTTTTCATAGTGACAGTACCAATTTGCAATCCCACCAACAGTGCACGAGGGTTCCCTTTTCTTCACATCCTTGCCAACAGTTGTTTTTTGATTTATTGATGATAGCCATTTTGACAGATGTGAGGTGATATCTCATTCTGGTTTCAATTTGCATTTCTCTAATAATTAATGATATCGAACATCTTTTCCTATGTCTATTGGCCATCTGTAGTCCTTTTGGGAAAAATGTCTTTTCAGGTCCTCTGCTCATTTTTTAATTGGATTGTTTGTTTTTTGGTGTTAAGTTGTATGAGTTCTTTATAAATTTTAGATATTAGTCCCTTATCAGATGTATCATTGGCAAACATCTTCTCCCATTCAGCATGTTGTCTTTTTGTTTTGTTGATGGTTTCCTTTGCTATGCAAAATCTTTTTAGTTTGACATAGTCTTATTTGTGTATTTGTTTGTTTCTCTTGCCTAAGGAAATATAGCTGAAGGAAATATTACTAAGAGCAGTATTAGAGAGTATACTGCCTATGTTTTCTTCTAGGAGTTTTATGGTTTCGGGTCTTACATTTACATCTTTAATGCATTTTGAGTTTTTTCTGATATATGATATAAGAAGGCAGTCCAGTTTCTTTTTTTTTTTTTTTTTTTTTTTTTTGCATATATCTGTTTAGTTTTCCCAACACCATTTATTGAATAGACTCTCTTTACTCTCATTGTATATTCTCGTCGGCTGACCATATATGAGTAAGTTTATTTCTGGACTCTCTATTCTGATCTATTGATCTATGTGTTTGCTTTTCTTCCAGTTCCATGGTGTTTCGATTACTATGGCCTTGTAGTATAGTTTAATATCAGGTAGCATGATGTCTCCTACTTTGTTCTTCTTTCTCAAGATTGCTTTAGCTATTCGGGGTCTTTTATGGTTCCATATAAATTTTAAGATTATTCTAGTTCTGTGCAAAATGCCATTGGTATTTTGATGGGATTGCATTGAATCTATGGATTGCTTTGGGCAATATGGACATTTTAACATTGTTAATTCTTCCTGTTCATGAGCACGTTATATGCTTGCATTTATTTGTATCTTCTTCAATTTATTTCTTCAATGTCTTATAATTTTTGGAATATAGGTCTTTTACCTCCTTGGTTATATTAAGTCCTAAGCATTTTTTTTTTTATGCAATTGTAAATGGGAATGTTTTCTTAATTTCTCTTTCTGATAGTTCATTATTGGTGTCTAAAAATGCAACCAATTTCTGAATATTAATTTTGTATCCTACTTTACTGAATTCATTTATTAGTTCCAACGTTTTTTTTTTCAGTGAAATCTCTAGGGTTCTCTATATATAGTATTATGTTATCTGCAAATAATGACAGTTTTACTTGTTCCTTTCCAATTTGGAAGCCTTTTATTTCTTTTTCTTGTCTGATTCCTATGGCTAGGGCTTCCAATATGTCTATCGATTTTGACTATTTGATCTAGTTGCCTGGTATGCCTGACCTTTTTTAAAATTGTCATTATTATTACATGGTGAACAATGCCTGTGGAAAATTTCAGGCTCTGAATGATGTTATGTTTCCACAGAAAGTATTCACTTAAGATTTGGCAAGCAGTCAGAGTAAGGGCAGATTACCTTAATCCAATCTGATTAGAAACAGATATGAAGCTGTGGTTTCCACTTTGTAAGATCTGGTCTTTCTCCATTCAGCCTTACTTCTAGCATGTAGGCTTCCAGGGGTCTCAATAGATTGTTTGGAAGTGTTTACCAGGCCCTTTCCTCTTTTGCAGGCCCTAAACTTTAGTCTCCCCAATTTTATAAAACTCTCTAAAGCTCCGCTCAACTTCTTAGTCTCAACTCTTCTCTCAGTCTTTGCTCTTTACGTTTAGCTTCTCAGTCTCTCAGATGTCTATTGTAAGTTTACAAATACCCTAAGGGAAAAAGGAACACCAAATATTGGGCTTATTATTCTATATTTTTCTTTCTCCAGGATCTTGGACTCAGGTCTTCACTGTTTTCATAGTTCCGTGTTACCTTTTTGCTTTTCTCTTCTTTTCTTTTCTCTTTTCTTTTCTTTTTTCTTTTCTTTTCTTTCCTTTTCTTTTCTCCTCCTCCTCCTCCTCCTTCTTTCTTCTTCTTTCTTCTTCTTCTTTTCTTCTTCTTCTTCTTCTTTTTTTTATTTGTAGATCTTTTAGTTGTTTTCAATGGGAGACTTAGTCTGAAATGAGCTAGTCCATCCTGACTGGAATTTGCCTGTGCTTCTATATGTATGTGTACATTGATATATAGACAACTCTTGTGAAAACAAAATTTGATTAACCAGTTTGCAAGTTAATTGTAGTTTAAAATAATAAAAAGTGATGTGTGTGTGTGGGTATAAATTCATAGTAGAAAAGGTTGTTGGTGTCATTTAGAAAGCAACATAACCTACATAATATTATTGCAACATGAAGTCATTCTTCGCCCTCAAAAAAACAATCTAAATATTCTTTCTCTTATAAAAAGCATCTTCTGAGTCCTCTGCCATAGCCTGGTAAATAATGAAAGCAAAAGGGGGCTTAACAAGAAGCTTCCAATACCAGGGCTAGGACTAAGTTGCTGAATGAATTAGATGAGAAGTTAAAGGGAGAAAAAGGAACATGAAATTGAAGTTACATCTTTGCCCTATTTGCTTGCTGTTTAAATATGTTTAAAAAAATAGAAAGAGAGAGACCTTGCTAACAAATACCAATAACAGACATTTTAATAGAGTAACTATTGGCATTTGTTTTTGTCAAGAAATTTTTTTGATGTTTACTGTTCCTAAATGCTTGTACTTTGATTTGTTTCAGGTATTTGGATTCAGATATAGAAATATAAATGTATCCCTAAATATAATTACATAAGAATTTTAGGATTACATTAAATCTATTTTAGACCACATTTGTAAGTTTTTTTATGTACACATGCATGATTTAAGCAACTCATTTAACACAAAGAAAGGAGTTGACTTGTTTAAAAAAAAGGGTATGAGGTATGACTTACTATTGAATTGTATACTTGAGACTTATTAGATTTTGTTAATCGTTGTCACCCCCCCAAAAAATAATTTAAAAAAATAATAAAAAGAAATATGACAAAACGGAATTAATAATATATATATCAGAAGCTACATTTCATATTTCTGTCTTGAATGAGTAATTAGATCCCATAATTTCTCAGTATCCTAATGAGGAACATAAAAAATAATATAACAGAGAAAGCACGAGTCTAACAGGACTGCCACACTATACAACTTCTGGAGGCACCAACCACAGGCTGTGTGCATGTCCTCCAGAGTATTGCAGGGCAGATGTCCTGTGTCTTAGGCTAACATCAAGTCTGTTGGTTTTCAGTCCTAACTATCTTCACGCTGAATTGACCTTAAAGAATAATTTTTTTAAATTTTTTTAATTGAAGAAATGATTTAAATTTTCCCCCATCTACCTCCCTTCTTTTAAAGAATAAATTTCTCCCTTTTATTTCTTCCTATATTAAATCTACATATTTTTTGTTATTTGTATAGTGACTTAGCTTTCTTTTAGTTGGTGTTTTCATGGTATATCCTTTTCCATTCTTTTACTTTCAAATTTTCTGCTTGGTATAGTGAATATTTTATATGTGTTCAGTCTGAGAATCTTAGAAGTTTAATTAGAAATATTTAGACCATTTATATGTAATAGAATTATGATATATTTAGTTTAAATCTATCATCTTGCTAGTTTTTGGTATTATCAGTTTTTCTTCTTTCTTGCTTTCTTTTGGATTAATTGATTATTTTTATCATTCTATTTTCTTCTCTTAGTTTATTGAGTGAACATTTTTGGTTATTACTTTAATGTGCCATAGAAATTATTAAAATTACCTTGACTTACTAGAGTCTAACATAAGTTAATAATTTTGGCACCGCTCAGATAATGAAAGGATCTAATAATACTTTATAAATTCATTTACCAACCTTTCACCTTTTCATTTTTATTGCTATGTGTTTTCAGTTTATATATATTTTAAACTTCACAAAACATTGCTATCATTGATTTAAACATCTATATTTATTTAGATTAACCTAATTACTCTTTATTAGGTTAATAAAGAGTTCTTTATTCTTTTCGTGTAATACTATACCTCCATCCAGGATCTTCTTTTTTTTTTTTTTTGCCTAGCAAAATCTTTTTGATATTTCTTTCCTCTGTGTGGGCCTGTTGGCAATGAATTCTCTGTTTATATTTATTTGAAGTCTCTATTTTTAATTCCACAATTCTTTTTGAAAGAAAATTTTTAAAGATATAAAAATTATCTTTTCAATGGATATTTTTACCGATTACAGGATTTTTTCTTTCAGTTTTATTGCTATATCATTGACATACAGCACTGTTTAAGGTATACAGCATAATGAATTGACTTACATATATTGTGAAATGATTACCACAATAACTTTAGTTAACACCTATCACTTCATATAGATACTAAAAAGAGAAAAAAATGTTTTTTCCTTGTGATGAGAATTTTTAGCAACTTTCAAATATGCCATACAGAAGTGTTAATTATAGTTATTATATTGTACATTATATTCCCAGTACTTATTTATCTTACAACCGGAAGTTTGTACCTTTGCCTTTGTCCAATTCTCCCACCCTCCTTTCCCAGCCTCTGATAACCAATAATCTGATCTCTTTTGTTTTTAAATTCCACATATTAGTGAGATTATACAATATTTGTCTGTCTCTGTTCAACTTTTTGTTTGCTGAATAGTATTCCATTGTATACATATACCACATTTTTTTATCCATTTATCTGTCAGTAGGCACATAGGTTTTTTTCCAGGTCTTGGCTATTGTAATTAATACTGTTTGTCTTACTGTTGTCCCTTTGAAGGCCATGTGTCCTTTTTTCCTCTAGCTGCTTTTAAGATTATTTACTTTGTTATTTTCAGCAGTTTCATTCTGATGTGCCTAGATGTGGTTTTCTTGGACTTCATCTTCCTTGGACTTTATAAATCTTGGGTCTGTGGCTTGATGTGTATTTTCAGTTCTTTTTTCTCTGTATGCTTCACTTTGGGTCTTTTTTACTGATCCATCTTCTATGTTACTAATCATTTCTTCTATTCTGTCTAAACTTTCCCAACACCCAGTGTTTGCATTCTTTATTTCAGTGACTGTATTTTTGATTTTAGAATTTTCATTTGATTTTTCATAGATACTTTCTCAGGTTGAAAAATTTGTCTTCTTATCCAATTTCTTTAACATATTTATATTTTTTAAATCTTTGTACAATCATCTTTGCATGCCATTTATTTTTTTAATGACAAACATTTTTGATAAAATTATATAGTGTGTAGTTTTATCTTCAGAGAAGATTTACTTTTCTTCTGAAAAGAAATTAAAGGATGATCATTTTTGATCCAGTCCAATATGGAGATGACCCAAGGCCGAGTTTCTGACTTGTCAATTCCCAATTTTCTCTTACTACCAGGGCATAGGCTTACTGGATTCTCAACTGTCAACTGAAAGCCTGGGTTTTAGTCAGCCATATCCTCCTTAATAGATCCTGGGCTAAAATTCTTGTTTCCTTAGCCTATAACTGAAATATATGGTGTATCAGGTTTTGCTAGGTTTCTCTCCAATTTTGCCCCCACACAGTTTAGGCTTTGGCAGATGCCTCAAGGGCAAACTCAGCTGATTATTGGATTTACTTCTCTAAAGTTCCTTGGTAGGTTCAAATTCTTTTCTGTATGCCCAGTCCCTTTAGTATTCTACATTCCCTTTTTTCCCTCTCACTAGTTTACCCCAGCCTTTTCATTTTTTCCAATATTCTCCATACTCCCTGTACTTATTTGAAAGCCTTCCTATTACTTCTTTCAAACCCAATATTTCTTGGTTTCTAACAACTACTTACCAGCAGCACCCAGTGTCCCTAGACCAACCCATTTCCTCCCATTAACCCCTAGAGTAATCTGCCCTTCTAATCATTTGCACATATCCCCATTCCTTCAGTATTTCCAAGTCTTCATTTAAATCCCAGTCTCTTCTGCAAGTAATGAGTGAGTTGTTTAGCATTAATATCCCCCAAAGTCCTCCAAAGCAGCCAGTCCTTCAAAGTACATGGCAGTTGCTGAATAAATAGCTGTTCTTTGGTCAAGTTAATGAATGGCAGACAGTATAAATTTCTAGACCTGGGGAGTATGTTAATGGTAATATTTCTCAAAATATAAGCAGAAATCAATCAAAAAGAAAGTTATGGGAGGGAGCGAAGAGGAAAATAGTTATTTTTTACCTTTGCCTTTTTTTAATATTAAGCTCTTAGAATGGTATAGAATTATTTTAATTTTATTATATCCCATAGTATATCCTGGTACAAGGACGACTAAGAAATCTTATTTGAATATTTGCCTGTTCCTTGTGTCTTGATTAAACATTTGAAAATTTGTATAAACAAATAGATAAGTCAGAGGTTTAACTACCTTTGAATATTTTTTTTTCTTTTACTGATTATATCTGCAGGTGTTCAGTGACACAAGTAAACATATCAAATGGTGTAAGGACATTTAATTTGCATAACTGAAACTCGTGCTTTTTTGACTTGCACATGGCTATCAGCCTTTAGGATCTTAACCGGACAAATAACTCTGCAACAAAGAAAAACTGGCAGAAGCTTTTAAGATCCTCCTTTCTCAAACATTTGCACAGTTAAGTCCTATAACTGTTAGTGTGTGTTCGGAATTCTTGTTAAAATTAATTAAAGGCATGTACACAAAAGGATAGCAAAGGCAGATTTCACATCTATAGAATCTGAAATCTATTAGATACTAAGAGAATTAAGAAATAGTTTTTCCCATGTTTATGTATATTAGTCTTTTGTTTCCTAAGAGGTATGTGAGATAAGTCATTGGGGGCAATTGTTAACGTGATCATTCAAAACAAAACTGCAGTACTTTGCTTCAAATTGATCTCCCTCTTTCTCTCTGTGGTAAAAATAACAACCAGTTCTTTTCAAAGAGGTCAGTTACTAAAAAGAGTATAATCTATATATCAGATAATAGGATCATCAATAAAGTACACTCTAGACAGTGTTCATTTTTTACAGAAATTGTTTTTACGACTGGAAATGTTCTGAAATTGTAGGTTAAAATGAAGGAAGAAAACGATATAGGTGTATCTATAAAATCGAATGCAGATGATACATTAGAACATAAATGGTCAGTTCTATTTTTTAATTCATTACTAACCATCAGAGTTTGGTACAATTTATCCTCAAAAAAAAACTATGAAGATTGCTAATTTTGTAAAAAACGTTTTAAGCCTTATTAAGATTTTTATTGAAAGTGTAACAACAAAAGAGAAACTTTTTTCTTCCTCTAACCGTATATGCCCTACACTTTGAGGTGTATTTGATAGAAAAGCTTGTGGCTGGAATTGCCATCAGGAGGCCAGCCCTGCTACTTACCAGCAAAGTAACTTGGGGAAAGTCACTTAACCTCCTTGGGCCTCAGAATTTTAATTGGCATGATGATCATGCCAATTTAATATGTTGACTCTCAAAGTCAAATAGTATTCTTACTTCATGTGAACATAAACAGTAAAGTACCTGTAAGATGAAACACAGTACAGTAACCAAAAGCTAGTGTTTTGAGTTAGGCTAGGCTTGGGTAAAATCTGGCTCGACAATGTACTAGCAATTGACTGCTGCCAAGTTACTTAATTGCTCAAATCTTCAGTTTCTCACCTACAAAATGAGAATATATCATACCCAGCTCTTAAAAAATTGTGACATATATGAAGTTCTAGGTATCCTAATTCTAGTATTATACAAATATGATACTTATGCAGTACACAAGTATACTACACAAGTATACTATCTATATGTATAATGATGACAATGCAGTGACTTTTATTACTTTATTAGAATTACCACTTATATTATATGGAAATGGTAACTTTGAGTTGTACAGTCTGGGAATAAGGCCCTGGGGAATGGTAAAGATCCCAAGTGCTTTACATAAGTATGATTCCTCTTTCTAGAGGAAAGAGATAAAGATAAAAGATTTATTTTATAAAATTAAAAAATTTTCTTTTTCATTGGCTTAAACTGAATATGTTGATTATAATGTAGAATTGGATCTCGTTTTGTGTTAACAACAATATCAAAGCAATTTTCCTCAATTCTCCTTATTTAGCTATATTAGATGAAGAAATTAATGCAGATATTTTATTTTTAAATATTTTGATTTTCAAAGGTAATATTTCATGAACTTTGCTTGGGCCAAATGAATATTAAAAATATCTAAGCCACGGTATCTTACTTTTTAAAAATTAGATTGGGATTTTGCAGAAAAATTTCAGGAGTCAAATTGAGATGGAACAAGTTGAGCCCAATTTCATCTAATTGAAAAAACATTTGTCTCTAATTTTTTAAAGTTATATTTACCTTTCATGACCAGGCATCAGTGAGGATAAGACTGAAAAAGGATCAGATCATTGTTTTTCATTCTAGTTATTTATCTAGTTATTTATCACAAAACCATTTATGAAATCCCAATAATTTGGAACTAAGAAAAACTGAAAACCAGGACTGAGCTTCAATTTAGCACTGGCATTCATGAACAAGGGCTTCTCTAATGTCAAGAGAAAAATAAATATCGCAGGAAAATGTTTGTCCTATACCAGAAAACTCCTAAAACTCTTTTGTTTGAAGCTCTCCCCTCTGGAGTTGATGAGATTGCACTTTGATACTCCCTAGCCTCTGAGACAGGACAGAAGACTGAGACAGGTTCAGTTATAGGTAACTTGCAGGAGAAGTTGCACGGTTTCTATTTTGAGTGTGTGTATGTATGAAAGGGATAGCTAAGTACTTGTTAAAGGAGGTGGGGCCTGAGTTAGGGGACTCATAAAGAACAATCCAATCTTGACTGCTCTTCTATGGGAATAGGAGTGACAGATGACCAAGCACATAAAAATGTTTACTAAGCTTAGGTTGCAGACAATACATGTAGAGTGGCATATATCTTCGCACTTGTTTTATTTTCTCATTGGTGCTCAAAATTTCAGTAATAGGAGAGACAAGTTCAGATGGATTACTGTGAGGCAGGTCTTGCAGAACAATAAGTAAAAGGGCAGGGAACACAGAAATTAAGGCTGATGGCAAGAGAGAGGTTGAAGTGAGGCACTTTGAGTAAAGACGAGATAGAGGGAAATAACATTTGGAGGGATCTGAAGTTCCAGGAGAAAGGGAAAGCAAAGGTTGAGGGTCATGAGTTCATTGTTCATTCCACACTAT
>NW_024352785.1:6770307-7204107 GCF_902729225.1 Pteropus medius | reverse complement strand
TGTGTGTCAACATAGTTACTCTTAGGAAAAGACTCTTTGGTGAGGGGGCTGTGGTAAAAACTTCACAGAAGGGAACTATGGATGCAGCAGGCACTTTTAGGATTGGACTAACAGTAGATCATAAAATCACAAATGAATATACAGTTTTGTCCATATTCGTGTAAATGTAGACTAAAGTGATTGGAGTAACTCAAGTGGAAAGACCTAAGGTGAAAGAATAGTAGCAAAAGGCTACTTTTATTAAAAACTGCCTTAACATCTATACACAGAGTTGAGGTTTCATTATGTAGTGAATTAAGTGGCAATAATAGGTTTCAAACAGTAAGTCGATGAAAGGAAGAATTTAAGAAAGGCCAACGTGGCAGTGTTATTACAGGGCAGGAGAGAATGAGAATCTGAAGAGAAGGAGGTCATTTGTAACTTTAAAATAATTATAATTACACAATGCTACTTACTCTAAACATTTCTTAAATGCATCCTACATGCCGGCATGTGCCACGTGTTGAAAATAGAAAGGTTAAAAATGTGGTATGGCCCTTGCCATCGTGGGAATTACATTCTGGTGGAAGACACAGAAAAGCCAAATTACTGTTACAGTATGAACAATAAAGTTCATCATAGGTGAAGTGTAGAGTGCAATGGTAGCACATAGAAGGAGCACCAAACCCTGACCAGAAGTCCAAGGAAGGCTTCCTAAAATGGAATATTATCAAACTTGAGACCTGTGAGTTACATAGAAATTGTCCAAGCAGAGGTCAATATTGAGGAGAAAGGGATGAGGAAGGAGATTCATTTCCAGAACAATGAATAGTTGCTAAACAAAAAAGAACAATACCAAATAGTTCTGCCAGATTAACCAGTATAATTGAGAAGAAAGTTTTTGGTTTTGTTTTAAACATCAAATGTCAGCAGTGTGCTGAGAGCTGAAGATGTAGCTCTGAATGACACAGATGTGCCCCGACCTGGCAGAGAAGTACAGTGAAAGCAAAGGGTCAGTTATAAGTGTGGGAAATAGTCTGAATGAAGAAAGGACCTGCAATGGTGGCCCATTGGAGGAGGAGAAGCTAATGCAGTCTTGGGTATCATCTAATTAAAACTTTGGTGGCATTCTTACAGATAACTAAAGGTTACCAGGTAAAGAAATGAGAGCAGATTGTTGCTCCAGGCAGAAGCAACACCATGTGTATCTGTCTAGAGACAACAGAGAGTACAAAACTATTGAGAGGGTGTAAAGCAGGAGAGAAAGTCGTCTCCATGCTCTCCCAAAGGGAAAAGCATATTTATGCCTTATTTAATTGAATAATTGAGAATAAAGCATTTTGTTTGGTTATGAAGATGAGCCTTTCCTCTTTCAAGCACCATCTTGATGGGTTAGCTTCACTCAAGGAATTGCTGAATCATTTCCTGTGGAAATTTTTATGAACTTATAAAATGTGCATAGTAAGGCATGTTGCAAATGTTTCCAAATTGTCTTTGAAATCTTTTTTTTTTTAAGTTTCTTTAGGGTTTCTAAACAAATAATTTTACTAAATTATACCAATTATATCTAATAATATTAATTTTTAGCCTCTACTATTGTTATTTTAAAAATTGTCTTTAAAACTTGCTACCTTAAAAGTGACTATTTTTTTGTTTTAAAAAACAGATTTTTAAAATATGTTTTCATAAAGTTTAAACCCTTTAATATAACAGAAATAGGCGAATTGTTTTGATCAATATTCATTTACATAATATTTGGTAACTTCCAGGCAAGATTCCTTCATGTTTATTACTTATTCTTAAGAGTCATCTGAAAGAAAGGTTAGAATTGTTATTCTTCAATGATTGAATAACCTGATGGGACATAATAAAGTTAGTGATTTTTTTTCTCCATCTTATAAGAGAGTCTGCACTAAAATTGGGCCTGGAATAAAGAATATCTGACTTTCCAGTTGTTTAACATTGACTCAACAACTAAGAGGTGTAAGATTTTTATTTAGGGTTTATTTTTAAGCTAAAGCCCGTAGTCAGATAACATGAAGTTATTATTTTTTAAGATAAATAGTTTTAATTATCTTACATGTAGCCTTGTAAAGACATTAAAATTTGCCAGCCCACATTTTTTTAAAATAGACTTTCCAAGTAGCAAATTTCCCAGCACAGTCTGTTCCCTCTCCTGTAGCCAAAAGCCACATCAAGTCTGGCTCTCCCTGGAGGTCCAGGCAGGACCAAGGCAGGTCTCAGAGCTCTGCTTCAGAAGGCATAATCTTTAAGGGTCTTATCCCCACACTGGAAACCTGTTACTAAAACACATCCTCCTACCCCACTCATACGTATAAGTTTTAGATCATGTGACCCAATTCACAGTTTGGTCTACTTCCGGAAGCAGGATCAGAAGGACTCATTCAAACATATAATGAAGAAGAACTGGTTCCTCCCTTAAAAAAATTAAAAGGACAAACTGTTGGATTGGCACCAGAATTCAAACAGTCAGGGCTAGAGGCCTGAATTAGATGCTTAGTATCCTTCCCTTGTTGGATCAAGAATTCAAGGCTAAGTTGAAATCCAAGGCTGGTGGTTGTAACAAGTATGCTGAGTAATTCGCTCCCCACCAATAATATTTGGTGAGAAATTATTTTTCTCTTCCTTATTCTTCTCCATACTCCTTGTCAAGGCTGCTTGCTAATTTACCATGACAGGATATGGACACTCAATTTTAAAGCTATTATTTATTACACGAAGCAATATACATATGCCTTACTGTTAAATTGTATACCTGAAACTTACTGGATTTTGTTAACCAGTGTTAACCATAAAAACAATAATAATAATAAATAAATAAAACATTTTTTAAAAAGAGTTTATTTGTCATGAAAGCATGCTGGAGGCCTGTGACTTTTCTGCAGCAGGCCTGTCATTCTTCTTGATGAAGGGTAGCACACATTTTAAAACTCCATGAATATTCCTCTCTCTCCCCATATTGAGATACTCTGGGATAGCATGGGATATAACTATATTGTGTCAAGCTATGTCATCAGAGGTAGGAGGAGTACCCATCCATAGAGATAATTGGGTGTGTGTCATCTTTGACCCAAGGGGTTAATGAGTGAGACAGGGGTAGATGCACATAGCTATTTCTGTCCCTAATGTGTAGATCTATGCATGTTCTTCTCCCCCTACTCTCAGATTTTTATTTTGAAAAGTTTCAAAATTATAGAGGAGAGGCAAGAATAATACAGTAACACTCATATGCCCTTCTCCTAGATTCACCAGTTGTTAACATTTTATCACATTTGCTTAATCTCTCTCTTTTTGCTCTCATTAATAACACACACACACACACATTCATTCATTCATTCATTCATCTGCTAAAGCATTGAGAGCTAACACTTCAACAGCAAATACTTAAATGAGTATCTGTTTAGAAAAAAGGGCACATCTTATATAAACACAATATAATTATCAGTCATGAAATTTAATATTTACACAATACTGTCATCTAATGATCAGTTCGTATTCTAATTTCGTGAACTGTTTCAATAAGGAACTTACAGTTGTTGTTTTTTTTTCCTTTTTAAAGTCTGAGATCCAGTTCAGAGCATGCGTTGCATTTCCTTGTCAAGTCTCTTTAGTGTCCTTTATACCTTGAATGAGTCCCCAGTCTTTTAAATGTTTTGTCTTTATATGCCTTTGACATTTTTGAACAGTCCAAACCAGTCATTTTGCAATTACTCTTCAATTTTGATTTGTCCTATTATTTCCTCATTATTTTCAGGGCACAAATTTCTTGTCAAGAATGCTACGTAGGGAATATTTTGTTCTATGTGTATCAATTTGGGAACTCACATTTCAAAAGTTACTGATTTTTAAAAAGGTCCTTTTTTGTGAGGGTATGTTAATTTGATATACAGTTAGGTTCATTTGTTTCTATTTGCATTAAATTTTGGATCCTCCATCCTTTATTATTTAACATATAAAATATTAGCATGGCTCAGAAGTCAAAACTATATAAGATGGTGTGAACACTGAAATCCTGTTTTATTCTCTATAGCTTCCATTGTGTTCCCTATACCTCACAGATTTCTTACAATAACACATTTCTTTTTATACACACTAAATTTCATTAGTTTGATTATTCTGTCTATACAGACACACACATGCAAACACTCATATACATACATATATATCTCAGGCATATACTATCTTGCACCTTGCTTTATTCAGTTAACAATATATTCTAGAAATCACTCCATATAAGTTCATACAGGTCTTCTTCAATGTTTTTAACCATTACACAGTACTCCATTATGTGGCTATATCATAGCTTATCTACCTTATCTCTTGTGTTTGCGCATTTAGGTTTACAGTGCTCAGCAATTACAAATATGCAATGAATAAACTTATGCATATTTTTCCTGTGTTGTCATAGGTATAACTTTAAGGGAAAATTCTACATGTGGGATTGCTGGTTTGAACAATAAATATCTGTGAGCTTTTTTTTCCGCTCCAGAGCAGTTGTGCAATTCTGCATTCCCACCAGTGGTGAGTAAGAGGGCCACTGCCTCTGTATTGTCAAGCTTCTAAAGTTTTGCCAGTTTGGTAGGTAAAAAATGGTATCTCAATTTAAATTGCATTTATCTTATGAGTAAAGTTAAACATATGTATGATTATATATATAAATATATATATTTATATGTCTATATATATGTATATACATATATATATATATACACACACACACACACACACACTCTTTTTCTCCTTTTTAGAATTTTTTTAGAATCTCGCTTTTTAGAATTCTATTCCATATTAGGAATAATAGCTCTTTACCTGTACTATATTTTGCAAATATTGTCTCCAAATTTGCATTTGTCCTTGATTTTGCTTATAGTATTTTTCTGCCATATTGTTTTTTAATGTAGTCCAAATTGTCAATTGTTTCTTTTTTGACACCTGGATTTTGAGTCATAGAAAGTTTTCCCTGTACTCGGGGCATAAAGAGATTTACCTGTGTTTTCTTTTAGGCTTTTTTTTATGGTTTCATTTTATTTTAACATTTTAGATCACTGATCTATTTGCAGTTTATTTTCGTGTATGTGAGGTATGGTATATTTTTCCAACTGGCTATCCAGTTATTCCAAATCATTTACTAAAAAGTCTTACTATTCCTCTGATGGTTTAAGATGTCACCTTCATCATGTACTAAATTTCCACGTGCCGTGTATTTCTAGATTTTCTATTCTGTTATATGGTTCTAAGAAAGCATTCGTGTGCTAATACCACACTGTTTGAATTCTAGAGACTTCTGTTTAGTCAGCGTATGGTGCTGACTACAACATCAAAACCCAGTGTCATGATCAGGGAGGGGGCCTGGAGTCCCGAGCCCCAAACACAACTTTCACTTCGGTGAGCAGGGGCTAGCCTGCTGTGCCACTAGCTCATCCCCTCCCTTCCTCCTCGCCCACCCCCATCAGTCAGTGGACGATGGTACCACTGAGGTTCTTGTAACCAACTTGGGGGGGATCTAAACATAGGCTTTTATGGGGAAGGAATCAAAAGAGAAACAGCCTCCTGGGCTAGGGGTGGGGGTCCTGAAATGGGCCTGGCCTCTGCACTGTCTCTGAGGTACCCGATGGAAGCTTCGATGGAGAGAGAGAGACTGAAACTGACTGATTTCTGTTTACATGTCTAATGGAGTAGTCCCTCCTTCATTTTTCTTATTTTTGTCACCTCATCTCATCTCAGATTTTTCTTCATTAAGCCTTTCCTGAACTCCAGAAAAGTTTCCATAGCAAGTTTGGAATCAACCTATCAGTTCCAGGGTAAAAAAGGATTACTAGTTTTATTGGAGCTTTATTACATTTATAAAGTAATTTATGGAGAACTTATATCTTTATGATTTTATTCATCTTATTTAAGAACAAGAAATATTTTTCTATTTTGTGTTACGAAGAAGGACTTGCGCATATCTTATTAAGTTTATTCTTGTATATTTTTTCTTTTGTGTCTATGCATAATTTTTTATCTTGTTCCTTCCAAATTTTAACACTAATCTCTGTGGGGGGCACAACATAAAATGGCATTACAAAAACTCTACCAGGAAATATAACTGATCATACATCCAGGGGATTTTTACTTGATAGGGCTATTAATAATGCTGAGTATTCTTGCTTTGTGACAATAATAAATATTAATAGGTATTTAAAATGCAATCTCGTTTTTTCCACTCACATCAACATAAATGCTCTAAGCAATAAAAAGATAAATTTAACATTTCTTACAAAGGGAGAACTCTAAATGTTAAAATATTATCAAAATGAGCATGTAATTAAAAGAAAACATAAAAAGATCAGGAAAGACAGTCATTGTAAATATGTATACAGAATTCAGACACAGCAATTTGCTGTCTAGTGAATGTACATTTTAGACAAAATATTCAGTTGGTTCCTGTGACTCTATATCAATCCAGATTTTTTTTGAAATTTCTCTAAATTAATCTTCTCTACCATTGATTTAATCACCTCTGTCAGTTTTTACCAACATCTTCTCTATTAAAAGCTTCTCTTTTGGAGGGTTCGCCTACTCTTATAACTTCATTTCCTATCCAGATAAAATAAAATCCCTATTATTAGACTTTACCCAAGAAATAATTTCTTCTTTTGAACTCTGACTGTATGGCTGGTATCAGTGGTGCTTACTAATTTCAAGTGACTTGCTTCACAGTTATATTAAACTCACCTTAGCTAAAACAAATTTTACTATCTTTTCTGAAATTCCAACTTTTTTCTTTGACAACACCATTCTCCCAGTTTTTTATTCCACTGTTCCTTGGTCATTTACAGTCAATTAGTCAACAAATTTTGTGATTCTCCCCTCATATTATTGCTTCTGTTACTTCAGCTTCTTTCTTAGGTCCAGTCTGGTCCAGCAATACTCAAAGTGCCATCTATGGAGCCCACAGTCCCTTGTAATCTACTGAATATTCTGTAAGATGTGTTGCATTTTTAGAGACAAAAGCTATGAAATTATTTTTTCATCTATATTTTGTGATATTTAAATGTAAAATTAATTCATTAATTCTAATATTTAAAAAAACTACATTATGTCTTTTAATAATCTTTGTCTCCCTACATGAGCTGAAGGACATGTCAATTTGGTTTGGCTAATATTCAGGTAGCGGGGTGCATTTTAGCTGACACTTTTTTATACCATTAGTTTGTTATTTTTTACATTTATTAAATTGTATTTTTGAAAATACTATGCTAACGTAGGCTCTGGTCATCTCTTGCCTGGAGCTCTGCGTCATGCTATCTTTTCAGCTTCCCATCTCTCATTCCAACACTGTCTTGCATAAGGCACCAACTCTTTCTTAGAAACATTCTGTGCTCCCCAGTGTTTTCAACACTGTTTCACCCTAAAAGTCTTTAGCAATTTGGGGGGCACCTGCTTAACTATTAACCTATTTCTTTTCCACAAGACAGATCATCTCCCTCCTGTCCTTTCCAACTGTGTAAGACACATCATTAATGTTTTTGTTGATTTGTTCTTAGTCTTAATATCCCACTTAAATTTACTCCCAACTAAAGCTTACTTTTTCTTTCAAAGGCTTTCTTCAAATATTTCGGTAAGCCTTTCCTAACCACTCTGGGTAGTGCTGTCTTATCCTAACAGCTTGTCCTAGTGGTTCTTAATCAAAGATACACATCAGAATCTTCTCTTTTACTCTTTAATTGTGAAAAGTTCAAATGCCAGGGCCCCCTGCCTAGAGATTGTGATTCCATAGGTCTGAGGTATATAATCTGGGAAAGTTGTTTTTTAAAGCCCCACCAGTGCTCAGAGCCAGCTACATGTAAATTCGCAGGATCCCATACGAAACAAAAATATAGGGATCCTTTGTTCAAAAAACAGAAAATGCCACTAAAAGTACCAAAATATAATGCTTATTCGTTTTTTCCTATGGTCTCTCTAAAATTGTCTTGGTACTTTCTACTTGCAATTATTTAATGTTGTTATTTTAAAAGTACAAAATTTTAAGTTCTTAGAATAAATTTTATTGTTCATCTTTACACTATACAATGCCAGTTTTAAAAGCATTAAATATTAGAGAATTTAACACATATTTGGATTCACTGAAATTACAGAATTTATACTCTATAGATCATATACACGTATATATTTTTTCTTATCAAAGCAGTGGAAAACTGCACAAACTAACTGAACCAGTTTTATTTCAATTCTTGAAATGTATGCATTCTACCAACACACTCTACTTTCTGCTAATTGAAGAGTAAAGAAAGATTGAAGTTAAAGACTTATGAGTGGCTTTATATTTCTCTTTCCTTTTCTATTATTATTATTAGAACAAGTGGTTGATGAATTCAGGGAAGTAACACAAGTAAGAAAGGAAATGATTCCTTGGTCGTCATTGCCTTCTTTTTGCATTTAAAGCAAGTTTGGGGATGAACAGAAAACGTGGCCTCTTGGGGCTGTCAGCAGACCCCTGCCCTCCTGCACCCACTCAGTAATATTGTAAGGGGAAATTGAAATTTATAGTAGGAGGCTTGATTCTCCCCGTTGGCAATAAAGAAAAAGACTTCTTCCCTCTTTACTTTAGAAAACTTATAATTTTAAGTTCTTTCACTGCCTCTTTAAAATGTATGTATGTCTTCTAAAAGCTAAGACTTTTTTAGCTTTATGGCCCGGGAAACGTCTTTCTGAAAGACCTGAGAACCAACCATCTCTTTGAAATGTAAATAATCAAGAAAGATAGACTCCCTATCTTCCAGTTTCTGTGGAAGGATATGAGCCTAACTACCAGCTCCTCTCTCCAAAACTACCTTTTGTGGTAAAGATAAGAGAAGTTATTTTCCTTTGGATAAAGCCAATTAGCTAACACAGATGGTCATCCCAAATTCCAGATGGATTTAGAATGAATTACATATGACAAATTGTGCTGTCAAGGCCTTCTGTTTGTCCCCCTACATGAGCTGAAAGACATGTTAGCTCATGTCCTTCAGCTCATGTAGGGGGACAAACAAAAGGCCTTGACAGCACCAAGTCATTGTGCGTCCTCAAGATAAACAATAACTAGTCCTCAAACATGTCTGTTGTTTATCTTGAGGACGCACAATGAGTTGTCTCTGCTTGACTATAAAAAAAAGGTAAGATTTCTTTCTGCCTTTGTGATCTCTTTAGTGGATTGTTTATGGTACGGATTACATTCTGGTGGAATGCTTATTCAATAAAAAAGTGTTTATTTCCTCTTCTGCTTTTGTAGAGATTTGCTACGTTGAGAGGAGATTTAATTTAAATATATCTCCATAATAATATTCACTTCAAATCTCACAGAATCCCCTTGAACTCCTGACCTATTGGCAATTCTTTTATAGACCCCTGATTAACAATCACCAGCTTACTGCAAAAGCTGCCAGACCACTGGCCCTCAGCTCTAATAGAATGCTTTAAACAACGAAAATGCCAACAATTTTCTGCATGCTCGTTACTTTTTAAATTATATTCCATTAAATATAAAATTCCATTACCAACAATTTCTTAGAAAATAACAAAATTATTTCACTGTATTTTATTATATCTACCTTTACTCCAGCAATATGGACTATTGGCTGAGTCTTGGAAACATTTTATTTACAAATAATTTCCCAAGTAAATAACATCATCCTTTATCTGGTTCAGAGTTCACAGAACCAGAAATAAGTGACTGTAACTTCTAGACAGCATCAAATCAGAAATAATCGGTATTATGCCCAAGTATTTTATTTTTTAGTGGGAATATGGAGCCAATCTCAGACTTTCATGCTAACATTTGTATATACAATACAAGCATAAAGGAAATTTAGGTAGTAGAAAGAACAAGACTATGACAGAGGGAGAAAACAGAAAAGAAAAAGTTTAAAGGAATTGTATCATAGAATTGATGATCTTAGGGCAAAAGATCTTCTTCAACATTCATCAGTTCCACATGGGATTTGAAAGCGATAATGTCAGATCTCCTAGGAAATGTTAAAATAGCCATGGTATTCCCTATTGACCAAGGTGGAATTACATAATCCATTTCTAAAGACTTTTGTGTTTCATTTTTAGAAAGTTTGAGGTTTAAACATTTTAGTTTCCCATTTCTCTATGGTCATATGTGTGTGTGTATGAGGTTACTTTAATCGTATTTGCTAAAATTTAATTTTACCTGTATTTCAAAATCCAGCTCCACCAAAAGAAATAAGATATCCTTTTCAAATAACCATTATAATTCTAATATTTAGGTCAAAATACCCAAGTTGTATCATTGAATTTATGGGAAAAACTGTATAATTATCAAATTAATTCTCAGTAATCTGTGCTTAATGTAAAGACCTAAAAAATAATAATATGTGAGAACTACAAAATGAATGAGTTTTTGGTTCCTTGCAGACTTGATGGTTTTTCCTATTAATTTTCACTTTCTGCACTTTCTACATATTTCTTTGTTCTCTTCTTACCTAAAATCTACTTTCCTTCTTCCATAAATGTGTCCTATAGAGTTGTCTAAAATCTACCTCACTCCATTACACTCCATTTTCTGAGAAAACCCATTTTTCTAAAAAGGGTGAAATCCCATTCTCATCAGGACCTCAGGCAGTCAGAAGGCTACTTTGACTGTTGAGGCTGCTATCAGCTCTCCTTTCAGTCATCTTATTGGTGGACTTATTTCATTTGAAGATAAAACTAGCACAATATGGACACATTTGACATCTGAGACACTGCAGCCCAGAGCCCTGCCCCGTTGGCCTTCCCAGTTTAACTGCAAAGACCCTAAGAGCTCCAGCAAGATTATCAGCTTTTTATATGTAGTAGCAGAACGTGCATATTTAAGTGATGGACTCCATAAATTCAAGAGAAGACAGCCCATATACCACACAACACCTTTAAGGTCTGGGCTCTTGCTCAAATTATCTTTTCTTCTCTAAATGTTAGTGGTTATAGGCCTGATCCTAAAAGTGTTAACACTTCTTACAGGATAACAATTGGGCTAGTATTCCTCCACCTTATTTTAAGCTATAAGCAAAAAAAATGCAATTGCAGGAAAATAAAATGTCACAGTATAAATGCAGGCTTAAAGCTTTTCAGTTTTTTTTCTCTGGCACCTGCATAGTACCTAGCACATAGTGGGTACTCAATAAATAAATATTTGTTGAATGGATGAATTATTGAATCTCCATTTTCTTATCTAATCTGTACGCATTTGCCACTTTTTTTTTTTTTACTTTAATTGATTCATTTATTTTTGTGGACACTGCACTTGTGTTTTCTTGTGCCTTTGGTCAACAGTCATTCTTAAGACTCCACTGATCCTCCTAGTAGTATGAACGTCCCTGATTCTCCAATTTTTCCTTCTATTATCTATTTTTACACTAGGGACAGCAAATTCCTTAATACAATTTAGTTCTTATTTAACAGTTTGGTAGTTCTTTAATGATTTTATGCAAGGTAAAATTTTCTCTGCAATGTGATGTTAAGCTTCTTGAGAGCAGGGAAAAATGCCAGAGACCCCTTTGTTGTACCTGTAGGTCACATCAAAATATTAGTTCATTAATAAGTGGTTATTATATTCAGAATGTTTGGTTGACTAAGTCAGGCGAGTCATCTATTAGCAATTATTTATTCATCAAACATTTACCAAGCCAGACTGTGACACTACTGTGGGCTTTGAGTAGGCAGTTCTTTTAAAATATTTCTCTTTGTCATTACTGTCCTCATAGTCTTCATCTCACAATATGATGAAAAATAAGGATTATGTGAAAAAGCAGATGACCTGAGTCTTGTCTTGGCTCTGCCTTTTTGGCTCAGTGACTTTGGAATGCCAATTAATATGGTGGTTTTGGTAGACAGAATAAGTACCCCTCAAAGGTGTTCACATCCTAATCTCTAGAACTTGTGATTGTGTTACCTTACAAAGGGACTTCACATATGCAATCATATTAAGGGTTTAAGATAGAGATTTATTTTTAAGATAAAAGGTTATCCCAGTGAGCCCAGTGTAATCACAGGGTCCTTAAAAGATAGAAGAAGGAGGTAGAAGAATCAGAGAAGGAGGTGTGAGGACAGAAGCTAGAGGTGAGAGAGGAAGGGAGGGAGTGTGAAAGGGTTTGGGGGGCAAATGGAGATTTGAAGATGCTATGCTGCTGCTTTGAAGATGGAGGAAGGAGTCATGAGCCAAGGAATGCAATTGGCTTTGAAAACCTGGAAAAGACAAGGAAACAAATTCTCCCTTAGAGCCTCCAGAAGGAACACAGGCCTGCTGGCATCTTGATTTTAGCTCAGTGAAAGCCATCTTGGACTTTTGATCTCCAGAAATGCAACATAATATATTTGTATGGTTTTAAGTTTGTGGCAATTTGTTACAGCAGCAATAGGAAATTAATGAGGTTAATTCAGGCCTTTACTGTTTGAAGACCTGGCTTTGTCTCAGTTCTTCTGTCTCCAAGATGGGAATAATGAAAGCACACTTCTCCTATGGTTGTTTAGTTATGCTTGAGTATTAATAAATACTTATTTGCATGAAGTATTTTATATGCTTTCAATCAATTTTAAAATATCAATTATAACTGTCATTTATAGATTTCTACCCATTTAATTAGATATACCTGGAAAAGTTAGCTAAATTTTAATAAAGCAATATACTCTCAAAGTACTTAGTCTATTTTAATGTACGAATAGCTTCTTAAGTAAAAATACAAATGACTGGATTTCCAGGTTAAAAGATATAATAAATTATTATTTAATTATTGATCACAATAGTAACAGAAATTTTACCTCTATAGAGTTTGGACAATTTAAAATTAAAATATATATATATATATATATATATATATATCATCATTACACACATTGAGGCCAGACAACACACACATATATGTATATATATGTGTGTGTGTATATATATATATATATATATATATATATATATATATTATAGTCTATAAAGAGGAGATGAAGCCAAATAAAAAGGATGAGTCAGGCAACTTTGGAAAAACTTACATGTCAAGGGAAATGGTTCAGAATAATTCAGATTGATTGTCTACATAACTTGAATTTGCAAAATTAAGGCCAAGTTCCCTCTCTGTTCCACTGTACAGGGTTTCCTTGTGAAGTGGTGTCAGCAAAACCACCTTGAAGTTTCCTGCAGGAATCAGCAGTCTTGGATAGAATATAGCCATGCGGTGGCCAGTCTGCTCCATGGACGCTGACATCTTCATTTTATTTATTCTTGTATATTTATTTAGTAATGATCCATCTGTGCTTCCCCATCTATTTACACAAAGCAGAAAGGTTAGAAGAGAACAAAATAGAGGTACAATATGGTTGAATATCAATGTCTCCTAATAATATAAGTCATGATAATGCTACTCGAATCAAAGATACACTGGTTAACTGTTTTAAGACGAGGCAATTTATTACAGTGAATTTTTATATTGAATTCTAAATGGAAACATTTATTAATTTAATTTCTTTTCTCTTTGTGAAAGAGGTTGTCAATTTCACTTTGACGAGCAATGTTTTACAATAGACATTCACTCATCAATTTTCCTTATCATTCATTAGGTGTGAAGCATTGTGCAAGAGAGTGAGAAGGGTTCCTAAAACCTAACACTTCTCAAAGTGAAAAAAAAAGCTAATTCAGTTGGGAAATGCCCATATTTCATTTGAATTTATAGCACCTACTTGACTGAGTGGCTGTGGAAAATTCTGTCATTTGACATGCCTGGTTATAATTTTTAATCAGTATAATACATTCCCTTTCCCTTCTGAAGGCCCATTATGTCCTTTGTATAGTGATGTTCAATTTTGAAGAGCTGGAAAAACTAGGAATAACAGAGAACCACCAAACAATAAGAAACGTCATCACAAAGGAATTTTCACATTTTGCTGTGGCTTTAGTATGTACCAATTTAGCCAATTGCCAACCACATTATAAATGACACACATAAAGCTAAGTTGTGGTTGAATCACTAGCAGAACTGAATTTTGTTTGTTCATTTCATTCAAACAATTCTTCCTGTTTTCCTCTCTCCTTTCTTTTTTCTTTTCTCTTCTTTATCTTATTTCAGATGCTGAAAGATTGCCAAATTTTTTTCTACCGATTCTGTCACATCTATCCGTCTTCCTTTCCAGAGTATGGTAAATATTGTTTATGTAAGCAAAGTATCTCAGAGAAAACTGTTCTTTGAAGAGTAGGAGTAGAATCCAGTTGTCATCTGGCTTACTAAGACCATATCCTTTTGTGGGAAATCAGGCCATTTATTTTTTATTGTATACCCAGGTTTAATCTGTATTATCTTCACAGTATTATTTTTTTTAATTTAAAGATATTGGTAACAACATATATATTAAATCTTTTCCAAAAATATCATAAAATTGGGTCAGTTGGTTATTTAATTATAGCCTATCTCTTTTTATACAGGATATCTGGGTCAGTGTATCAGACTCTCAACAAGACAATACAAATTTAAAAATCATAAGTTTGATTAGGAAAATGATACTGTCAGATGGCAGGTAAATATGAATTTATGCAGGCCATAAGAACTTATATGATTATGAAACCTCGACCATAGAATGGAATCTAAACTCTCAATGAGATGTAAAATGTCTTATTGTCAATCCATTTTTAAATTGTATATTTGTTTGTCCAGAGAAACAAGTAATTTCTTCACCCCTAATTCTAAAGCAAATTATTTATGTGATAATAACAATAATTTTTCCTCTCTCTCTGTCTCTCTCTCTGTCTCTCTCTCTCTCTCACACACACACACACACATGCACATGTGTGCACACACACCAAAAAACTATTGGACATTGGCGTTGATGGTGTTGATGGCTTCAGAATCTTTTTCTAAGACCACTGAGGAATACCGATGTCAGATAAGGAGTAGTTGTGGTGACCTTGAGCAGAGAACACCACCTGTTGGGACTTGGGAGGAAGCACAGTTGGGAAAGTATCCCACAGGCCTGAGAATATGAGACAGAGACATTTTGTAAGGCCACAGGTCTAGTGGTGCTGCTGGCTCCATGTGGTCCATTCTAGTATACAAAATTCTGCTATGTTTCCCCCTCAGAGGGATTAACACTGCCAAATCTCCAAAAAGCCTAGTTCTCTGAAAGTGCTATCTTCAGATGCAACAGCATCCACCATGTATTGTATTTACTTCACCTTGAATTTTCAAGATCATTGAATACCTGATGTAGTCAGAAGAGAGTGACAAAAATGGAGGAGTTTTCTCAAATCTTCATATCTGAAGAACATGCGACAGGTTTAGTGATATTTGGACAAGAAAAAGAAAACACTTACTATCTTTAAATATTTAAGATAGTCACATTGAAGACTTTTCTATATCATTTAGGAGGCCAGGAGGGAAGCAGAACTAGAACCAATAAATGGAAATAAGCACCAAGGACAGATATTTTAACAGCTACAAGAAAGAATCCTCTAGAAATTAGTTGTTTAAAAATCAAATGAATTACTTTGAGAACTGCATAAGCACCCTGTCACTGGACATAAACGATCAAATGCTGAATAAAGATTAATAAAAGACAGAGGCTTGGACAAGTTGGCCTCTAAGGCCTTTTTCTGGGTCCCTCAATAGCTTGATGAAAAAAATAGTGATCTCTCCTTGCTTTTCTCTCTAGTTTGTGCTCTTGCTCTCATCCTCCCTCTGCATCTCCTTCCCTCTGACTATCTACCTTCTTCATATAGCTTATGTATATAAACTATGGGGCCTCAGGAAGACATGGGAGCATTTGACCCCACTCCTGACCTCTCTTTCATCCCTCTCTATTCCTAAGCATTGCTATCGATGATTGATGTTTTCTCCAATCGAATAAAGTATACTAAGCAAACACAGCTTCAAATCCTCTTTCTTCTCCCTTCCACCAACTCACCACCCCAAGCCACTTTACATATATGAATTGTAGAATCACCACATCATGCACATATATTTTTACCAACAGTAGCTTCCAAAACTTGGAGTAATGATTAGTCATTTTAAGATAAAAATGAATCATGTCTGAGTACAGCATCTCTATGTTTAACAAAGTCATGATTCTTGTTAATGAAGAAAATCATGATGAATATTTTGTGGTCCAAAGAATCTGTATTAAAGGAAGAAATTAAACAGGAATCCCAGTGATGGATTACTGTTGGGAATGCTTTCTCTTCTTTCTCTTCATGAAGACAGAAAACATATTCTGGCCTATGATTCCCACACATATCTGATGTTCCTTCCAGACAAGATACTCAGTGACTCTGTAACCCCAAGCCTGATGAAGGCCTGAAGCACAGGAGCACTAAGAATACAAGGCTCCCTTTGGCTGTAGCTATTTCTCCTTTTCCCAGGCACACTCAGCCTGACATTGTAGAAAGTAATTTTATTCCCAGATAGTATTATTGTATTTTCTTAATAAAAATAAGTGGAATGAGTGATGATTCGGAATCTTGAAAAATATAGCTTTTTATTTAATTGCTATCATTGGGTATCCATTGCCCTAATATTTCTCAAACCAAGCCCTATCATCTTCATAGGTAATTTGCAACCAAGTAAGGTTTGGAAATGCTTTGCCTTCCATGCATTCATGAAGAATCGAAATGCACATTAAAATATTAAAAGCCCCAGAGAAGTCCTGCACAAAAGAAACTTGTTTAAATATTTAAACTAATATTTTAATTGAAAAATGTTTAAACTAATATTTCCTCAACTTACTTGGCATGCAAACCTTTTTTTTCAAAGACCATTAATAGTGCAGGAATTGAGAAATGCTACATTTTAACAAATCAAAGGTAGTGCAGCATACATGTAGCCCAGTATTTATTAGAACTTTTTTTCCCTTTCCAAGGCAAAGATAACTAGCTATACACCAAAAAAATTCATGCTCCTCTTCTTTACCATAGTTTTTCAGGGAAAAAAAAAAAAACTACAGGAACACGGACCATATTCTCAGCCACCCTTACATTTATGTGGGCCTATATACAGAGTTCTGGCCAGTGAAATATGGATAAAAATTAAATATAGCACTTATAGTCTTAACTCGTAAAAAAAAACAATCTATGACATCCTTTACTACTTCCCCCAGCTCATTGACTGGTTATATTTTCTTGTGTAGAATAGCATTGAAAGCCACATGTTGAAGATAGCAGACCTTCAGCTTGAGTTCCCGAATTATTCGTGAAGCAGAGCCCTCCCTTCTGTCTTCTACCCTCTACCACACATACATGTCAATTGGACTTTATGTGAGAAATAAAAATAGTAACTTATCCCAAATTTATGTGTTTCATGCAGGTTTCTGAGTTTATCACTGCTTATATAAGAAGATTTTTATCCTTATTAAACAGAAGGCCACACATAGTTGGCATGTCTATAGTTATTAATTCATTTATTTTATAATTCAACGGACATTTATTATTCATGCACAAAGTGCCAGGATTAGGGATATAAAGATGAATAATATAGAGTCTCCATCTAAAGGCAGATGAATATTTATGCAAATAAAGTAAAAAAAATTTGGAAATTTCTCAGGTCGTTATATTAATAGAATGAAAAAGAAAAGCCATATGATTATTTCAATAGATGTTTGTTTGCTTGACAGAATTCAACACCCGTTCAAGATAAAAAATGTTCAGCAAACTAGGAATAGTAGGTACTTTCCTCAAATGGGTAAAAGCATCTATAAAAAAGCAAACAAACGACAGCTAATTTCAAACTTAAATGTTGAAAAACTGTTTCCTCCTTGAGATCAGAAACAATGCAAGGGTGCCCACTTTCATCATTTCTATAAAGCCTAGTTCCTAAACACTGAAAACTAGAAAACACTGAGAGAAATCAAAAGAGACCTAAGTAAATGGAAAGATACCCCATGTTCATGCATTTGATGACAATTTATAATTATAATCAAATTGATGTATAGATTTACTGTAATCAAGTCAAAATCCCAGCAGTTTATTTTTGTAAAAACAGACAAACTGATTATAAAAGTCATATGGAAATACAAAGCACCAGAATAAATAAAGCAATTTTTAAAAAGATAAATAAAGTTGTTTACGGCCATACCATCCTGAACATGCCTGATCTCCTCTGATCTCAGCAGCTAAGCAAGGTCAAGCCTGGTTAGTCCTTGGATGGGAGACCACCTAGGAATACCTGTAGGTGTAAAAACAAACAAACAAACAAACAAACAAACAGAGATAAATAAAGTTGGAAGACTTACCCTACCAGATTTAAGAACCTGTTATAAATCTACAATAATAAAGACATTTTTGTATTGGTGAAAATGTTGACAAATAGATCAATAGAAAAGGTACAGAAATAGATCTACATATGTATGGTCATGGATGTTTGACAAAGCTACTAAGGCAATTTAATAGAGAAACAAATGTCCAATTCAACAAATTGTGTATGTTATCTTTATGGGAAAAAATAAACATTGATCTTTACCTTATTCAATGCACAAAAATTAAATCAAAATATATTATATACTTAAATGTAAAACCTAAAACTATAAAACTTATAGAAGAAAACATCGGAGAAAATCTTTGTGACCTTAGAGTAAGCAAAGTTTTCTTAGGTTGAATTAAAAAATTATAAACCATAAATTTTAAAAAAGATAAAAATATTTTTGCTCTTCATAAGACAAAAATGAAAAGATTGGAAGAAAATGGATCAAAAGATTTGAATAGATTTCACAAAAGAAGATATATGGATGGTCAATAAGCATATGAAAAGATGTTTAATATTATTAGTCATCAGTGACATGCAAATACAATGAGATACCACTACATATCATTAGAATGGCTAAAATTAACAACAACAACAAAAAATCTGACATTACCAAGGGTTGACAACAATGTGGAGCATCTATAGCTCTCCAACACTGCTGGTGGCAGTGTTTTAGAAATGAACTTTTATCAACTTCTAATCCTTGGTATTTACCCAACGGAAACTAAAGTATATGTCCACACAAAGACATATACACAAAGATTTGTAGCAGCTATATTTGTAATTGTCCCACACTGGAAGTAACTCTAATGTCTATCAACAGGTAAGTGAGCAAACTAATTCTGTTTTATCTACATAACGGAATATTGCTAAATAATGGAAAGAACTGTTAAGATATCTAACAATATGAATGAATCTCAAAATCACGTTGAGTGAAAGAAGGCAGGCAGAAAAGAGCAAACACTCTAGGATTCCACTTAAATACAATTCTAAAAAATGAAAAATAGTTTATAGCGACAGAAAGGAGATCTGTGGTTGTCTTTGGATGGGGATAGAGTGGCGGGAGCCTTATAAAATGTTGCAAAGAAACTTTCAGGATGATGGGAATGTTTGTTATCCTGATTCTGGTGATGATTTCATGCATATATACATATGTCAAAGTTGATCAAAGTGCACAACCTGTTGGAATTTGTACACATTGAGACATCTTTTGGGCAAAATAGATTTCACCTCCAATAGAAATCTTAACTAATATTTTCATTTTGTTGTATCTACCTGGCTGGTGGATGCAAAGGATAAGAATAACGAATTGAATTGAATATTTGAGCCCAGTATCTCCTATTGCATATTGTTTCCAACATACAGAATATATGAGGTCATCTTAGGAAGACTTTTAACCTTTTGAGGAAGTTATAATTTCAAATTATAAAACATTAAAACGAATTTGCACAGGACACCTGAATTGCCTCAGGGAGTCGGTGTATCTTCCCTGCTCCATCTTTCATGGAAGCAATCAGCACAGAGATTTCAAGTGGAGACATTGTGATCAATTTTGTAGTTGGTAAGTCTATTGAAAGTGTCACCTATAATTTGGAGGTTGTTTCTGATAGTGTAGTACAATTAGGCCTTCCTACCATGAGTTCGCCCAAAGCCTAAAAAATGTCTCTATTTTAAAAATACCATGTGGTTCTTTGTTTTTCTACACCCACTTGAATTTTCCACTTATTGTGTATACTGTGGGAAATTTCTTGTTCTTCTCTGCTTTACTCATTTAGAACTATCAGATGCCCAGAGAATCTATTTTCAGCTCTATTTTATGGAACAGTCAAAAGTCTCCTATAGTTAAGTATAAATGAAACTAAGTGCTCAAAATGTAAGAGTCTAATTTGAAACACAGATTCTCCAAGTTCTAAATATGTTTCAAGGTTGGCAGAATACATGATTACATCTCTAAGGATTGTCATTTATATTTCAGTCCATGAACAGATGAGTCAATGTCTTTTTAGGCTGGTAGCTAACAAATTGCTTTAGGTTAAGACATTTTGAATGAGTTCAATTTCATGACAAGCTTACTACTAATACTGATAAGCTGGCAATTCTATCTACTACAGAACTTTCTGTCTTTTCCATATGGAAATTCCAATGACACAGCCATGGAAATGGGAATACAGAATTTAGTGATCAGGATTAGCATGTTAGAGTAAATATTTGGAGCACTACAATAATTGCATCTACCGTTCATCAAGCCATTACCTAGGGTTAGGCACTGTGCTGATCATATTATTAACAAAAGCATTTATAAAGTGTTCTGTACAAGACACTATGCTAAACACTATATGCATTTTCTTTATTAATCCTCACAATTATAAACATGGATTAGCCTTATTTACTGGTGAAGAAACCGAGGCATAGAAAAACAATAACTTTTCAGTTCCACAGTTAATAAATAGCTGAATCTAGAGGAATTAATTCTTTAGTGTGTCAAGCCACTCATTTTCTCCTTGGCTTCTGCCTTTTTATTCCTGAAAGTTGAACTAACTCCCCTTCTGTCTTAGTCTGTTGGCTGTTACAACAAAATACCACAGACTGGGTAGCTTATCGACAATAGGAATTTATTTCTCAGTCCTGGAGGCTGGAGGTTTGAGGTCATAATTTCAGCGTGGCTAGGTGAGGGGCCTCTTCCAGGTCACAGACTTCTCATTTTCGCATGGTGGCAAGGACATAGGGCTCTCTCTGGAACCTCTTTCATAAGGCGTTAATTCCATTCATGAGGGCTCCACCCTTGTGACTTAAGCAGCTCCCAAAGGCCCCACCTACTAATACCATCACCTTTGAGGTTAGGATTTCAACATATGAATTTTGTGGGGACTCAAGCATTCAGATCATAGCACCTCTCATCCTTCCCTGCCCCTGACAGCTGTTGCCTTTCAGGCCACAGAACTCTTGAAGTACGAAGAATAGTACTTGAGATGTAACAAGTGCCATGAAAATAGATATGATCCAATTTTTTAAGCTTCAAATAGAATTAGTCTAAATTTCACCAAAAAGTTCTTCTTAAGTTTTTTTTCTGGAGATCCTGGGAGTGAGAATATATTACCTATTGATACATAACAAATTTTTCCAAAACTTAGTGGTGACAAAATAATTATTGATTATTTCTCATGGTTTCTTTGAGTCAGTAAGGATATTGTAGAGATGGTCTGCCTGTGCTTCACGATGTGTGGGCTCTCAGCTGGAAAGCTTGAAGGCTGAAGGGATCACCAAAACTGCTTTGCCAACAGTTTTAGGAGTTGATGCCAGCTCGGTGCTTAGCTGGGGATATTCGTCAGAATATACACACATGGCCTTTCCATGGCACACATGATGGAAACTTTCAGGATGTATATTCACACCTCACATAATGGTAGTGTGGTTCCAAGGGCAGACATCCCGAGAGAGCGCAGGTGTCAGGTGCAAGCCATATCGCCTATTTTGATCTAGCCTCAGAAGTCATGCAGCATCATTTCCACCTCATTCTGTTGGTTGAGGCACTTATAAAGATCTATCAGGTTCAAGGAGAAGGAACATAGACTCTTTCTTGATGAAGATGTGCCGATGTCACCTTGTACAAAGAGTATGAGGGATGAGGGGTATGCATTGGTATGGCCTTCTTTGCTAGGTAAAGTTTGCTAAAGTGAGAAATTTAAAAATTTTCCAAGTCGCTGATGACCCTTAGCTCTTGCTTTTGCTGAGTTAGTTCCATTAATGAATTGTCTAGCTGTTTTATATGTTTTCTCCCTATTCTATACAGCACTTGAAATCCAGCCTCCTTCCATGATTTACACACAAAGAAATACATTCCCTACCAAACACACACAAACAGAAACACTCATTAAAGTCTTTTCTGTGTAGTGGACTTGACCGAGGCTTGAAGCAATGGATAGGATTTACACTGTAGCCAAACTAAAGATAGAATATTGGAAACCAATAATTTGAAAAGTTCTATAGTCTCTTGCTTACTTTTGAAGGCTTTTCTTTCTCCTCGTTTCCATCTATTTTTTTATCTGCCTCTTCCCTCTCAAGAGTAAAAGCTTGAAATACCTTCCTTTTCCTTATAAAAATTATTTTGTTTTAGCTCCTCTACATCTTCATACCCCATACTCAGCACACAGACTCTCTTTGTATGTACAAAGATCCAGTCATGTATTCTGCCAAACAACAGGCCATCTAATCTAAGTCTCACCCTGTTTCCCTCTTTCACCTCTTTCTGCAAGGGCAAGAAGAAGTGAAGAGATTTAGTCCTTCAGTTGTATAAATTATTCCCTATTCCTACCCCATTTTCTCCATGGAAAAGGCAGAAGTTGCTACATTCAGTTGTGGTTTTAAATAACACTTTCCTCCTCTGCATTGCATTGGCGTGCGTTGAATTGCAGCCAGCACTATCCACTTAAGTTTTCCATCTCTGATTTCCAAAACATTCAGGGAAAAGCTCAGCCTCAGACCTTATGAATATGCCTAAGAGAGCTCCTGAGGCAAAAATCACCATGCAATCAAAAGAGAGCCTCCAATTCCCCATTCATATCCAAACCAGGTAGGTAAACCCCACTTTTGTCCTTTCTGCTTTAGCTCAATTCTGGGTCTGTTTGGGTTCCCTTTCCAATGCCTATCCTTAAATCCTATGAATTTTAAGAAATAAATAAACCTCAGGAGAGGCCTTTATGGAAACATCTAAATATGATAGAGATACTCTCTGAATAGTTTCTAAATAGCCAGATGCTGAAAGAATATTGCTTCCCACATGGCAGCCATGGTACAAATTTTAACTATTTTCTCCACGGTCATGTACTCACTACTCCCCTGACCCTCCTCTTAGCAATTCTGCCCAGACCCACTCCTCTCCATTCTGGCCCTGCCGAGAGAGATTGCACCATGTGATCCCACACACCTGCCTACAGGTGAATGGATCATGGTGGATGACTGGCTCAAACTAATTCAATAAGATAGTTTTCCTAGGACAATGGGATAGGACGAAAAGACAGTAGCTACAATAGTCTGAGCAAAGCAGAGCAAACCTCTTAGCAGAGGCAGAAACACAAAGTAGATGCTAAGAGATTTGACAAGGATTCAAACCATTTGGCTTCCAGAACTGGAGAAAGGAATCAAGTTCTCAAATGCCATCTAGTTCTTCCTTCCTGGCCTTTGAGATTTCCGACTACTCTACTCCTCTTGCCCTTGGGCTTGGCTGAGAGATCCCATCAATGAAACAGTAAGCTGACCTTATTGCTTCAGCTACTTTGTAACCAAGTAAACAGATTATTCTACACAGGATGGAAGGAGAAAATGGAAAGATATTTTTATTTCATTAATTTACTTACCTACTATTTTCTGGGTAGTGAAGAATTAGAAATTGAAGAGTTTCAATAAAATATTATCAATGTTCCTCTCTGATATCCTAGGACCATTAAAAGAACAAAACATATTTTAATAGTGAATGAAATGTTGTCATTGTGAACTTATTCTAGGTAATCAAAGATCTTCCTCAAGAAACTGTATGCTGCCAAAGTATCTCTGAAGGTATTTTGCATGCATTAACCCTTGAATAGTGAACTTTATTTGAGAGGGCTCCATAGCAGGGCTTTACAGAATGCTAAGGAATATGCTACTTGTCACTGTTTTCAAGAAATCTCTGCTCCTAAGGGTGAGTGTCACAACAAAACAAACACACAAGGAAACAAATAAAAACAGACTTGTCAAACATTTCTGAGAAACATGTACCCATTTCTAGAAATGGAGGTAAAATATGTGTGTAAAATAAAAAATGTAATGGATTATGGGAAAAGCCTAAATTAACAAATAAATAAAGAGTGGGACTTTGTAAAGCTGCATGTACGATTCTTCATGTAAGGAATTTATACCACTGACTGACAATGGGCCACATAATGCACAGACAAGACATGGTTTAGAAGAAAGGAAGTAGGCTCCACACTATTAAACAAGCTACTAAAACTCATTGAGCTTGTTTCCTTATTTGTAACATGAGGGTAACAGCATCATTTACTACAATGGGATGTTGTGAGGGTTTGACAAGCGCAGGTAAAGCACTTGGCACATGCTCAGTAAATCTCATAATACTTGTTGTTTAGCAGTTGTTTTCTTCATTATTACAAACGTATCTGAAAATTCTAGTGTAATTTTCCTAGTAAATGAAGAGTCCGATGTGCTGGCTGGAAACTGGCACACAATTTGCCTCTGCTTACCAAGACCACTCCCATTTCTCTCTCTCTCTCTCTCTCTCTCTCTCTCTCTCTCTGTGTGTGTGTGTGTGTGTGTGTGTGTGTGTGTGTGTGTGTGTAAATTGATCTGTACCGAATCCTATGGTTTCAGCCATCAAGCTTCAGTTTCTTTGTCATTCTTTAGTTTCACTCACTTTTCCTCACTGGCAAGACTAAGAAGCTGTTTTGATATTTTGCTGTCTAAACTTTAAAATTACTAGCAAAACAGTCAGATTCCTGGACCTCCCCTACCTTGTTTATCTCAATCAACCCACTTCACGTGAGCCATCACACAGGCAATCAGATTACAATTGTACTGGATAGGAAAAAGTGACCCAACCTGCTACTAGAATATTATTGCAACCCTGCCATATTTTATGCTTCTAACAAATTTCCTTTTTTTTTCCTTCTCTCTTCACCTACAATTTGTGGAACTTTGACAATCTTAAATCATACGCCTTGCCCTCAGAAATTTGCTTTTTCTTTCTCAGTTTACTCACATTAATAAAACCCATATTTTGGACTTAACAATTGAGCTTAAAACATTTTTGTTCGAAATACCACTAGCATACCTATCTCGATTAATGTGCAAACATACTGAAGCATCGTTGCCTTTACTCCTAAGTGTCCCACCTCTCTTATACTCTCACTGTCACATTTAGAAATGTGTGTGTTTACATGCACATAGTACACAATTCAAACTGTGCAATTGGTCATGCAATTAAAAATGAGCTACGAGCTACTTAGTTCCCTCTCTAGAGACAATCACTGTTAATTTCTTGTGATAAATATATACTTTAAAAAAACAACACAAAATGTAGCATACATTAACATTCTCAGCTAGGACTTCTTGAGAGAATTAAGTTCTCATACCCTAACATATCCATGGTATGTAATAAATTAACTTTTATCTCAGTTATCAGCGATGGTATTATGTACCATCCATGAGAGAATTGAGGGAATGATGACAAATAATTTTCTCTGTCCCCTGGTTCAGATGAGGAACTATAATTAAGAAATACTTTCACTGAACAATCTAGCTTGCAGATTATATTCATGTAAATCTGTTCTACTACTACTTACTACTCATCCTCCTTCTTTTCCTTGTTCTTCCTCTTTTACTTTTATATTGAGGTATAACAAATTAGAAAGTATATGGAGTGCATCAGTCTTAAAAATACAGCATATACTTAAATTTATATATGTTCACACCCATATAACCACCATTCAGAGTATGATCTAGAACATTTCCATCATTTTAGAATGTCCCCTCATGCTCCCAGAAACAACTTCTAGTTTAATTTCTGCCATTACAATTAGTTTTTCCTGTTTTGAAATGTCCTGTAAATGCAATCATATTTGGATTTCCCTTCTTTCCCTCAACATGTCAGAGAGATTGTCCATGTTGCTGTATGTATCAGTTTATTTTTATTGCTGATTATCATTCCATTATGTGAACAAATCACTATTTATTCTCCTGTTGATAGGTATCTGGATTGTTTCCATTTGAGGACTATTTTGAATAAAGCTGCTGTGGACATAGGCACTCATTTATCTTGGGCAGGTCAGGAGGTAGGCATATGCTCAGCTTTAGTAAACATTGCCAAACAGTTTTCCAAAATGTTTTTCAATTTTGCTCATTTGTTTAACAGCTGCATAGTATTATATGGATTTGCCATGATTTATTAAAACTACTTGACTATTAATAGTAATAAGTTGTTTTCAACTATTTGCTATTAAAAATATATGTTCAAAATATCCTTTTGCATAAATCATTTTGAACATATGTAAGTTTATCTATAGAAAAAAGTATAAGAAGTGAATTTGCTGGACCCAAGGACGTGCATTTTTAAGTTTGTTAGATATGAAAAAAATCGTCTCCAATATGTTTTAACTAGCACATACACCTTACTGGCAATATTTGACAGTGTTTTACCCCATACATAGACTTAGTAAGTCATCAAATGTTTTGAACTCGCCTGTCCCATAGGTATAAATCATGTTTCTTTGTAGTTTTAATTTGAAAGTCTCTTATTATAAGTGATATTGGATATCTTTTCATAAGTTCAAAAGCATTCGTATTTCCTTTTCTGTGATTTTTCTTTTAATATACTTTACCCATTAGTCTATCGAGTTGGTCTTTTATTGATTTAGGAGAGCTGTTTTTATAGTAAAGAAATTAGTGCTTTCGCTATAATATGAGTTACAGATATTTTCCCCAGACTGCTGCTTGTCTTTTGTATCTGTTAATAATTGAGGAATAATTTGGAATATTTCCTTTACATAAGGTTTCCAAAGCATATTTTACAAAGCCCTAGTCTACCCTTTCTTTTGCCACCCACAAGATGTGTCTTGATCATTATTCATGAATAAAAATAAATTATGCTTTAAATGCATTCTCTGGATTATTAAAAATAATTTTGCCCTAATGCACAACCCAGAGAATTGAAAGGAAGCCTGAATATAAAAAAGCAATTGACAGACATGCAGAACATGAGTATGGCTGGTATCTTAACAATTTTTTCAAGAAAGCAAAAGGCAAGTTACATTCTTAGTAAGATTATGTGTTAAGATCATCTGTTCAGCTTTGAAAAGTGTATTTGATAATCAGATGCCTCACACTACTCTTAGACAGCAAGTCAGAGAGATATGGGCAGTCGCTGCACACTGCTCCCAAATACTTGGTCAACTTAGAATATCTCATAAAATGAAAGATATCCCTCAAAATGAGGATTGGTATAAAGAGGGACCTAAGGCATTATTCTAAGTAGTGATATTACAGAGATGCTTAAACTATCAGTCTCAAACTTCAGGAAGATTTCTCCTCACCCACTGACCTCTGCTATTCAAATCAAAATATTAGAACCTGACATTCACTTATTTCCTTCCATTAGATTATTTGCACCAGAGACCATTTATTATTTGTATCAGTTTTGTATTCCTGCCATAACTACCACAAATTTAGCAGTTAAAACAGCACCCGTTTCTGCAGGTTAGAAGTTCAGGTCGCCAGGGCTCAGCTGGATCTGCTACTTAGACTCTCTAAGACAGAAATCGGAGTGTGAGTAGGCTGCTTTCTGGAAGCTCTGCAGTGGAGAATTGGGGGGCTGGATCCATCTCCAAGCTCACTCAGGTTGTTGGTGGGATTTAGTTCCCTGAGACTGTAAGCCATGGCCCCCATTTCCTTGCTGGCTGTCAGCCAGGAGCTTCTCTCATCTCTTTAAGGCCACCTGCATTCCAGTCTCATTGTCCCCTCCATCTTCAGGTCCACAACAGAGCATTGACTCGTTCTCACATTTTGAATCTCTCTGAATTCCCCCTTTCATGGCATCTCTCCATGTTGCAGCTGGAAAAGTTTCTTTGCTTCTAAAGACCAATGGGATTAGGTGGGCACAACTGCATCATCCAGGATAATCTTCCTCTCTAAAGGCTTATAACTGTAATTACATCTGCAAAGTCCCTTTTACCATGTAAGGTGACATAGTCAGAGGTTTTGGGGATAGGACGCAGACATTTTGGGGGGGCATTAATCTGCCTAATATATTCTCTTCCTTCTTCCTTCTCGCCTCTCTCTTTTTCTTCTCTCTTTCCCTCTTCCTCTCTCCCTGCCATCAAGCAAAATGCTGGGCATATAGTGTAAAGAAAACTAAATAAATGTTGGTTGGTTCAATGATGCTTTTAGAGTGCTTAATCTTGAGGCTTCAGTCTGAATTCTGGGAATATATATTAAAAAGAATTTGTCAGGTGGTTTATAAACTCCCAGGATATCAGAGTAGAAAAAACAAAAGGGGTTTCTCATCTCCTTTCCCCTGCAGCCTGGGGCGAGGGGCCTGCCTAGTTAAGGAGTGTGGTCCTGTGTATCTGGACTAAGCTCATCTTTGGGGTTGCCTAAGCACCTTGAGGTTGCTGTGCCATGCAAGGCTTGGGGACAGAACAGACAGAACTCTGTGATGACATATGCCAAATTTGGACTCACCAGGATTTTTAGATGAACAGAAGAATATTAAGCACTCTAGAGAAGGCAATATATTTTTTTAAAAAGAAATATCCTATGCGGTAGAAAAAGAACTTTAGATCATTTGAAATGTTATCTAATTCTGGGGCCTTCTTGGTGGAGAGCAAAGAGACATCTTTGCATAAGAATTTTCATCATGATCTACCTAGAGGAAAATTGTTACTGATCTTTGCTGGACAACTGAAAAGACAGATTCTCACCTTTCCTCAACAAGTTTCACTAACGATTAATCTTCATTGTCAAATGTTCTCAGTGAAATAATCATCTCCAGATTTCTTGAGCAAAGATATTTTGACTAATACTTTAGTTCCCACACTTTGGTTTGAGTGAAATAAAAGCACTGTATCATTTTTTGCAACGCTCAAGGACTAATTAATAACCTATAAAAACTATTTATTATATTTGTTTTAGAGAAATAAATATTTACTAAGGTTTTTATGTAAATTCTGTCTACCCCTTAGATTGCACCTTCCTTAGGCAAAGGATTTATTTTTAATCCAAAAACATAGTACATAGTGTATTGGATACATGATAGTTTCTTATAAACATTTTTTAGAATAAAAGCCCAGAAAAGGCTCAGAATGGAAGTTATATGTACTGTAACTTGCATACTGTACTGTCTGCTGTAACCTGCAACCAGATACATATCGATGATGTATGAACATACTTAATAGTTGAAAGAAGTTGTGTTTATATATGGTAAATTTCTGGAATTATCAATACTATGTTGACTTTAGTTGAATATGGATAAACATGGAACCTAAAATAGATCATCTGAATATCATCATCTGTTATTATTTAAGAGGAACTAAGCAGCAGTAACCATTAGTAACAAGATAACATTACTTAATTCAAAACTATTATGCTATAAAACTCAACATCATTTATATTAAATCTCTATGATGAATAATAAGAAAAATTCATGATAAGAAACATTTCAAGAAAATAATATCTTTTAGGTGTTATTTCAAAAGTGATTTCAATTATGTTCTTTGTGGGAAACACACCACCCTCCTGGTCAAAGGCTGTGATTATAGTTCGCATGAAGAGCCAGAGGTACCCATGTCAATGTGTTTGGTGAGGAGCTGATTGAGATGACCCCACTGTGCAGCTCCGAGGCCATACACCTTTTCCTCTCTGTGGGGCCAGACTGACTAAGTGTGCTCACCAAGTGCATAAAGAAGTTCCCCCAAATGAAACAGTGATTTGCTTATTGCTGAACCTTCAGACTTTCAGAAACCTGAATGTTTCTCAGGTAGAAATATAATCGCCCTTTTATAAAAGCTTTGCATATTAAGGATGAAAATCTCAGAATTATTTCTAAAATTTAGTGAAACGTGCACTAGCAAAAATTACAAAGGAATTACAGTTCAAAACCACTGAAGAATTAAAAAAAAAAATCATCCATCCTGTCACCTCTGATTGTTTATCAGGAGTGCAAAACTGAGACCTTTTACCAAATATTGAGATAATGATTTGACAAGACATCACAGTTTGAGGGCAACTAAAGAAATGCATTTAAGCAGAAGACCTCACTTACAAATTTTCACACAATAGTTTCATTCTAAGCTTTAAAGTCATAAGATTTTAGGGTTTTATAACTGGAAAAGATTTGGAGAAACTTTTAGTTCAATCTCCTTGTCTTATAGATCATGGAATTCCCATTAATTTCATTTCCTCTAAAAATTTTCCTACTGACAGTATTTTACAGTGACATTTATAACAATCCTACAGCTAAGCAATTTTAACAGCAGATATATATGTGTGTGTGTGTGTATATGTATACATATATATTTTAAGTCATTCTGTAATCACAGTTCCTTTGCTTCGATTTTTTTTAGCTAAAACCGAAGCCATGCAAAATGTTCTTAGAGACTTTGGTATAATTTTTAGTTTACATTATTAGAATAGGGAAATACTAAATTTTGATGGAACGATAAAATCCCACCTCTGAATTTTCTATTGGAATACATAAATATATGATACATAAAAACATATGTGTTTTTATATATATATGTGTGTTTTTATATATATATATGTAAAAGAATATAAAGCCTCTGGTCAGACAGTCCTTTCAAAATCTATTTCTGTCGTTTAATAACTGTGTGTGATGTCAGGCAAATTATTTACGCAGTAATCCCAGATCTGTTAAAATGAATTAAAGAACTCTATGTATTTTACGAAGTTTAAGGGACATTATGTAGGAGAATGTGCTTAACACAGTACCTCTCAAAACATACCAGCTCAATAGCTACTCCTTTCATTCCTTTCTTCCATCACTCATGTGTCTTATACCTATTACTTGAATTCATTCTACATCGTTTCATTATTTCTAAATGAAGTATCAGTGCTATTCTCCTAACATTTGATTACTTTTGTTCTTCAGATGAAGCCAAAATTTTCTATTTTGAGTGTTTCTTTTCTGGAAGAAAGAAGGGTTCCAAGCATGGACATTGGAATTACTTTGAAAGAACTCATTCAAATCAAGCTATAGTGCTTTTTTCTCTTGCTTGCCCAGAGAGAGGGAATTGGGAAAAATTCATTAGTTTGTCTTCCTGAAGTCTAGTCAAATTAGCATCAACTTTATTTTAACTTTGGCACTAAATTAAACTTGAGCTTGTTGTGGTTACGGGTAAAAAAATAATTCTAACACCACACATGCATTCTAAAGTTAAGTTGACTTTACAGCCTAAAGAAAGAAATTACAGTTTGCTTTTTTAATTCTCCACAAATTCTGTGCATCTTTAAAATTGAATATTGATGATTTATTAAACATGTAGTAAAACTTCATTATCCTGAATCAGTTTAGCCACTTTAGACTTTATTTCTGAAGAAAAAATGTGTTCTTTCACTTTTATACATTAAACAGATATTTTACCTACTTAGTGCAAGTTCTGTGTCAAACATCAGGGATCTAAAAATCAATAGTAATGATCCCCAAAGTCTGGTGATAAGACAAGAAAACACAATGAAAGTCTTAACAATACATCATGACGTGTGCTAAACTAGATGAATGACTACCTTTCTGATCCCATCTGTATTACTCTTTTCTTTTGCTCACTACACTCCAGCCACCTTACCTCAGTCACACTCTTCCTATCCCTTGAACACCCCCATTGATTCCTGCCTCTGTACCTTTGCACTTGCTTTCCCCTCTCTGATAGAAACGCTCATCCCCTCTATCTTTCAATTCCTTGCTCCGTTTCATCATTCAGGTCTTAACTTGTGTCAGCTCAAAGAGGCCTTCCCTAAATACCCCTTCCCTCTCCCTGTCCCCAGCCATTCTTTGCCACATCACGTTTTAAAAACATTTTTCTTTATCTGAAAATGCCTTAGTTACTAATTTGTTTACTTGTATCTTGAATTTTTTTATTGGAATTGTAGAATTAAGTTCCATTAGGACAGTGCCTGGGTCTGTCTTGTTCACTGCTCTATCTCCAGTGTCTAGCACTTTGCCTTGCATGTAGTAAGGAGATGCTCAGTAAATATTTATTGAGTCAAAGGCTTAGTGCCATGAGGATTAAGTGGAGCCATCAGGGAAGCTTCACATAGGAGGTAACACTTGATCTGAGGCTTAAAGTACCCTGTTTAAGATATAGGATTAACATCAAATAGGGACTGATTGGAAGACGAGGTTTTCACCTTGTGTGAGTGAGTAAATGGAAGTGTGAAGTTTTGCATAAACAGAGAACAAAAGATATTCCCAGACTTCCAAGGGAGCTGAAAATTTAAGTTTGGGATAAGATTGGTTTATGACATCTGCGGTCATGCAGGTAGGGGTGTGCCACACACACTTAGACAAAGGGCAGTAAGTCTGTGTTGGAGACAGAGGTTTCTGGTACTTTTCACCTTGTAGAGCCACCAGGAGAGTTGCCAGTGAACTATTTCTAAGCATAAATCCTTCAGGGACTACTTTATTAAGTAAGTTCATTGTTTTTGTTTGTTTGCTTGTTGTAATTTGGAGCACATTTTGTGAAAATTATTGAAAATGTGCTGAAGCTAGACTTTAAAACATAAAGCTAGACTTTTAAGACCTTAAATCTTGTTTATCTCATTCATTTGTCTCATAAAATCTTCCTTCATATATATTGCAAAAATACAGTTCCGTCTAACCTTAAGCTGAAGTATCAAAATTCTCGACTGCTTGTATTCCTGAGGATGTGTTTATATATCACCAACTGTGGCTTTGTCCATGTGTGTCTGTAAATCCCTGGGGTGGGAAGATGGTAAAGTAAATTGCGACTTATAAAAAGTAGACAAAAAGAATTCAGGACATTTAAAACTGCAAAACTGGAAAAAGTGAATTTGTCAACAGAAGGAACCAAGACGTTTCTAACCTAAGCAACCAATGAAGAATTAGCATCCATGTGATTTAGAACAAAAATAAGATTTGCCTCCTTGTCAAGCTCTTCCAGGGAGAAAGCATTTACCTACCCATTTTCTGGACCTTTGGGTCCTCTCTCCCACCAGAACTGGAAGGACACCCATCTGTATGGAAGAGAAAACAATGGACTGCTAATTTGAACTTGAGGTTGTGAGGAGGAAGCAGCGGAATTCCACAGAGATGAGAGGAGGAAGAGAGGAGAGTCAAAGCTCTAAGAAGACAGAGTAGACAATGAGGGGAGGAGACCCAGATGTCCGTCCAGGACGGGCTCAGTATGTGGGAGGCAACTTGAGACAGAAAATAGAGAACCACCTTGCACCATCCTCTACTCTTGTGTTTTTGATTGTCCAACTCTAAGATTTTTCTCTCTAATGAATAGCTGAGGCATTTTACCCTTTGAACTCTTCAGGATATAGTTAAGAGATTACAGCTGGATGCTTTAAGGCACCGACCTTTTGGCACAAAATGAGGCAAATTCATGCAAATGAAAACCTGACAATTCTTGGAACAGTCCCGATTTCAGCTTCTTAAGGTGCACATTCTCAGAATTCTCAAGGAAGTCTCATGGGTCCTCCAAGTCGTAGAGTCAAATTCACTGTTTATTATGATGCCTTTGAGGATCAACAAAAATAAAACTTTACCCTGCTTTAAAAAAATGATTAGGACACTTTTTCAACTCCAGCAAAGTGTTTAATTTAGAATGGCGGGCTACATACACCACCAACACCAAGATAAACCTGAAGTATGAAATCTGTGCACTTTTAAAAGGAACTGTAATGATAGATATGTAAATGAATATGTGGTGGGGGGGCGGTGGGAAGAGACCCTTGGTTTTTCAGTTTTGTTTTCTGACAATATGTCATTACCAGTATTTGGTGGAATAAGTGGCACATGGCATCATTAAAAAACTATTTGTGAAATAAATCAATCACCTCGAAGAATCACAACTTGTTTTAGGAAGAGTTTAGGTGCCATTTTTACAAATTGTTTTGCCTGCAGAACTATCTCATTCCTATAAATTTTCAGGATTTATGGGGTAGAAGAAGGAAAATGAGTCTGTGAAAAAGTCAAAGAAGAAGCCAGAAAGGACGGCCAAGAAATGAAGGGAAATCAAGGAGTGAAGGACTAACCTGTACCCCCTGGATCTGGACATCTGTAGGCCTCACAGTAAAACAGGGGAGGCACAAGCGCATGATGGGTAAGAATGGAATTCTGTAGTCAGACTTTCTACATTCAAGTCCCAGCTCCATTGTTTACACTGTGTTAAGTAATTGGATGGTTTGACCTCTCCCCACCTCAGTTTTTCATCTGTGAAGTGAGAAACCGATGTCACAGAATTAATACAAGGACTATATGATCTATCTGCCTGCACATGGGGAATGCTTGTTTCAAATGCTATTTTCTGAGAAATTGAGGGCTTTGAGTGAAAAGGAATGCAATCCAATCATGGTTTAGAGAGTCCAGTCAGTTACTAACTAGAGCTGTGATGCTAAATGATTCCTTTCATTTTTCCACCTGCTTCTTTATCTGGTTCTTGTGACTGATTTTATATATGTATATAATATATACGTATTACATAATATGTATATATTATATATATATACATGTATATATTATATATATACATATATACATGTATATATACATATATATACATATACAATGCAATACATATATACATTATATGTATATATACATATTTTATATATATATATAATCTGGTTCTTGTGACTATATATGTGTGCGTATGTATGTACACACACACATACATACGCACACATATATATACATATATACACATATATGTATGTATGTGTATATATTTTTAACAAGTTTAAAAGGAAAGTACAATAAACGTGTGTGAAATTATTAATATTATTGTTACACGCAAATACCTTTAATATTCTTAACTTGTGTATTTCCACGAATGCCAGGGGACCACACCATATGAAGTTTCTGGAAAGGGTTTACCTTCTTGAATACCTTCAGAAGAAGAGGAGCTAAGTTGTCCCATTTTGCAAAGAAGAACCTCATTCTAAAGGCAGTCTTCTGTCTTCCAACTAGCTGTTTCTCATTTTGGTCAGCCTCCGCCTTCCATCTCCACGTTCCACTGAGTGGTCACGTGAGAAAGGCAGTCAGGTGAGGTGAATGCACCAAACTATAACCCTAACTATCTCAGCCTTGACTGAATCCTAGAGTCTAAGGCTACCGAATCCCACTGTGATGGGACAGAATTTCATTCATCTATCAAGGTGCTTGAGCTAATTTCAAAATTAGATTGAGTCTGTATGGAATTTCATCTTAACCACTACACAGTATCAAGGGGTATTTAAATCCAGAGACATTTTTTGTTCCTCCCCCTCTTGAATGATAAGACAAGCACTACCTTCATGTAACAGAATGTTATATCTTTTGTTAGCATCTTAGAGCACATTTTTGCATTTCCTTTGTTTTGGAGACTACCCATCGATTACTTTAATTGATTTTAAAATTCAGAATTTCCCAAGGGAAAAAAATTTTTTCTTTGTTAGGGCTAATTAGCTAACACACACACACACACACACACACACACACACACACACACACACTCACACTCACACACTGAGATTTTAAAATAATTTCCTTTTACTTGTTTTGGATTAGCATTAACCTCCAGTATTATTTTAAAAGTTTTGTACCACCATTCAGATAAGTTTTAAGGCAAGCAAAAGGCAATTTTTAAATGTGTTTCATATGGTCTGTTTTGCATGGTAGGATAATCTGGATAAATCTTCCTTTGAGACATTCCTTCCACTTATCTCTTTGTTTCTGCAACAGCCAGCTTGTTCTTCACCTCCAGGAGGGCTAACTTGACTTTTCCAGGGATTTTTGATTATTTCCAGATGTTGGACAAAATACAAGATTGAGAGCACCATGATTTTCAAAAGTTCCTTGCCTCTTACAATTGCCCTTTATATTTTAAATGCTGTTTATCATTGCATTTTATAGAGTGACACAGGTTACAAGTCATCCTATATTCTCTTTCATACTTGGAGTTCACATTTTGCTAAATTTACAGCTATTTTTCCTCTTTTCATTGCCAGTGTCCCAGTATCAATGGCTCAGTTGGTGTTTCGTGTTCCTTCCTGAGACTTAATGAATTCTCAAATATGAAGGCACTTTTCTGAATTTATTCTTAGTGTGGATTTCTCAGTGGTAAAGTGGAGAATCCTCCTCATCTGTGCTGCCTTCAGCAGCTGTGTAAACACAGCTGGAAAGTTGCAAGTGGACAGGGTCGACTGTAAATACGTTTCCTTATGTGTTTTGGAATGCTGTTTTGAGAACCACGAACCATGAATTTCAGATGAGGCTCCATGACTGCAACTGTCTTCTTCATAGTGAATGTGACTTTCTTTGTTTGGACAAAGCCTTACCCTTGATGGACATATTACTTCTTTAGCCTCAGGCTCTTTCTTGGACTTTCTATTTTACAATATCCTAAACCTCATAACAAACAGAAATATTACAAATTCTGTTGGCTTCTGAATGTTTGATGTAAGGGCGGATTATTAGTTTGCTAGGTCTGCCATAACAAAGTACCACAAACTAGGTGGCTTAAACAATAGAAATTTATTTTCTCATAGTTCTGGAGATCAAGCTGTTATCAAGGTTGATATCTTCTGAGGCCTCTCTCCTGGGCTGGTAGATGGGCATCTTCTCCCAGTGTTTTCACATGGCCTTCTCTGAGTGTGTGCCTGTATCCTAATCACCTCTTCTTATAAGGACCCCACTTTATATTAATTACCACTTTAAAGACCCTACCTCCAAATACAGTCACATTCGGAGGTACTGGGGGTTAGGACTTCAACATATAAATTTTGGAAGAGACAAAATTAAGCCTATCACAGGAAGAAAGCATGAGGAAAGGAGAAATGTTGATAAAATTACCCAAGGCTTGCTGTTGGAATATTAAATGTGAGTTCTACACTCAACACATATAAAATTGAACTCATTATTACCCCCTTTTCCTCACGAATCCACTATTCTTCCTATATTTTTCTGTTTTAGGAAAGACCAACAGCATCCAAGTGGTCACAAAGCCAAAAATTTGCAATCGTCTTGGATTCTTTTCTCCAGCTAATCTCTGGTCCTCTATCAAGCTTCTAGGGCAGCGGTCTCCAACCTTTTTTGGCACCAGGGATCGGTGCCCCTGAGAATTTACTTGTTGTAAATCGATGCACCCGATGATCTTAGGTGGAGCTGAGGTGGTGATGTTAGTGCTGGGGAGCGGCTGCAAATACAAATGAAGGTCCACTCCCTGGCCCACCACTCACCTCCTGCTGTGCGGCCCAGTTCCTAACAGGCCATGGCCTGGTACCGGTCCATGGCCCAGAGGTTGGGGCCCCCTGCCCTAATGAGTCCTGCAATCCCACCTCTCTGGTTTAACTTGACCTCTTCCCTCTTCTTTCCCATGGCCTCCACCACAATTTGGGCTGTTCATAATTCTCATCTGGATTACTGTGAAAGTCTCCTTCTTAATCATCTCCACTTCCTCAGTTCTGCCCCTTCTCCCTACTCAAACACATCTTTCGAATTGCTTTCACAATAATCTTTCTAGGAAAAAAATTTGTTCATATCACTTTCAGATTAAATTTCTTCAATAGTTCTGTATTGCTTTAAGCATAAAATTCAGTTTCTCAGCTCAAGCATGCAATACAATTATTTTCCTTTAGTCTGATTGGTTGAACTTAGGTCACATGCTCATCTTGAGCCCATTAGCAAATCCAAACAATTCAATACACTAATTGGCTAAAAGAATTAGTATCTATTTCTTGGGGTCACCTTCCCTGGGACTTGTGGGCTGTATGGGGGAAGGATGGAGACCAGGACAAAATCAGGGTTTCATCAAGAAAGAGTAGGAAGAAAGAGATGAGTGTTAGGCAGGTAACCAGTAATGTCAACTACTCTCTGTTTCTTCATGAAATTTACAGTCTAGTGGTGAAACAGAAAAGTAAAGCCAAAGTTACAGTGCAATGTGATAAGGACAATCACAGCACTCTGGACAAGGCACACGATGAGCTCCAAGACTTCTTTCTAATCAGACAAGGGGTCCAAAGAAAGTTTCCTAAAAGAAGTGATGCTTAAAGTAAATTTATGAAGAATGAACGATAGTTAACACTGTGAAGAAGGGGAAAAAAGCATTCTGGCAACAGGAATAGCAAGTGAGAAGGCCCAAGAGTCATGCAACAATCACTCACTGAAAAGTCACACATCATTCAGACTGACCAGGGAGGGATTAAAGATGAGGCTAGAAGGAGAGGTGGGGCAGATCATGATACATCATGTAAGTTTTATTCTATAAACTACCTATAATACCTGTTGGTACCATGTATGTACCAACGAAAATGCCAAACACTGTATGCAATTTTACATAATACAGCACCTTAGTATTACGGTATAAAGCCCAACTGAAAGATGAAGAAACAGACACATAGGTTAAATACCTTCTCCAGGGTCACATAAATTTGGCTCTAAGCATTTTATATTTAGCCTTTCACCTAGAACTCAGACTCATGGGACCCAAGCAGTGATATAGACTGAAAATAAATGAAATTGGGGGAATATATATTTGAGATACAGTTGGATGTATGAAGATACATTTGAGAATGAAATATCTAAAGAAGCTTGAAGAAAAACTCTGCATCGAAAATGCATCTTCTTTTTGACCAAATCCTCTGATGGACTATTCTTTGGTATACATATCGGGAACAGAAGACAAGGGGCAGGTTCTGACTCAAGGGTCTTCGATCACATTTCTTAGCTCATGATTTGTCCCTGCCCCTGCCTACAAAGTCTTTCCCCCCGTTTTCAATTTTCTGATTTTTGTTCATTCTTCACAAATTTAGTTTAAGCATCACCTCCTTTAGGAAACTTTCTTTGAACCCCCGGTTTGATTTAGAAAGATGCCTTGGTGCTCACACTGTACCCTTTGCAGAGCTCTACAGTTGTCCTTACCACACTGCACTATAACTTTGGCTTTGATTGTTTCTGCACTCCCTCATCCCAGACCATAAATTCCATGAAGATAAGGAAATTGCCGAGTTCTTTTTCCTCTTTCCTAAGAAAACCTTGGTTTTGTATGGGTCTCTGTCCTTCCCACATACAGTTCACATGGCTCAAAGAAGGCCACCGCTTTCCCATCTCGAGGAATGAATCTGATTGTTTAAGCCAGTGGTTCTCAATCAAGGGTGAGTTTGCTCCTCCAAGGGACATTTGACAATGTCTGGACACATAACCGGTTGTCACAACTGGGGATTACTACTGGCATCCAGCTGCTAGAGGCCAGAGATGCTGCTAAACATCCTACAATGAACAGGAAAGCTCCTCTCCTCTCCATATTCACCTCACCCTGCCCCTTGGCTCCATCCGAGAATTATTCATCCAGCTCTCAATAGTACTGAAGTTGAGACACCCTGGTTTAAGACAGTATTTCTGTGACTTTGCTTCCTAACTATTAATGGTCTAGGGATGAATATATGCCTTAAATAATCAATTAGACTGAAGCGAAGGACTGATATTCCACTATTGGGAAAGAGATGAAAGAGATGGACAATAAAGCTGGAAAGTTAAATTGTGGTCACATTGTGGCGAGTTTTGAGTGGAAGGCTAATTACAGTCTTTATTCTATAATGGAACGGTGGGTACCATGATTAGAAAGATTTTCAGAGAGTGAGCATCTCATATAACCTGCAGGATAGATGGGAAAGGGGCAGAGCATGATGGACAGGAGCACTGTGAGACAGCTATTATTACATTTCCCGAGTGAAGCGACACTGTGTGAGTTCCTTTATGTCACTAGTGGTTAGCGTAGTCTTCTATACCCAGAAAGACTCAAGAATGTTTCTTGGATAGTTGGATTGGTGACCTTTTTTTGGAACACAGTAGACTATGATTCTGACCCAGTATTCTTGTTTCTTAAAATTACTGATGTCACCTCTCTGTGGCTACATGAAGAAAAATTAGCATATAACAAATTCCAAATTCCCCTGTGTTTTGAAAAGATATCTTTGGTAAGTTATACATAAACACTAAAGTGTGTGTGTGTGCATGTGTGTGTGTGTGTTTTATTATAGAAGCAACTTTTGTGTGTGTTTTATTATAGAAGCATCTTCCTGGGATAGATTTTTGTGTCAGTGTCCTCTTAGGTTTCTTTTCAAGCCTGACTGAGGTGAATGACTAAGACCTCAATGTTCAGGTGCCCTTGACCAGCTTGCTAGAGCTTCAGAGTGAAGAAGCAGACCCCAGGCTTCTGCCCTCTCCCATTGCTCCACTTACTACTCAGCCCTTCCTTCCATCATTTTCCTGGAAGGTAAACTCTGACCCTGAAGACATCGGGGAAGTTTGAGTTATTTCTTCCCTTTGTTCCTAGCAATGGCTCCAAAGTCAAGTCTTTTTTTTTTTTTTGCAGGAAAATAACTGTAATATTTTAGATTAATTCAAGGAAGCTCCTTGCGTGTCCCTTAAACATAACACCCACTGGCAATCTAATAAGTATTTGCTGCTGCAGTGGCTTTTATAGTGTGAAAAGAGGATCTATAGTCCTAGCGATAAGCTTATAGAGAATTTACTCTTTAGAATTAAGAATGTAAAATATTACTCTTTAGAATTAAGAATGTAAAATATTACTTTTAAGGTGTGCTATTTCTGTGCCCCCAAAATACTAAAATTAAAAAATAAGGCATTCTATAAATGTTTTTGTAAATTCTCTTTCTCCCTTTCCTTTGGCTGTTATAGAAAATATTGCTTTAATGATTAGAAGTAAAATGTGGATGGTAAATTTAGAAGACATTATGATCCTTTGTATACTTTTTTCTTGGCAAAGCAATTTAATTAGAAAATAATCTTCCTCCCTAACATCTGACATGTAGTATAAAATGATTCTCATTTTGTTGGCAACAAACCAGTTTGTCTGAGTTTGTAGCAAAATTTTGAGCTATTACATTACTATGAAAAGATAGATTTTAAATATGAAAGATGAGGGTTTTTTTTTCTTAAATTAGAAATGCAAAGCACTTAAAAAAAAAAAAAGCAATCTCCAATTTTAAAAAGTACAATTTCAGTGGGATAAAGAGCGGGGGGAAAGAAGAGATTACCAGGGGAATATGTCTTGGGGTGATCACACCAGGTCGCAGCCCATGCAGTCTGTGCACGCGCGTGTCCATGTGTGTGTCTGTGTGCGTGCGCGCAGCCACAGGCCTCCAGGCCCGGCCTTGGGGGTGCTCTGCCCCGGGCTTCCTCCGGGTGGGCGCTGGGCGCGCGTACTCGGCGGGGCGGCCGGGCCCACCCGGGGCCGTGCGCACACGCGTGCGGCGCCGGCTCTTTGTGTGCCTCTGTGCTGCCGCCGCCGCAGGCACCATTTTTGCTTCGCTCGGGACAGGCGCATAAAAGGGAAGGCGGCTGCGGCCCATCGCCGTCCTCTTTCCCTCAGATGCCCTCTGCCGCAGGTTTATTATTACAGTACGGGCCGCGCCGCCTCTCCCCGCGGCCCTGGCTGGCCGCCGGGCTGTGGAGCGCCCTGGCCGCCTTCACGGTTGGCGCGCCCCCAAACCGCCTACTCCGCCTCCTTATTTGTCTGAAAAGCAATCGCACGTCGAGGCGGAGAGCCCGCCAGGGCCGGGAGAGGCCGGGCCGGTGTGCGCGCGCTGGGCTCGGGGGCGGGGCCCGGGCGGCGCGCCCATCTGCGGGCCCTTTTGTCCCCCAGGGGCCCGGCGGGCTCAGTGGGGGAGGCTCAGGGCGCCAGGGGTGCGGGGTGCCGGGGCGCGCGCTTTGGCCGCTCGCCGACGGGGCCCCGAGTCACCGATTCCTGCCGAGTAAGCAGTCTGGCCCCGCCGCGGCAGCACAGTGGCAGCAAGGCTGGGGCGCTGGCGCCGTGCCAGTCCCATCAGAATTAGCTCATTGTTCACTAGCACACTAGCAGCAGCGGCAGCAGGAGAAAGAGAGAGACAGACAGACACTGACTCAGAGACACTCTCTTAGAGAAAGAGAGATACACACACACACTCACACACACAGTTGAAGAGAGAGCGCGAGGCAGGGAGACCTTCCCCTCCTTTTTCCAAGGCTGCACTTAAGTGAAGCCGGTTTAGGTTTTGTTTCCCCTTCCCCCTCCTCCCTCCTCTTCCTCCACCCCTTTCCCTCCCCCTCCCTCCCTCTCTTCCCCTCACAGCTGTCTTTCTTGCATGATGCCCTTTTTCATCCACATTTGTGTTTCAGGTGTAGAGAGGAGAGAGTGAGCAGGGAGCGGGGCTTTTGTCTGTAAGTATATGCCATTCCCATCCCCGGCCGGGAGCGCTGCTTTCTCTTTTGTGTTGATTCCTTGCTTTTGCTCTTAGCTGGATGGACCCTGCAACCCTGCAGAGTTCATGCTTCTTCCCTCAAAATTGTAAAGAGCTGAAGCATGTACCTTGGAGAGATTCTGGCATTTTGGTCCTGCTGCATTAAAGCTGGAATTTAACTTGGGCTGCTTTTTTTTTTTTAATGTACAAGTTAAGAGGGAGAATTCTTTGGGAGAAGGGGTGGGGTTTTCTGCCTGTTGGTGCGGTTAATTTTTGTTCTTCGTGCTCGTAAAGCATTGTTAGGAACTGTTTTGTTTCTTTGCATTAAATGCACTTTTGGGCATGCGCCCCCCCCCTTTATCAAATGAATTTGTGTCCTTCATCCTCACACTATTTATTACTCTTTCTACGCTGCTGCTGCCGCCAAGGGTCTTTTCGGGCATTTGATCTTGCAACACTTTTTTCCTACCTTTTCTTATAAAGCAGTTGAACTTTGTGGGAGGAAGGGAGGGCTTAAAAATAAATGCTTTTTGCTTGATGATGATAATATGATATGCACTTATATGTATATATGATAACATTACAGGAAAACTCTAAGAGCTTATGATACCCTTTTAGAGAACTTTTAGTTTCTCCATTCATCTTAATTTTTGTCTTAACAAAAGAACTGTGTTCTGTTGACTTAAAGATTGAGGGGGAAAATCACTGCAGCATGCACATTAATGTTGATTTGGTTTAGGGAGAAGGACATAATGGTGTATATTCCTGACTCCCCCCCCCCCCAGTGTAAGGCAAGCTTTTCTTTTTTTTTTTTTTTTTAACACGGAAGGTTATGTAATGCAGTGCCATTTCCAAAAATATCCACTCTGAGGCATTACACTACACGGGTGGAAGGCTGATTCCTATTCTGCTGTCTTGATTGCAAATATACTGCCAGTAGTATGTCTGGGAACAAAGAGCAGCCAGAAAACAATCTATTTTTATCCCTTGGTTCCACTTTTAAGTTGCTAAACCTTTTGAACTGCAATTTAAAAATGAACCGATTGCTAAGAATAGCCCAGGACTCTGCGAAGCCAGGTACCAACGATTCCTTTGTCCCCCCGTTTAACCATATAGACCTCTTGCAAAGCTCTTTCAGAAGCCCCAGTGGTAACAATAATTTGCATGTAACTTAACCACAGAAAATGGTTATTTATCTGTAACCTCTAAGCAGGCATTTTTCATTTGCTGACCTGTGGTGAGGCAATTTGTCTACTGTATTTAAACATATTTTGCAGGTTGGTCTCCCTGGACTGAAGAAGGGAGGGTACAAGGCCAAGACTGTTATGATTCTCAAAATGGTAAGAATTGGTCATCAGAGGAGATTCTCAGTAGCTTCTTAAAAGTCTTTATTCGTATGAATATCAACGACCCACCTTCGTCTCACCTCAAACCTTCATTGTTCCTACACCATGTGACCTTTAAATGGTTCTATCTCCAGCATGTGGGAGCTTTGCAGTATAGTAATTTATATGAATTGGATGTGGTGAATTAGATCTTTTGATTTTTCCAATCATTTTGAATAGAACACTGAAATTCCTTTTTCAGAAGTGAAGATTTATTTAACTCAAACAACAGAAACCATTCTGTTCTTTAAGAAGAGTGATGTGTTGTGGCTTGCATGGAAAGGGTGACAGCAGTAGGGCTCAGCAAAGCAGTGGGTCTTGTATTAGTGATAGCCAGAACTTACCCAAAAAGTAGGGGTCTGTGTCCAGCTAATCAAATTGCTATAGTATCTGCTATCCTTAAGAACAGTATATGAAGAACATGGACTTTTATAGTAATACACTGTCAGTTGTATCTCCGTTATAATTAGCATTATTTTTTGTTGGTTTATAACCTTCGTTTATGAGAGACATCTGTTCAGTTTTAGAAGCCACGCATGTTTTCCTCTAAATGAAAATGTAACTATTTCTGACAGACATTATGATCTACAGAAAAAGCAGTTTAGTGTTTGATGCCTGATTAAATAAAGAATAGATGAAATACACATTAAATACAGCTGAGTATATTAATCTTCTATGAAAAAATTTCCTCTTTGGAAAAAAGTTGAACTAAAAAAATAGAAATGTCATGAAACTTTTCAGATAAGTACAGCATGTCCTACTGCAGATGTTTATACTCTTTAAAACACCTCTTTGTCACTTAGAATGTGTAATTTCCAAATTTAGTTTTAGTTTTTCCTTTTTTTAAACGAGGGTGGAATTTAATGAATCAATTGAATCTGATATACTTGATATTTTCTTTGAGAACAACCCAAGTATAAGCTTCCAAGTAGAAAAATGAATCAGAAGCAATTAAATGAGTTCAGTTTGAATCCTATTAACAAGTAGACTCTTTTTTGTGTATTCCTCACCTGTCATTTCAACAGGTGGGTTATGAAGCACCAAATAAAATAGCTGTTGTTCAGAATTTCATAATAATCAAACTGAGGAACTTGTGGTAGAAGAATAAATGGGATGAACAAAAAATTAAACTGATCCATGAGTTTTGTATAAATGGTTCCTAACTTCGTTTTAAATTCCTAATTAGCCATTGTCATATAGAGTACCAGGATGGTAACAAAATAAAGTGCTACAAGGCATTTTTATTTAATTATCTTTTCTTGAGATGGGCCACGTCATCTTGCCTTCTAGCTCTGCATCCCAGAACCTTACTCTCTGTGTCATACTATAACATACATAGATCATGAAGGTCCATGTATGTTGTAGTATGTCAGGTGACCAATTTGATTGGACACAAATTTGACCACAGACCCTGCCAAAACTAGCTCTTTAGATCAAGCTCAGAGAGTAAATACCATGTTTCTGTAGTAGTGAGTGGAACAAGCTTTGCGGAAAACAAGCATATCTGCCAAAGCTGAGAATGATGAAAGTTGGAACAATTTGAATGCAGAAGAGCAAATTCAAATTATCATTACATGTTAATTTTTTACAGTTGCCGTTTATGTATGGTGGCAGAATGAGAAATCACAATTTGTTGCTCTTGGAAGGATTTTTACTCATGGAAAAATTCTTACAACTTTTTGGTGATCCTTTCATCAAGATGTCAGTCCCTTTTGGCACAAGTCCATTGCCTGAAATGAAACCACCGACAGTTATTGTCTGTGGGTGATTCCAAGTAACTTTCTAGCAATTCCCTTATTCCGGGAGGTCTGAGCTCTTAAAAGTCTTTGCACATATTAATATAAAAAAATGTTTCAATTTGTTTTTGAAAAACTATGATCAGAGGTGTTTTGTTGTGCCTCCTCTGTTTTCTTTCTGATGAAATGAAGTTATTTTCTTTCCTTGATTAAAAATAAAATTACTTTGCTGATCTGTAACTGGCTTACTTAAAGCCTTAGCCCACATACAATAAAAACTAGTGCTGGGGAAGCAGTAGATTTAACACCTGGCCACCTCTAGAAGATATATAAACATGCCCTTTCTGTTAAACATGTTATTCCATTTACATAATTTAAAAAACTAAAGAGGATCTAATTTCAGTGCCTTCAGCCTGTTTAGTAAAGGGCTTATTCCAAATACAAATTTATAATCAGCTCATTCCAGTAAAAGAAATTAATTGGTAGACTCCAGAATTTGAAACAGAGTGAATCAATATCTAGACATTTTATATGTCCTAAAATGGTGTTTCGCAGCAATAATTTAGAGATTCACTCATGAATCTTAGAGTGACCCTGGGGTTGTGCAACTCAGGAATACTGTTAAAAATTTTAATTTTGAGTAGTTTGCCATATCTTGATTGAACAGAATATTCTTTTCAATAACTCATTCCCCAACTTTTTAAGTTTTTTAGTAAGCATTCCTTTCTCCAGTTGCCCCTCCCGCCCCCACCGCTTTTAACACAATTAGCAAGATATTGTGAGTCTACAGAGATCCTTTAATTTATATTTGGCTTTTTGCTATATTTTAATTTCTAAGATTATATTTTATATGAGTCTGGTATTTGCTTAGGTGTTTTATTTTAAAGGCATTTGCTTTAGATAAGTCAGTGAGAGGAAAATACTTAAGAACGTGCAGATGGTCTTATTGAATAGTTTGAATAAATAAATTTTAGAATCCAATGTCAAGGTTAAGTCCTGATTGTCAACATGCCTACCCTCTGGGTAAACTTGCCTCTGAGTGTGTTTGTGCATTGGACTCATGTTTTAACAAAGACTTAGGAATTGGAACAATTTAAGTTCTCTCTAAGGCTGACGCTGAGCTTTTAAAAAAGATGAGTTGACTCCATTGTACCGTTCATAGAGCTCTGCTTTCTGTAGTCTGTGAAGTGGCATTCATGGGCTTACAAGGAGACTCTTTGAATAATCTCTCCATTAACATAAGGTTTTCCTGTTTTAAAGAAAAAGACAAAGGTTGAGGAGGAATGCGGTCCTATTGATAGCTGTGCCACTGGGTTTTGGAATGTAAATTTGCAAGTTGTTCACAGTGATTCTTGATTATGGAGATGCGGAAGAGTACCTAAGAGAGTAATTTTATATGGCACTGTTTTCTCTTTCAGCACACTGTAAGGGAGAGAATTGGGAATCTTTTGAGGAATCAGTAGGGATGGGGTGGCTGTCAGGGTTTAACCCTAGTCCAGCTTCCTTTTGAGCTATATAGATAATTCAAGCAGGAAGTGTTTTAGCAGAAATTGTGGAATAAACAGCTATTCAAAGTAATGTTCTATTTTAACCCATACAGTTCTTAAGAACTTGTGTGTAAATCAGATCATCATAAATACACAGAAGGAATTCACTTCATCTTAAATCTTAATATGAATACTTTTAAAACAGGAAAATAGACTTCTAAAACTAAACTAAATGAATAACCTCCAGATTACTAGTTTCATAAGTTAAGTATTCATCTACATTAGACTGCTAGGGAGCCTTGGGGTGAAAATCTGTGACTTCTTGGGTCTTGCACATATTTTCTTAGTGATGTTTCTGGCTAGAAGGGCTTTTAAGGCCTTATCCTCATAGGCAAAGTGAAATGGAGGGTTGAGATAATTATCTGAATAATTATGCTTTAAAAAAACTTGATTTTGTCTGATTCATCTTGGTTATTTAAAATGTTACTGGAGTGATACAGGAGTGGGAAGGATTTGCCTGAATTACTTGAATAATTCCTTTGTTACACAGGAAAAGACCAGGGACAAGGAAATTTTATCAGCAAATCCAATTAGGATATATCAGAGGAAAATGTATTGAATATACTTGGACTATGTCATCTTGATTGATCAAGATGTATTAGAAGATTCCAATTTTAAACTTCTCCTTTGCTTTGAACTGGAAAACAGGTTACCCATGAGTCTCAGCCCACAGCTGTAGAAATTATGGTTGCTAAAAATATCATTTATTGGGTCTACATTCATCAGAAATGGGTATTTCTAGACATATTTTGATCTGGGGACAGCTTCAAGAATTTCTCTTCTCAGTGGTTTAAAAAATAGCAGTGATTCTGAAATTGATCTGTTAGTGCATGACAAATATGAGCCGCTGTAATGGTTTGGGATTTAAGCATTAACATGGCTCTCCACTAAATTCTAAATATAAATTCATTTACTAGCAATGGCTTGGTATTAACCTGGGTATAACACTAGTCACACTCTCCTGCATTATTTGTTAGTGGGATCATATGCATTTCTTTCATTGACCGACTAAATTACAGGCACCCAGAGGGTTTATAAAGTTCATATACAGTGCTTAATAAAGTGTTAAATGTATGTTAGAAGTGCAAAACTATTTAGTCTATGCATGCTAATATCTATTAAGTTGGACTTTTAAAATTCATCCTCATTGGCTTAATCATGTTTAGTTTTGCTGAACTAGAATTCATGTGTGTCTTTACCTTCTAAAGACCTAGGAAATTGAAGTGAATGTATTTTAGTTTTCACAGCAAGTTTTTTTTTTCTGTAATTTATTAACAGTAGAAAAAAAAATATGGTTAAGCCATAAAGCCGCTTGCCAAAAAGAGTGACTTGCAACTGTTCACCTTTACCAGCTTTTAGTGCCACACTCTGAGTAACCTGGTGAGATGCTAGCTCTCGAAGTGTGATCCAGCACTGGTACTCAAAGCTCACAGCAACTTTTCCTGCAGCCATAAAATTCCCCTCTGGGATCCAGGACAAGCTTTCCTCTCAGTGTTAGGACTTTAAAGCCCTCACTTATTTCCAGTGTAATCTGACTCTGTGATATTAGGAAGATGATCCCAAGAACACAAAGATGCCATGTCTGAAAGTGTTGAAGAGACTGAGAAAAGTTGGTGGTAGGTTTATGCATCTATTCCCATGTCAATTGAATAAGGTTTTTTGTGAGATTTTTGAGCATTTTATTTGTACTTAGTTCTTTGCATTATAGAAAGTGCATACTTGGCCTATACTCTCAGTGGATTTATATTTTAGTTTTGGGAGGAAGACGAACATGCATGACAAACTTAACAATGTTATGCAATATAATCTAGTACTAAATCATAAGCTGCAGAAGAGTGTGCTATTGAGGACTGGGGATTGTAGGGGAAAACTTTTTTTAAGGGAGTAGAAATTAAGCTAGACTCAGAGATGGCAAATATATGGCCTCCAGCTGACCTTTACTTCTCTTGCTCTTGACTCCTTCACAACCCCCTCCTCCACATTCTCAGAATAAATGAATAAAGTGGTGCTTTTGCTGTGAGTAGTTAAGAGGAATGGAAGCATCCTCTATGGGGTCACATTGCTATACTGAGAAATGTGGAGACGAGGAGTACTGACTAGGAATGCCATCACTAACTCCTGCTGCACCGATGGCAGACGTTGCTAATCAACCTTGACAGTCATTATTTATCCTGAATATGATTGCAAAATCTTCAGCATAAGCTACCATTAACTATTGATTGAAGTTGGCACAAAATTTGAAGCCTAGAAGTGGACTCTTTGCTCCTTTAGAGCAGGTACTATGCCTTCTTAAGCTTTTTATCCCTAGGGTTTAGCACCAGTCCTTAACAAATATTGAGTAAATGAAGAATTAAGAATATCTGGGTAGATTCAGATGAGAGGGAAGTGTATTCTAGAAAAAGGGAATGCATTATAAAGGTATGCTTGCAAGAGAGCATAATGCATTTTTACTGTAATAGAGAATGCCCTTGTCCAGTTAGGGTCTACGTGCTGTCAAGGGCAGACCTCACAAACTAGTCCTAGAAGTCAAGAACTTGATGTGTTGAGCCATAGGAAGCCACTGATGTGGTATCTTAGAGGCGGCCTGAGGCTCTCTCTCAGGTTTCAGCCCTGTCAGGTTTTTGCCTTTTGATTGTGCCCAAAGGGAAAGAGCACACACTTACATTTTCTGGTTAAATGTAAGCTTACTTTATTGCTGCCTCTCACTCCCTTTGGGCTTGGGTGGAGTGACGGAGAGAAGAAAGTCCCTAAGCAGAAAAAATTGGGAAGGAAGGCGGAGCACACTTAACCTCTTTCTTTTGAGAAAATGGCAGCACTCCCATTGACAAACCCTAGCAGTTCAGAGGTGTCCTCCTGGCTAGAGAGGGTGTTGCTCCTGTGCCAGTTGCCTGAGAGGAGGCACCACGCTTCCCTTCTGTGAGGCTAGCTGGGTGTAGCCATGTATTTATTAATCAGTTGCAACCACAAGTACACAGCTGGTTGTCTCTCTCTAATTCTTCCTGATTAGCCAGACGTACTTATTCAGAATTCAAGCCAACACTTACATCATCATGATAAAATTGTTTACAATTTGAGGCCTACAGGCTTTTACTAATTTGGTCAATAATCTGGTGACCATCTAAAGGGAATCTCATCACATGATATGCAAAAGTTGAGGAAAGCCAAGAAGAGCAAGAAGGAATTTTCTGGAATTTCTTCTGGATACAGCACAGACTCCTAGCTTAGAATGCGTCAGGTGCAAGATTTTCAACATGAAATGGTTTCACTAGCTCTTTTTAGCCCCTTCAGATGAGGCTGACTTATCACTGAGTCTCTCAAAAGTGACATAAGTAAGCGTTGCTCCTTGAATTCTTTCTTCCCACTCCCACTTCATAGTTTCAAAAAAATTTTTTTTCAACTACTGTGTTTAGACCTTCATAAATTTAATTTTTGTGGCTGGGCAGCCATACCAGGAACTATGTGAACGAATACTTTATTTCTAGCCACAGCGGAATTTATTTTCTTAGAGGAAGCAGGCCACTTGTTATTCTAATGTGTCCCAGGAGTCCCTCCTTCTGTGCCTCTGCTTACTCAGTCCTAGAAAGAATGCTCCTCCTGACGAAATAGTAATTTTCTAGACCCCAGTACATCCAGCAGAAATAATCACATGCTCCTTTGTACACTTATCACACTTCTAGTGGTTTAGCTGTACTGCCTTATTTCTGTGGGTTTTTCCTACTCTCCCAAGATTAGAAACTTGAAACAAGAACCTTGACCCTTAGTAACTCAGCATCATCTCTCTTTGGTAGTAGTTGAGTCTGCGGTGCCTCATTTTTTTCCTTTTCCTCTACCAGCAGGATGGTAAATTTAGATGTGGAAAAGTTTCATCATTGAGAGAGAACTCTAGAACACCTAGTGAATTTGATTAGTGTTCTCTTTCTACACAGTAGAAGAAAACCCTAACCTTCACTGACATGCTCTAGTGGGACCTTAGAACACATCCCTTATCCATGAATCAGTCCGATAACTGTTGCAGAACCTATCCAGAATTTAGCACCTCCTTAGTGATCAATAAATGTCTGTGGAATAAATGCAAGAGTCAGTGGTCACGGATACGTGAATACCTGCTTGTTTTCTTCTGGGCAGAACCAAGTAGCTCACCTTGAGATTTACAACCCGTAACAGCCCATCACTTTGCAGAGTTGTGACAGTTCCAATTATAAAATATTTAAGCACAGATTGTGAATTTACTACTGAAAAGTCCCTTTCATTGAACATTTAAGAAGGCTCAATGTTAGGGACGTAGGGAGGTGAGGAGAGTTAAGTGAAATCTAAGCACACTACAAAAACAATTCCTAAATTCTGTGTTTCCTTCTTTTACACTTGTTTAGGCAGAAGCCGTCCTAAGAGAGTCTAAAAAGTTAGTTTGGTCTGGTCTGCTGAAAGAGGAATCTCACTTCAGGGTAGATTCGCACATCCGAAACATTGGCTGTGGAGTGCCATTATGCACTAGGTTATTAATGTTTTTCCAGCAGCTTTGCAGTTTGTCTCAACAATCTGAGGTAGTCATGACAGTAGAGTATAATCCACTCTGGTTTGACAAAGTAGCGAAATCTTCATAAATAAAATTATTACTTTGTATTACCTTAGAATGGTTTCCAATCTAAGCTTTTTGTCTTAAATGTGTTAGGATTATCTAGCTGGAGATATTTTTAAACCTTTGGTTTTAGACCATTTTACTTTCATAGACTAAAATACAATTGTAACTCGTGTTCAAAAAGGAGGAGGAAGAAGAGTTACATATGAGAGTGTGGCCAGTGAAAGGAAAGTCTGTCCATTTTAAGCTGAAATTGGGAATCAGAGCCATTGATTGGAAAGAAAGGGAGAATAGCTGAATAGTCGCCATTAAAAGACGAGCCAGAGACTCATACCAATAAGTAATTAAAACAAGAGGGAGAGTCATAATGTGCACAGAAGTTTTGGTGCGGCTGCCCGGTTCTAGCTCTTTTTCCCTTCCCCCCTCCCAGCCCATACTCAGATCACCATCACACACCACTGTCCTTTGATGACTGGGGCAGGTAACAGCCTTCCTGTCTGAATTGTGTTTGATATCATTCCAGCAGGGAAAAGTACTGCAGTCCAGTAGCTGAACAGGGAGACAGCTATACAAGTTACTGTGTTTAAAATGGGTCTAGGCATTTTGAGGACACTTTTAATGGATAAAAGCAGTATCGGACACAGACCCGTTCTCAAATAGGAAAGAGTAGAAATCAGGAGAAGATATTGCATCTTTGGCAGCCCACATTCAGAACTCTCAAGGAAAAACTATAGTTAGTAGTTAGATGGACAAAACCTATTGACTAAGATCCTTATAAACATGACCCAAGTAAGAGATTGTTATTAAGTACTGTTTCATGCCCTTTACGAAGTCTAAGTCGTGGTAGTGGAAGTTACCCAAAAGACTTAGTGCCTATGGCCATGCCACCCTGAATGTGCCAGATCTCGGAAGCTAAGCAGAGTCGGTCCTGGTTAGTACTTGGATGGGAGACCACCTAGGAAGACCAGGTGCTTTAAGCGTTTTTTTAAAAAGGCTTAGTGGGACCATGACTTAAAATTCTGTTCTTTGAACATTTGCCAGGCAGTTACTGAACCTCAGTGTATCAGTGTAGGGGGCGGGGGTGGGGAGTGTGGGTTGGGGGAGGTGGTGGCAGCACACGATTGAACATTTAGTTTAGTGCCTGCTGCATTTTAGGGACTCAGTTAGTACTGGCCGAAAGAATGACTACTGTGCAGGAAATGGACCCACTATTTGAAACAGGCAACATCAGGGATTTCCAGTTGGTGTAGTTAAGAGAATTAGAACTTGAAAAGATGAATTAATTAACTAGCCCACTCCTTTCCTGAATAGATGTCCCAGGATATGGTGGCTTAGTTCTAAAAACACTTTTTTTGAAAAAAATGTGTCTGCTTTGTTGGCACTTCCGGACCAAACTAATGGGGCATACTCTTTGATAAGATGTTCGTTCTATAAGATTGAAAGCTACCTACCAAATATTCAATACTTCACAGAAAGTAAGTACTTAGTAAATATTTTTTGATTAATTGATTGGGTAATTGAGATTATATACCCGACCAATCCAATTAATATAGCATCAGAAATTCTGCCCACATCTTCTCTGAGCCCTTCTCATCTTCATAATTTTGATTCTTAATTACCTGTATTTGACTCTTTCCGAAGTCTGGATGCTCTGGACCATAACTGAGTCTCCATTTCATGCTGCCCTGTGGAGACTTGGGTCTAATTATACATCATAAATGCCCCTGGCCTTGGTTATTTTGCTCGCTTCTTGATAATAGAATCTTAAATTGTTCTGATCTTGTTACCAAGGTCTGGGAGCCAAGTCTCCACATCTTTTCATTTCATCTTCATTAAGCCTATTTCTTTTTTCTTTTCTTTTTTTTTTTTCATGAGGACTGCTTTTTAAACTTTAATTTTATTTTATGAGGCTTAACCGTCTACACTGTCACAATCAATTCAATCAGAAATTCAATTAAATTTGCTCTTTGGCATCATAGAAATAATTCATCTGATAATTAATGTGAATTTTTACTAAATTGATCAGCTGTTCTTACGTTGTTTAGACAAAGCCAAAGGAGCAACACAACTTTGACTGTGATTAAGTGTAGTACTCCACATGTAATCTGAAGATCAAATGCACTTATCTTGTTATTTGCTACCTGGTATCTTCATGATAGTAGTAACTAATAATTGGCTTGTTACCCATCTCCATTTTTCCATTTTTCTAGCTTTAGAACTGTCTACATTTCTACTACATTAATTAAGAGTTTCCAAGTAGAGTCAGGTTAAACTTGTTTTTCTTTCTGAATTACCATTCGTAGTAGTTTACACACTGCCTCTCTGGTCTGATAAGTGTTTCTGTTCTTTCTCTTCGACTCGATCACTTTTTACTTTTATGTAGTGTATGGTTTGTCTATCTTCAGATCATTGATCAAAATAAAATTTTAATTCTCCTGTAAGCAGTTTGTTTTTAAATTGACTGAAATTTTGAAAAGTAAACTTATGGTGAACATGTTTCAAATGCATCTCATGAAAGAAAGATATTCTGAATTAGATTGGCCGTTGCTAGGTCATTTGAGAAAGTGTTTGAGTACGCACTTGGGGGTTGTAGTAAAACGATTCGGCTTCTCAGCAAACACCCTTTGCAATTAGCTTTAGTGATTACTGGATATTTGTATCGTGCTGAACATTTCCTTCCATGGAAAACAGAGAAAAGACAAAACTCTGATAACCAATGTTGCTTGAGTTTAATTAGATCCAGAATCCTAATGGAGCCAAGACGAAGTTGCCGCTCTAAGAGTAGTCTTTCCTCAATAGCCATACAACACATGAACATGGAGGCGCAAACCCTCGGTGCCCTCAAACACTGCTATTTGTTTGTTTGTTTGTTTGTTTGTTTAGGCAAATTATTTTTGAAAGGCAGCTATTTATCAGAAACACAGGAAGCAGAGCAACATATATTTTTGAGAAAATTACTCTTGACAGTAGGTATCAGAAGTCCATCTAAAGTACATCACAAGGGCACTAAGCAGAGATGCTCAACAGCTGGGGACATTGAAAACTGGCCCCAGCACTCAGGGGCCTCATGGCAGCATGTCAGGTGGCTTTGGGGAGGCAGAGATCGATATTGACAGACTGTGTTCTGTTAGAGGAGAAACTGGGTTTGAGTCTTGTCGTCCCCATTTTTTTTTTTTTTTTGCTTTTGTGAACTTGGGCATGCTCTCTGACTGCTCTCCCTGAGCATTCTCACCTAGAATGGTGAGGATGACGACAATGACAGCTAACCAGATCCACTTACTTATGTGTCTGATCCCGTTGCCAGCACTTTACATATACTAATGCATTTCATCCTTGAAACGGCACTGAAAGGATTAAATGAGGGCACCTGGAAAACATGCCTAAAATTTAAAAATTAATAAAAAAAAAATAACAAACTCTGTGTGCATTTCCACAGAAAATTGTGGATCCCCAAATTTATACACTCTGCCTGTGTGGGTTCCAACAAGTCCTGTGTATCACTCATAGTTCTCTTCTGTTGGAGTAGTATAGTTTTGATGATTGGTGTGCAATGGAAGGAAGACAAAAAGCTGAGGTTGAACTATTCTCCTTCTGGAGGATGCAGTCAGGACTTGGAATAAAGGTCTGAGTTTCCATTACTGTCTTTTGCATGTCAGTTAGCGTATGTGATCCCTTTTCCAGGGAACTTAGCCTCCTAATTTGGCATTCTTTTTGCAGTTGTCTTCGCAACTCTTGAGATGTTTGTTTCTTCCGTGACTCCCAGCCCTGAAACACCTTAGTGATTTGATTGGCCGCCTTAGGTCTTCCCTACTTCCCATGGTACTGCCTGGCTGAGCCCTACTTTGAAGGCTCCACACAGTAGAGTTGAAAATCCAGGTGGTATACAGAGCACAGCTATCCTAATCTTATTCTGTTCCTCTTGTCCTTGTAGCTTTTGCAGTTTTCATAGAAGATAGTTTATTGGAAGCCTTTTAGTGTCCTCTTTGTGACCTGAGCACTTATAGCATGAGGATACAGATCTGGCTATGTTTTTCCATTTTTTTAAACCAAGCTTTTTATGAGATAACCAACTAGCCTCTGATTTAAACCAATTTTAATGATATCCTCCCACAACAAAAACTACTTTCTCTCCAAATTCGGTGATCTGTTATGATGCTGTTCTATAGTAAAGATATGTCGGTCTTTAAATGGCTAAGACAATGCAAGACGAGCACTGAACTGTGAAATGACTTTTACTAAGTGCTAAGGGATTTGCCGCTGCCAGCAGAAGAGGGTGCACTGATGGAAAGAATGAGTAGTTTCTTTTGGAATGAGCGCTTTGGGAGAAAATGCACACTTTCTGGAAAGCTCAGTCTTGCACATGTCAGCAAGAGGAATGCTTTGAAATGTCCACAAACTTCTCAAAAGCAGACTGGCTATCTCATCATCCACTTAGACTAAGAAAAATTCAAAATCCTTATATCTAGATAAAGATAGACCTATCTCACTGGCCTTTTATTGAGGGCTTTAACAAAAGACATCTGATTTTTGAAGACTTGTTCTTCCATGTTGCTGGTAAAAAATTTCATAAGATTTTAATGGATAACACGGTAATTTTAGGATAAGAGGGGGAAAAATAGCATTCTTGGTGAATAGAAATCAGACTTCTTATAGTTATTTGAAACCCAGCATACCTAAAATTATTCAAACCAGCTAATAAAAGCAAGTCGAGATGTTTCCTATTAACCTTGGAATGTGCTTGGAAAAAGTCCTGCTAACTCCAGATGTCCACTATTGGAAAGCATATCAACAGCAGTACTCTAATTTGTGGCAGAGAATACTGTTCAAAAATTCACAAGTGCAGTTTAGTGTGTCAGGGCACAATATTATTTTCTTTCTTTCTTTCCTCCTTCTCTTTCACCTTAAAAGTAGGAGAAACATTGCAAAATGTAATGTTTTTAATCTCTTGATTGCAAATGAAAACCAATTTATATAAAGGAATAAGGTGGTCCAGACTTGGAACTCAGATGTGTTAAGTAAATATTTACTCTGGTTCCACTCCAGGGAGGTAAAAGATTTTATTAACATATTTGTTGAGGTCATGAGACAGAGAAAGGCTGTCTTTATTATGCATGCCCTGAGGCCTTGCTGCTAGTTAACAAAGGCCGTATTTTTTTCTGCTGAAAAGAACAAATATCTTGTTTTGTGGCCTTTACTTTTTATTGTTCATTCACAAACTACTTAATCTCAAACCAGAGCTTTCAAAAGCTACTTTATTTTTTCTCTTTGTTAGTGAAATCTCTTCTTAGATATCCTTTATGAGATTTGTTTCCAAGCTTTACTCTTGTATTTTTTCTTCTGGTTTACTTTGGGCTGTTATCAGCTCTTTGTACTTTGTTTTGTCTTCATAACTGAAAAGAAAATTCTCCCATTAAAATCTAGATTTGAAGTGGTGAACTTTATTCCTTGAGTCCAGTCCACAGTTTGGCTGTGATTATTGTACCAGGCTGACCTCCAGCCCAGTGGAGGGCCTCTTGGCAGAAATCTGAGAATTCCTCGATCAGTAACTCCCTTTTTTGGATTTATGGAGTCTTTAGGTGGATTGCTTTGTGCTAAGCATGTTCTTCTTGGAAAGGAATGAGGCTGGTATGAGAGGAGGAGTTTTCTCAGCACAAATGCTTGCAGCTAACTTCTGTGTTCACCAGGCTTGAATTACCCAGCTGCTACTGCACCTCGCCTTGAACCATGTACCATCAAAGCCCTGAAAAACTCACATCGTGAACTGTTTTAAATAGTGGTGAAAAAGCAAAGTTGGATAGTGTTGTTAACCTTTTGTGGCTTGCTCCTGTCTTGATTCATTGCTCTTCTTGAAAATCTTTGCTATTATTCTTAAAAATCAAATTTCAAAAGACTCAGCAGCCAAACAGGCAGAATATTATATTGTGGAAGAGAGTGACTGTGAAAGTTCTTTGTGCTGACGATTAATTTCACTTGTAAACACTTTCATTTTGTTGCCAGGAGATTTCCTTTTCTTTTCTCTGCCTAGTTGAAATTTAGAAATAAAATTCTACAGCTGTCAGGTTTGCATATATTCATCAGAGGCCTCTCAAGATGGCCTCACAATGAGCAGTGTGAATTTAGAAGATTCCACTATTAAGGTCTTCACAGCTTGTTTCAGACACCCCATCTCACAAAGTAAAGAATTATAAATCTTTGGCCTGCCTGGCACATAATGTTGGATGGTAACATAATCTGCTGTATAATATTAATAAAACATGAACATTTTCTGTGCCCATAGTGGATCTGTGCACCCAAAGCAAAGCTAATGCCAATAGGCTTAACCAGTTTGTGAGCTGTCACCATCTTCCTTATTGAACCACAGTTGTTTCCCTTCCCCCATTTGTACAGGTTAAGGACTTGTCAGGCCATGGAAAAGCCAGTGTCAGCAGGTGTTATAATACAGCACTGCCCTAAAAAGGCCATCCTTTTCTTTCTGGCAGGAGAGCATTTATGGCTAAGTGTTTGTAATGCTTTCTCTGTAATTACCCATTGTTACCACAGCCAGCTTCTGTGTGCATGTGTGTGTGTGTGTATTTAAATTAGGTCACTGCATGTTTCAACTAGTTCCCAAATGAGAATGTTTGCCAACTTAGGCACTAACACTTTTATTCTGTTTTCTAGAATGTGCAGAGGTTACATACATTATCTGAATCGCTCAGTGTTCTGCTCGTTTATCTCTTTGTCTTCCCACTGCAATGCATTTCCTTCATTGCTAGCTTCATCTCCAAGCAGCATTCACAGAGTTAGGCAGATCTCTAAGACTAGGTCTCTAGAGACAGTGCATCATCTTTTGGCACCATCTAATCATTGATGTAATGCTGTTCAGGGAAAAGGATCCTTGTAACTCATTTATGGTTTCAGTTTGCATTCTGTCCTCTCACATGACCAGCAACACCTGGGAGCACAGTAGCTCTTGAGGGAGATTCTCAATAGCACCACATCAAAGGGGATTTACAGAAATTGAGTGTGTAGATGCATGTAAATTCCCCTTGTATAACAGTGCTAGGTTACACAGCCTCCTAGCCATTTAGATGGAATAGAACATGCAGATACATATACATAGTACATGTGCAGACACACACATGCTCTTTAATTGGCAGAGAGATTATGAAATGTACTCCTTTGATGCTTAAAGTATTAATTATGCAGGTTGGATACCTGCTGCCCTAGTCTGCTTTCCTAATTGGTGACTTAACCTGTCCTTGTTAAGTTATAAGAGGGCCATGTATGTGCATTCCTTAATCACAGAGAACTCTACCAAGGATAGAAAATAATATTATAATTGTGGTCATTAATAACCAAGCCATGCAATATATTCATAGCAGATTTCAGCGAAAGTATGTTAATCAGTTAAGCAGCATATATGTATGTGATGTATTTAGACTCTGAATAAAGCCACGACTTTGCCTTTGAGGATCATTCTCATATAAGTCTCCTCAAAGAAATATTGTAAATGAAGAGAGGCATATACAAATTTGGAAACAAGTAGTAAATAGATACAATTCAAATTTTACATGCAGTATAAAGTGCTAGGAAACATATCAATTAGATTGATTCTGTACACACTATTAGAAAATAAATAGCAAGTTTTGAAATGAAAAGCTTAAAAGGTTAAAAAAAGAATTTAAAGGATTATCTAATTTGCATTTTTTTAGAAGCTTGGAGAAGTGGTCTCTGATTTTCCCCACAAATTATTTTTCTAATTTGAACACCAAGTAATATCCATTGGCAAGATAATTAATTACCTTATAGACTTAAAAAAGTGAAGTTATTTTGTATGATGCATTGTCCAAAGAATAACAAGCCTCAAAAGAAAGAAGGATTTAAAAAGGTAAAAATCATGAGCATTTTATTTTTAACTTGGATGCTGTGATAGACAATTGAAACTTAAATAGCCATCCATCAAATACATTTAAGAGAATCAGTAAGAAATAGTACATTTTCACCATAAAACTGTAGGTTTAAATATATAGTGGGTTTAACTATATTAAGTATACTCGAAAGCAAAAAATTGGTTTTACCTAAGAGTTATTCATGGATATTTAAATACATATCTATCATGATTAGTGTATTTAAACAAATGTAGTTCTTCATGTCAGTTCTGTTGTTTTTAAACATAGTTGTCAGTGATATAAATATAGCATTGTAGAAAAAGTCACATTAACTCATATATTCAGTGACAAACATAGACACTCAAACTACCCTAGAATTCAAGCAAAACCTTTGCATGTCATGCAATTTAAAACAATAAAAAATTTTTCCCTTTATATTTTCCAAATGCTCATGTTTTCTTAGTTGTTGAGGGTATAGCTTGCTTCTCTGTTTTCTCACTTCTGGAAAAACAGTGTTCTGGAGGGTTTTGAGGACTTTACTTGAGCAAGAACAAACAAATGCTGCTTTTTTCTATGGAAACAGTTTTAAAAGGACACATACTTCTCTTGTGAAGATCAAGGCACACTTTGGCTTACTCATTTAATACGACAGCAGTTTTGAAGTATTTCCATGTGGATTGCCTGCATTGCTTACATTTTTGAGATGTACACCACTACCACGAAGAGAGAGAGAACTCGGTAAAGTTTATAAAGGAAAAGGTTAATTGTTCATGAAAAACACAAACTTGAATCCAGAAAAAGGAATGACTGTAATATAGTTTAATATAGTTTAATAGTTCAGAGCAGCAGTTGACTAGTTCCGAGAAGAATTAAGTTTTAACGTCCAGCAGGAACAGAAGGACTCCAGAAAGACAGGTCAACTTAGTCCTGTTTTCTGACACACATGTTATCAATACTCAAAAGCCTCAGTTACAGGGTCATTGTCGGCTCCCAGTATTATGGACTGGGTTAAAAAAAAACTGGGGCACAGCAGCCTGTGGAGTCACAGCTTGTGGGATCACTCCCAGATCCACTCACTGCTGCCTCCATCTCTTCTGTTGACAGTGCTACTAGATGCTTTGGTAAATGTTGGTTTTGTTTGTTTGCCATTTGATACGTGTTCCAACAGCTATTTGACATAACCTATACATCTCTGTTTTGTTGTTGTTGTTGTTGTTGTTTTAATGCACTTAAAGCACACTGTATTAGTTTGAGGGCTGTCAAAGTACCAAGACTAGGTGGTTGAAACAGTAGAAGTTTATTTTCTCACAGTTCCGGAGTCTAGAAGTCTGAGGTCAAGGTGTTGACAGGGTTAGTTTCTCCTGAGACTCCTCTCCTTGGCTTGTAGATGGTCTTCTCCTTGTTTCTGTGCGTGGTCTTCCCTCTGTGTGTGTCTGTGTTCTCATTTCCCCCTTTTGTAAGGACATCATTCCTTGGATTAGGGTCCATCTTAAAGATCTCATTTTAACTTAATCACCTCTTTAAAGATTCATCTCTAAATACAGTCACATTCTGAGGTGCTGGGTGTTAAGACTTCAACATATGAATGGGGGCGGAGCACAAACCAGTCCATAGCACACACTTTTAAAACGATCTTTTAGAGGGTCTGTCACCCCTACTGCACACTCCTCCCACCCCCTCAATTTGAGCTTTTAGAAAGCAAGCCCTATTATTTTCTCTTCTTGCAATTCCCAGAACCTAAGTGTCCAGCACATTGGAGGTGATTCACAAACTCTTGGTGAGTGCACGATATCTTTTCTCTTAAGACCTTCATTTTAGAGTCTCACAACACCACAGGTATAAGAAAGAACAAAGTTGTAATGTAGGTATCATATAATTCCAATAATCCAGCACCTTTTTCCAAAACCTAAAAAGGAAGTTTAAATATTCTATTTAGATACCATGTCCAGGAATATGCTCAGTTCTTAGAGACCAGCCAAGCAGGTTTTAAGAATGTAACTGAGACTCCTCTGTTCTTGCCATTTGGGGCTCAAAAGTTCTGATTCTGAAGGAGACTGGAAGAATTTACCACAAGGCCAAAGTGACATTTACTTTTCTTAAAGTATACAATGATTACTTTATGACTCAAACACTAAAAAATGCCTAATTAGAAATGCCCCTCACAAATCTGTGGCTAAAATTAATATGTTTCAAAAGAACAAATTTGAGGTAGGTGGGGAAGTTTCCTCAGTTGTGGGTTTTGCTATCAGATACTCGTGTTCCTGAGTTCTTTGGCAAAAAATCACTGACTGTTTTTCTTAAAAAAGGAAAGTTAGAAAAACAAATTGTAATAATAAGTATAATTTCTGAGACGCAAGCTATTTTTTTCTCTACAAGTCAGACTCGGGTAGCTTTAGTATTGATGCTTTGAACCTAGAAGTTAAATGCTAAAGCAGTGTGATTTTGTTAAAATAGAATATCACAGAAAATCATAAGAACACAGACATAACGTTTACTTGATTTTCCTTTTCGTTGCATCCATATGCCTACTAGATTTTTACATATATTTTTATCAGTGTTTTCGGTTTACAATGGAACTTTGTTTCTCACTAATATGTGTACTATTTTTAATGTACTCGAAGCATGCTTTTAAAAGTAGTAATGTAGATAATGTAATCATCTTATATCTATTTATAGTAAGTGAATTTACAGTTGCTCCCAATTTAGGGTCTCATAAAATTAAGCCCAAACTGGGATTTTGTATGCTGCAACTTTGTTTTAAGCTAGTGTATTTTAGATTGCAATTTTGTTTTCTTCACCCATTCCTGCCTAAAAGGAATGTCAGGGATGGTTGTTTGTCCCAAACAAGGTAGATGGTAGAATTCTCCCAGAAGGAGCTGGTGCGAGCTGGGGAAAGCTGAGCAAGAAGAAGGAGGTCGGGGTTGGGGGAATCACATGGCCAGAGCAGACCCTGTACAAAGTCAGAAAATAGGTCCAGTTCTTGCAAGATAAACTCTCAAATATTTAAGACCTAAATCTGTGTGGTGGCTATGAACTTGTGTAATTCTGAGAAACGGATGGTAGCTAGTTTGCATTCTGGGATAATTCAAGATCATGGGGGTAGTGGGAAGAACCAAAGTTTAGAATCTGGAAACCTGGTTTGAGTTCAGTTCCGTTCTACACTAATTATGACTTTGGGCAAGTCGGGTGACCTTTTTGGATTTCAGTTTCCTCATCTCAGTAATGATAAGACCTATTCATGGGCTTGTCATCAGGATAAATTAGGTGATATATGCAAAGCTGCTTTGTAAATTGGGATGTGCCATAAATGTTACTGGAGGAGAGCGATATTACTATCCCAGGAATCAGCATAGTCATCCACATTTGCTACCTCAGACCTCAGGATCAAATGGATTGATTGGGACATTGAAGACGTTGTGGTTAACCCAGTAATTAGGCTACCACATCTAGTACTTCCCAAAACAGAAACAACACGTTAAGTCTGTTAAACTATTAATGATGTGTGATTCTTTCTATTATTTATTAAATGTGATGCATATTTGTAGCGTTTAGAGAATCAGATCTGGAGGGGGTCTTAACAATTTCCTCCTCTCTCTTCGAGCCAGGCTGTATCAAATGCGAATTAGCCCTGAATTAGGTTGTTACATTCTGTATCTAAATTTCTTAAAGAAGATTTGGCATTTTTTCCCTCTCTAAATTCTCTTAGTACTTCAATAGTTCTTATGCCAAGTTCTTTCTTATAGCTGACCTAAATCTGTAGTTGTAATTTAAGTCCTAATCCCCTACGCCTGTCTTTATTGGAGATGGAGAACAGCTGGTCAGCAAACTTCTTATGATAATAAATCTTTGTATATTTAAAGAAGAGTTACTCAGTTTGACTCACTCTCCCCACCTGCCCCCGCTGCTGCCCCCACCCCCAAAATCATCAGTTCGTATTCTCTGAATCATTCATGGCACTGCTCCCCATCTTCCTGCCCCTCTCCAGTAGCTACAGAGACTTGAAGAGAATGCAGGCTGCTTCCTCCTTTCCTCTCTTATGCTTTGTGAATAATTTTGAGTCTTCTGATAAATGATTAGGATAACCCCAAGAGTGTTTGATAGGTACATGGCACATTTATTTCATAAATATGAAATTTTACAAGAGTATTTATCATGGATTGCTTTGAAAGTTAGGCCTCCCCAAGTGCCTTAGTTTGCTCAGCCAGTCATGCCATGAAGCTGCCACTTGGCGTGCTGGAGATAACATTGATTGCTATCTCTGCTCTATTGGACTTAGTCTATTGGACACTGACTAAACCTCTCCTTAGTGCAGCAAACATTCTGAAGCACACTAACAGTCTGAAAGAGTTGATGGGCTTCCCCATGGCTCAAAGTTGGAATCAGGAAGTAAGTAACAATTGAGGAGAATTGAGCTCATTAAACTGACCGTTTGTGGTTTCAAAGTGGATCCTGTTTTTAATCTGAATGTGTGTGCTTTTATGTCTCTTACAGGTTTATTACCCGGAGCTCTCTGTCTGGGTCAGTCAAGAACCATTTCCAAACAAAGAAATGGAGGGAAGGCTTCCTAAGGTAAGATCCTTAGCTACTATTTTGGATTTTTCTTTTTCAAATTAGAAGCAATTTTTTAAAAAGCAAACTTACTCATTTTTTATTTTAATATCCATTATAGTCTACTATAATAATCCATTAATTTGATACTATTATAACCTTGGAAATAACATGTACTAAAAAAAAAGTCATATCTTAAAATCCTATGACTCTTAAAGTTCACATTATTTTCCTTTCTTAACAAATCCAAAGTCCAAGGCATATTTTCATATAAGATTATGGAATCAATGTACATTTTACAGATTTTTAATTAGTTTGTTCCCTTCCTGGGTAGATAAACTTAAATGTGTTGCTCAAACTAAAAGATATCTTAAAAGGATAAGAATGATGACAGTTTTGTCAGGTAATAATGCCTGAATGTCTGATAAGATTACCCATGAAACAAAACAGAAGGAACATTTAAAAAAAAAGAAACTGTTATGTTCTTTTTAATTTTTATGCTTAAAAATATTTCCTATAAACATGTTTCATTGTTCTGACATCTTAGATATGACAGTTCTCTGCCTTAAGAAAATTTGTAAAATTTACATTCTAGATTTGCGTACCATTTCTGGGGAAAACAACAACAAAAACATTGAAAAATATATTTACCAGTTTTTACTGTACATACATTTGCACTGCTTGTTAGGGTAAATGTCCATTTGACCTTAAACAAGAGGATTGTACTTTTTACCACTGACTTGCTGATTTTACAATTAATAAAGAAAAATAAAACCTATTGAAAATAAAATTAACATTTAAAAATTTCATATGTGTAATTGATGAGGCCTTCCCAGCTAGTACTGATATTTCAATACTTGAAAAGCTCTTATTTACCCTGAGTGATTTCAACAATACTCTTTTACTGACAAGCAGAGTTTGAAGAGAATGTGTCAACTGGCAGTTTGCACTGAAAGAAAATTCTAAATCACATTTAATTTTTTAGAGAATTTCTGAAGGTCACGGTTGAAATCATTGGCAGGAAAGTAGGTGAACAAAATGATTTGGGCCCTGCCTGAGCTCCATTTGCACTGATCTTGTAGAGTTGGAGTGGAAGTGAGCTAAAACGCTGGAGCTTTACTTAAAATACACCTACGCCCCATCATCTCACCACCATCATACCACTGGCATCGGCATTATAACTCAAAGCATTCTTTACTGGCTAGTTCAAGGTGTAATTCCCCTGAGTAGCAGTGGGGAAGACATGATAATGGAAAGTGCTGGAGAGACTGTAGTCTTCATTAGTTCTTGCCCCATTCAGGCATCCAGAGGTCCTCTCTTTGATACTGGTGATATCAACCAGAGGAACAAGACTAGGTAAATTCCTCAGTGAGGTCAGTAGTGCCTCCCTTTCCTCCTGGAAGGCCAGTCCAGGTCCTAGGCCTTGCCTACAATGAGGTATGCTCCAGAGGATTGGCACAATGGATTCTGTGATTCAGGTCTTCTGTTATTTTAAGTTCTTTCCTCTCTAAGTACATGAATAGTATCTTAAACATAAGATATTTATCCTATTTCCAGCGGTTTCTTTCCGGAAAAGCACATCTTAAGAAAGCAATTGATTATTTTTTTTCAATAAATAATTACTGAACACCTAAAAGAAAAGGAAGGAAGGAATAGAGGGAGGGAGGGAAGGAAGGGAAGGAAGGAGGGAAAGAGAAAGGAAAAAGAATGCATAATAATAAGAAAAATAATCCTGACTTATTTGGTCCAAGGCACATTATTGAATAACTGGGGAATTCATATACTAATAGCCATCAGCAGAGAGGGCCATCCAACCTGAGGTAGCTCAGCTGTAGGCGCGTTCAAGAGCCCTGGTCTGTGGGAGCCACTGGACACATCTGTTTCCCTTCCTTCAGCCTTCTAGATTACTCAGGTTCCTCAGGAAGCAGGAAGATGGGATTATTTTTGCCTGAAGTCTTGTAAGGCTTCACTTGTGGAGAAGTAAGATGTTATTGTATCCCCTCTTGTAAACACCTTCTCCCCTTGCTGTAGAAGCCTAAAATTCTTTTAGAGGGAGCAGGAAAACTTTGTTTATTTATTTATTTTAATGAGGGACAGGAGGTTAGGATTGAAATCTAGTAAATTCTAGCCTCCAAAAAGAGGATGTGCAGTACTTACCCCTCAGGAGCTCCTCTCCCCCACAAGCATGTTTTGGGTCATGGCCCCTCAGGCTGCTTGAGTAGCATATCTCCCTGCGTGAGTGACGCCATTGCCTCGCCATTGTCCATTTGTACTTCCTTGTCTCCTGTACAAGTTAATTTAGGGCGGGATGGGCAGAGGATGTTTTTTGTCTCTGTTTTAATCTTTGCAGGCTTAAAGTGTAATAGGTATACTCAAACTGTATTATGCACTCAGAACGTGAATAATAAATAAAGACATGAATGTTTGGGAGCCTCAAAAGAGAGAAAAAATAGTAAAAATGGTAAATTCTAATTTGAAATAATCTTCACATTTTTTTTTCTTCCCAAATTACCCAGATCCCACTTCATTTGTTTCTCCTCCCCCAACAACCAGTTAGTATGGTTCAAAATTGTTGGTTCAAAAGCTCTTCATTTCATTTTGTTGTGTATTTTCTGTGGAGGTAAAATATTAGTAAGAATGAGATCAATAAAGAGACAGACTGATGTTCTATATATTCACTTTTGAACAGAATAAGTCTGAACTGAAATTAGCAATTTTAAGCATAACCATGTACAAAGTGTAGTTGTTGAGTGAAATAATGTTTATGAACTTTTGATTTTCCTTCCTGGCCTGTGACAATTAGCAGCCATTGAACTCTTCACTTGTCCAGAACCCGAGTTTGTCATATTTTGAACCATACTAACTGGTTGTTGGGGGAGGAGAAACAAAAATTATTTTAAAGGTACCAGGATTACAGTGAATTTCTTTCTTTTTTTTAATCTTGAAATTGCATGCCAAAATTTCAAGATTGAAATTATTTTACAACTGAAAGGAACTGCCAAAAATAATGCTTTTGGAAATTTATTTAGATCCTTAAGTGTGTGAGAGTAATGAATTATATTTTAATTTTCTGGTTTGGTCCTATTGGTATTTAATGGTATCAAAACAACCTCTAAATCACAATCTAAGACTTTAAAGTATACATTATAGTATACATACTGAGTGGATTTTATATACACCCTACAAAATGTTGTATGCTCTCAAAGTCTGAGGTTTTTAAACACAAAATTTAGGCATAGAAGATGTTTAATATGAAAACTCTATACGGTAAATAATACTTCTTAGACTTGGATTATCTGTTGCATTTAGTTCACCCTAAGGCTGCTGAAAACATTCAGTTCAAGTTGTTCAGAAGTTCTCGATTTCTGAATTAAAAAAAAAATTCAGATGTGATCGTTTACATATCACAATGCAAGGTTATCACTTTAATCCAAGTATTTATATCCAGTCAAATTAGCTTATTAAAAATGTCCTGTTAGAGCATGTGGCCTCAGCAGAAAGAAAATAAAGATCTTTTAAAACCACAATAGGAATTTTTTTTTTTCAAGAAAACTGCAGTTATTAATAATTTGTCTAAAAGAGAAACTTGACAGATCAGTATTTTCATATCTGATGGGGACGTACAGTTTTATTCATGGTGAAGTAAGTCTTCTGTCTGATATCATCCCTTGGCAAATGGACTTCATTGTCTTGTCCTCTTGCTGTTTGTTTGCAATGGTGAGCTTCTCCCCAAGGGTTTTGGACAGATCGCCTGTCACTCTGAGGTTGGGTTATTCTAGTCAGAAATACAGGAACCTCACTCATCAGGATTGTGAGGACAGACTTAGGATAAACCCCAGTCAGTCCAAAGTAGCTGAATCTCTCTTCTGGCCTGAGTTCACACTGCCGTCCTCTGTCCTGCAACTCCACCCAGCAGCCCCACACTATTTCCTTCGCAAACACTCTTCCACCTCTGATCTCCACTTCTGGTTCTACCGTGAGGCCCGCATGTACTGTGCCAGTGCTTATAGAATAAACCACACATAAATTACCTTTGTGCAAGTTGCGATATGCTCTTAAGTATTTTTATTATATATTAGAAAATAATGACCCTAATCCACTATAGCTATTGAACCCTTTTTTAAAAATGTATTAATACTCCTACGAGCACCTCTCAGCCAGCCTAATGCCAGGCCCTATCTGATACTAAAAACTGTCCTCAGAAACCTGACTCTTGGAGAATGCTGCCTCTTACGTGGCTGGGTACAGCCATTAGAAACGCACTTGATTCTACTGAAGCCAAGGCAGCTAGTGTTTAATTACTTCATGCCCCCACAGACCTAATATTTACATTCAGGTGAACTGTGTTTAATATGTAAACTCTGTTTGCAAAACATCGAGAGTTCAAGGATAAAAGGCGGGAGGGAGAGGCAAAAATTTTCAAATGGTTTCAGAAGCATAACTGTGTCTCTCTTTTGTGTGTGTCTGTTTGTGTCTCGGCCCACCTGCTTTTCAGGGAAGACTTCCTGTCCCAAAGGAAGTGAACCGCAAGAAGAATGATGATGCTGAGGCTGCCTCCCTGACTCCACTTGGCAGCAACGAACTCCACTCCCCAAGAATTAGTTACCTCTACTCTTTTTAATCATAACACCTCCATTTGTATTACATATGGTGTATGGGTATTGATGAGGTCATGGTATCATATATGGGATTTTTTTCTGTGTAAATCATCAAGTATAAGAAGAAACTATGGGACTCTGAGCCTTGCTTTAGAGAATTTACAGTGGACAAATAGGTATCATCAAACCAGTTTTTAATCATTCTGACTCAAGTGAAAACGCTCAGAATTTCACACTGTGAATCCACGTTTACAACCCTTACAGGTGGGCCTTCAGGCCTGGTTCTCTACGACGATGTCTTCCACAACTCAAACTCCCACTGCTCTCACACAACCGGTCCACTCCTGCCTTGTCACTCACACAGCTCCCGACTGCTTCTTGCAGAGGCTGAGAGTCCCCATTTTTTTTTTTTCATTTAGATGTAACAAACCTAGTAGTTTATGTTCATCAATTGTCTGTATATCTCTATATTTTATCCATGTACTCTTTTGATGTATAGAAGTAGTTTGAAACTCATTGTTTCCTTGTGGTAAGTGACCGAGATGCTGCCACAGGACCTGAGACACTGATGAATGGTGCTATTTTGGACTTTCAACATGCTCCTTGGCGAGGTAGCTCTGATGGAGTTATTTTTTATTTCCATGTTCTAAGAAGGTGTTGGTACTCTGTTTCCCTGAATGTTGTTCTCTAGACTGGATTGACTTGTTTTCCTTGTGTCTTCAGTGTGGCTTTCTTCTTCAGCATTGTAGGTTGAGAGAATGCTACCAGCGAGAGTGTAAGAGACTCACGTCTCATTGGCTGGCACTCACGGACACGCAGGCACTGGAGCGGGAGCAATCACAAAACTGTAATTTACTTACCAAATCTTTTCCTTTCAGTAGTCTCGCCTGCCTAACTTAGAGAAAGAAAAGCAATAATTTGACAGGCGTTTTTAGGTGTCTCTCTTGGTTCTTTTTGTTTGGAAGACTGGGGGGGAAAAGGGCAAACTCTTTTTTAATAAATGCCCTCTGAAAAAAAAATCCAAAAAACTGGCATCTGAGTAGGAATATGAAAATGACACCCTTCCCAAAAATTAGGTTGGAAAAAATGTCTTTACAAAATTAACAAAAAAAAAAAAAAAATAGGCAGAGCACACGTTTTCGGCAGTTTCAATACGCAAGGCGTAGATCTTACATTTTTGTCCTTGCTCCCAATGGAATGGATAAATAAACAAATCAGAAATACCATCTACTCATGGAATGTTGTTGTGTTAGCCAGTCTGAAAGCCCACCTTAATTTTTATATAACTGTCTTTTAGCTCTTCCTTTGACAGGGCAGGCTCTGTTCTGAACTGTTCTGCTTCTGACTGTTAAACATCGATGACGCATGCGCTGCACTTCTTCGTTCTCTTCTCGCTCCCCCATTGGCCTGAGTTTCTCGTGCATTTCTCCTCTCCCTCCTTTGTTAGAATAGGTATATCAGCTGTGTAAATAGAGCAAGAAAACAGTATTCTGCATCTGTGGCATTTATGTAGAGTTGCAGTTGTGTACTGCTGAAAATGCAGGCTTTTGTAACAATGTGATCTTTACTGATGCACTCATGACAAGTACCCAATGTATTTTAGCTATTTTAGTAGTATTTGTTCAATAAATATACAAGCTGTAAGGTAACCGGCTTAGCTTGTCATTGGAAAGGCCTACTTTGGAATGCTTTCACTGGTTCATGTTAATTCATGTGTTCTCAGAGCCCCAAAAGTAGACTCAAGGGCAAATATCAAAAAGGATAGAATCAGCTCTGCCTTTCATGCATTTTCCCTTATGAGGGTTTTATGAGATTAGGGGCTAGGCAGTGGTTCATTAGGATGGTATTTGCAGAGCCGCCTCTGGATACAAAGAAGAATTAAACTAAAACTCTTATTTCTACACATTTTCCCACACACCTCAAAACTTATTCTTTCTTACTCCTTACCATTAAGACCCACTCTGTGGTGTTCTTTATCCTTGCCAAAAGATACATGTTCAAACAAAAGGCTTATGCTTGTAAGATGATAAAATTTTGAAGTAGGGTTTTAAGTCATTAATTTATATGTGCTCATCTACCTGGAATCTAGCAGATGATGAGATGGCATCGCTAGAACCTTCTGGAGCTCTCATGTGACCCTGAAACCCTGCAGTCGGGAGGGTCCCGCTCTCTCGGTGCATGAGAAATGCCTGCTGCTCTCTTCCCGTCTATCATGAGGGTGCAACTTCAACTGGAATTACACACAAGTTGCTGAATAGGCTGGTTGGGGTCAGATATTTGAGTTTCACCTGAGCAGAGGCTAAGGAACAGACCCTGAGATAAGAGCCGGTGAGAGAAGGGAGAGGAGCAAATACGTGCATGGCCCCAAAGTGGGAACTCAGCCTCTGGAGAGTGGGGATCGGACGCCTTCTGCGAAAGCTTGGGTCTTGAGCCGTGTATGTGTGTATCAGAAAGGACTTCTAAATTGGGGAGTTATTTTTTGAAATTGATGCACATCTTAGATTTTGGTGAAGTTTCCTATTTACCCTCAACTTTTAACCTAATTAAGAGAAAGTAGCCCAGGGCAGAACTAAATACCAACTGCCTACCAGAATTTGTTCAATCTGAAAGAAATTCTTAAAATGGAGCCACCACTACCTCTTTCAGTAATCCCACCCCATGATTAGTATTTCTGGATGTTAGAGAAGGTCTTAATTACCTTTCATCTTAGAAATAGTCACTTTTCCTTGGCCAACAGGCTCCCATCATCTTTGTTATCGCAACTGTGAGGGGATACATCTTGCCTTTTGCCCTTGCTAAACAGAATAGAGAAAGGTGATGAGGCCAGGTGGGGGGAATGGGAGGTGGTATGGTCTGGGTTGCTTTATGCCCATCTAATTGGTTTTTATTGCCACATGAAACATTACAACCATACTGCATCTTGAAACAGCAATCTTTATTTATTTCTCAGATTCTGTTGGTCAGGAATTCAGGAGAAGTTTAGCTGGTGGCTGTGGCTCAGGATCTCTCCTGAGTTTGCAGTTAAGATATCAGCAGGCTGCAGTCACCTAAAGGCTTGATCAGAGCTGGAGAATCTCTCAATATGGCTCAATCAAATGGCTTTTGGCAGGAGAACTTGGTTCCTCTGCTTACGGGCCTCTCCATAAGGCTACTTAAGTGTCTTCATGACCTCTGGCTTCTCTCAGCAAGTAATTCAAGAGAAAGCTGGGAACAAGCCACACTGCCTGTGACCTGTTCTCAGAAGTCACTGTCATACATCATATTCTGTTCATTAGAAGCAAGTCAGTAAGTATAGCATACACTCACAGGGAGGAGATTAAGCTCAACCTCCTGAAGGGAAGAGTATCAAAGAATTTCTGGACACATTTTAAAATCAGCATACCATCTGAACTAAAGTGCTCAGGATAGTTGGTGGCCTGAAGCTGGAATTGAGAAGGGCTGAAATGAGAATGATAGCTGCTACTTTCACTGAAGTTTTTACAGTCCTCAGAGCTCCAGAGACTGGAGGCATGTGAGGAGAGCATCCAGACACTGTACTATTGGGATTGCATAGCCTTCATTTACTAATACAAGTGCAATTAGTCCCAAAAGGAATATTTAGAGAATGTTATTAGGAGCTTTAAAAATAGAAAAGTGGGATAAATGATGTCTAAAGTTCTGTCCAACTCATTGGACTTGGGTTTGCTGATGACAACTCCCTTGGCCTCCATGAAGCTTGAAATAACAGATGATTGACCCTGCACTTCACTTTAAACTTGCAGGACCCATGTGCGAGGATCAGCTATGGACTTAGTAAGGGTTAATAACTGCTGAGACAAAGCTAAGAAAGTAGAACTCTAGCTGGAGTCGGACAGAGCTGGAGACCCAAACTTTGATTAAAGATAGCTTAATTTTCTCTCTGGAGGAAGAGAAATTCCCATGTTGTGTTTGAGCAGATTGCTAACTGACAATCATGGGCCACATATGACCTGTAGACTTGATTTGCCTGCTGTGTGTTTTATAAAAATGTTGATTTAATTGCCAACATTTACGAATTGAAAGATTTCACATGAAAATTCAGAGTTTTGGCTTCCTTGGAAAAATGGCAAATCTAGTGGGGTTAGAGCTGGTAGCATCCTCCACCTTTGGTGAGGCATGGCCCCTCCAAGATCCAGTCCTCACACCTCCTACTTTTTTATACTCCATTCATTTGTATCACTTGCATTCCTCTGTTGGCATGTGTGTTTGCAACACTAGTCCTCTGATTTCAGGGGCTAATGATGTGCTTATTCACCAACAAAGGGCCAGAGGAGCTTCTAAGATCTTTTTGTTTGATAGCATGGAGCACATGCAGGCAGGTCTATCAACATCAGACTTGAAACAGGCTCTTCATTACTGTTTCCAAAACGGGCTGCTGCAGTTCCATCTGCACTCCTGGGCCCTCTTAAACTCTCCAGTTACATTCCCTCAGGGACAGAGATTCCCATGGTAAAAAAATCCTGGACTGGGTCAAGTTAGGCTACACTGGGGTCTGACAAACTCATGATTTTCAAAAGGGTATACATACCTCGGGGTATGAAAAGTCTTTCCAGATCCTCTATACATACTGTACTCTTTCCTAAAATTGATTGACTGGAAGCAAGTGTGTTCATAATAGTCCTTTCCCTTAATATGACACAAAAATCCTAGATATAGCAAACAGAGAGGTTCCTTTAATGATTTGTCATAAATCCATAGAACTTTGGGCTTTCCCTTTTCACATACACATTAAAAGCGACATGTTAGAATACACAGAAATGAAGTGTTTGGACTCATGGATTTTCAGAATTCAGATATATGGTGGAGTGATGGAAATAATGACAATTTTTCTTTAATGGCTTTTCCTCTTCTATTTCCTGACTCTTGTCAAAGAATGTGGTGGTCTTGAGGGAGAGTCCTGAGAAAGTGAAGCACAGAGAAATCAGTAGGAAACATTAAATACCAAAAATAGCTTCTTCATGTAATTGTAAGCAATTATTTTCTACTATACTCCCTACTCATCTCTAGGATAGAGCTTAACTGGTGAGAAGAGTTACATAGAAAAGCTAAAGCAATATTAGTTTGCAATGCTAATTATTTTAAATGTAATTGGAGTGCCTGTGACGAATACCAACTTTTTAGAAGATAAATAAAACTCAAGGATAAGCTTTCATGCGGGTTCTTTCAGATTTGATGTGCGTTAGTTAACAAAGTTGTCAAAACCTGTTGTATCAAACCATAGCATGAAATATTTGTTTCAATTACAGTCAATTTTCATCATGATATATCTTACAAAACGTTTAATATTCTTTTCATAATAAAAGAAAATACATGCTGCCAGACTTTAACAGCCTAGAACCTTTGTATTATTAGTGGCATTTTTTAGTTTTACATTAGTTCTTATTTATTCTACAAAGCCAGTCAGCATCATTCGGTAGCCTCACCCAGTTTTACCAGATGTTTACCATGCCTTCTATCATTCTTGTTTATATGAGAGTGTATTGATCATCTTGGTTTTATAACTTAAACATGGAATAATGAATTATATTAGATCTATATTATTTTAATTTTGGTTGTTTTTAGTGATCAATTTCAAAAGATGGGCTTTCAACACTCATTGATTTTTGTAATAATCCTCAAAATAGCTATTCGAATTGAAAAATGAAGTCAAAAATTTTTTTCTGCCAATCAGATTTGTGATAGATATTTTCCATAAATGTGTTAAATCTGCAGCTTCAGAGTAACGGTAATATATTTAAAGCAAGAAATAAGTTCAAAGTATTTTCTCAAAAAGCATTATTTTGGCAAAAGAGTAATGCAATTAATAATATATCTGTTTTTCCTATCATTTTTGAAGATATGCGATTTCAAAAGGTAGGTCTAAGTGAAAGTGTTACAGCATAATTAACAATAATTTGATAAATCTTAGTAGAGCTCTTTTGGTATACTTCCCAGAAATTGAGAAAGTGAATTATTCTAAGAACAAGAACAAATTTCTTTGCAAGTCAGGTGTTTTCCAATTCACTGTCCATAAGAAAAATGAAGAAGGACCTAATCAGTTGTCAAGTGACAGAAGATTAAAAATATTTTTTGATAAGAGAGCATTAGATGAATTTTGACATGCAACACAGAAGTTCAAATAAACACTTTCAATTCCTACAGCTTACATCTATAAAAACAAAAAATAGAATTGATGCCAATCTCTGTCTCATTCTAGCAATAAATCATATTCATCTACAGATATATGAACTAACTGAAAAATGTTCATCTAATTAAGAGATTCATTTGCAATATAATTTCACTTTTTACATTTAATAATTAGCATGATGTATTCATGTTATTTTAATTAGTATATTGCTAATAATGATAATTTAAGAACGGATTTGTTTAATGCTTAGAGCCTACGGTAACACAAAGTAAAAGTTAAAAATTTTAATTTAGACTCAGATAAATGTGATAAAGTCTTTTCGAACAATAATTATATTACATTGAGGTAAAATTTTTGGAGGAAGTGGAATGAAAATTGAAGGTCAAGAAGAAAAAGAAAAATCAAATTTCTGCAGGGTAAATAAGTTTTCAAAAATGGAATTGATAAGAATATCAATTGTCATAATGTTTAGATTACATTGTATACATTTACAAAAGAAACTCAATTTTCATTTAAAAGTGGAAATAGTTACAACATGCTCCAAATTACATCCTTTAAAAACATTTAAACTTATGATGAAAAACTTTATTAAAAACTACATCATGGTACATACTTTACTAAAATTCTTTTAGAGTATAAGACCCAAACAGTTTGAAGACCTCTGAGCTAAACAAGCACCTATGGCTGTTTTGAGGAACTCACTCTTGGCCCGGAATACTTTCCACCCAGCTGCAATGCAGGGCACAAGACCCTGGGAGAACACAGCATCAATGAATTTTGATGGGGAAGCAACAGAAAGATCCAGACCGTTAGTGCTTTGTCCACTGAGGCACAAACTGCATGGGGGAAAGGCATGAGGATGATCCCAGGGATCAGGGCTGTAATTTCCAACAGCCTGTAAAAGACCGGCAAGTCTTAGAGCCTTTACTTCATTCCCTTACAATGTCGAATCCCTTTAATGGCAATATCCTTTTCCTCCAGATTCTCCAAACACTTCATTAGCTCTCTATCCTACATATCCAAAAGGTCTGAGTCGATGGTCACAGGAGAAGGGGGCTCAGGTCAGTGAGAGGAGTGGTATTATACAGCAGGCTCCCAACCCTTTAGTTCTTGAGACCCCAGCACCCCTAGGGAAAAGTCCTTAGAGTAAGCAGCAAGCAGCTTATGAATCAGAGCAGAAAAAAGGGTCATCTGTTCTTTTATTGCATGTGTCCGTTAGGCTTACCTCTGAGCAAAACTACATAGGAGCAGTACGAAATTAATCTGTTCCCTCACACAATACACAGCGCCATTAATGCACAGCTTAGCTATTTCACTGAGAGACCCATGTGGCTACGTGAAAGCCTCATGGAATAGAGAATTTTAAGAATGCATTAATTTGCTGAGTCCTTCAAGTTGGGCAGCTTTAATTATTAGTTGGAACCTTTCTGAGCCCAAGGCCTCTATTACTTTCCACCCACCCTTTGGTCCTAGCTGAGTTTTCAGAGCCGTGCAGACTAAGCCAACTCTTTCTTCCACATAACAGCCTTTCACATCCTGTACCCTTTGCCTTTTTCTCCTCCAGACCAAACTGCCTCAGTTCCTTTAGCTAGTTTTCCTGTAACCTGTTTTCTGGAAATTTCACCACCCCCATTGCCCTCTTCCAAGAACCCTTGTTTGTGACTGACTCAGAATCTTTGAAAAAGGGTAGCTGAGGTCTGGGAAGGATCAATGACAGAGGCTTTCATGAAGGACACACTGTGTGGTGCGCTGGCCATCAGGGTAACCCATGACGTAGCTAAGTTGAGAGAGCGAGGGTTCCAGTTACTGTCTAAACAGCTGCTGTAGAGCCCCATGCGCTCTGCTCCCTCTGATGCTTCGGACAGCCCCCGGACTGGGTGCAGTCTCTGCTGCGCTCCCACCATAGTGCTACTTCCTGGCCCTGAGGAGGGACATGGTCACTTCCCTCAGAGGCCCTAGATCACCTCTGTCCTTTCCCGGGCTGTGCATGCCCAAGGTGACAGATGTCTGAGAGAGAGGAGCAAGCAAGGGTGCCTCCTCAGGCCTCTCCAGGGGCTACCTCCCTGCTGGCTCCTTCCTTAAAAGCCCAAGGCTGGTTTCTGAAAAGCAAATGTTGCCTGCAGAGCTGAGGGGCACCGCTTTCTAGGAGAGAGGGGTGACTGGAACACTCTTAATTTGTCATTAACAGCTAGGATCTGCTTTGTCAGATGTGATAATGAGGGAGTATTTGATGTGCATTCTTGTGGAGGAGGAGGATTAGCTCAGAGGGACATTTAAAAAGTGTGGTAACAACCTCCAGAAGTGTGTGAAAAATAGCCGCTTGCTCATTCCCTGTGTGGGACACTTGAGGGGCTGTCACTTATATCACTTCGCATATGGTCCCTCTGCAACACTGTGAGGTCAGAATCATTAGCTCAGTTGAGGGATAATTAACTGCGCAGAGTAAAATATCTTGTCTAAGATGGCAGAGCCTTTTCCTTAAATCTTTACTTTTCCTTTACACCCCTACATCGCCGGTGGAAATGTAACATGGTACAGCAGCTTTGGAAAACAAGTTATTCCTTAAAAAATTAAACATAGAGTTAGCATATGACTCAGCAATCCCACTCCTAAGTATATACCCAATTGAAAATAGGTACACACAGAAACTTGTACACAAATGTACATAATAGCATTACTCATATTAGCTGAAAAGTGAAAACAAATGTCCATCAACTGATGAATAGCTAAATAAAACACGGTCTAATCACGGTCTAGTGGAATTTTATGCTGCCATAAAAACGAATGAAAAAATTAATTAATTAAAAAATAAAAGCGCTGATACATGCTACAACATGGATGAACCTTGAAAACATGTGAAGTGAAAGAAACTAGTCATAAGAGATCACATGTTATATGATATCATTTATATTAAATGTCCAGAATAGGCAAATCTATAGACGTAGAAAGTAGATTAGAAGTTGCCCAAAGCCAAGGAAGGAGAGAATGGAGAGTGATTGGCTTTCTTTGGGGGGTGATTAACATGTTCTGGAATTATATAAAATGTGACGGTTACATTTTGAATCTTTCGAATATACTAAAAACTACTGAATTGCACACCATAAAAGGATGAGTTTTGTATGTTAATTACATCTCAATTTTTAAAAATCCAACAGTAAAAAAACAAACAATTCAATTAGAAAATGGCAAGAGACCTGAATAGACATGTCAATGTAGAGAAGATACCGATGGCATACAAGCACAGGAGATACTCAGCATCATTAGCCTTCAGGGAAATGCCAATGAAAACCGCAATGAGACATCACTACACACCTGTCAGAATAGTTTTTAAAAAATAGTGACGATGCCAACTGCTGATGAAGATGAAGAAAAAGTGGATCATTCATACCGTGCTGGTGGGGATGTAAAAAGTACAGCCCCTGTGGAAACCAGTTTGTTAGTTGCTTACAAATCTAAATATGCGGTTGACGTATGACCCAGAAATTGTATTCCTGGGTATTTATCCCAGAGAAAAGGAAATTTGTGTTTACGTAAACACCTATATGTGAATGTTACAGCAGCTTGATTCATAATAGCCCTAAAATGGAAACAACCTAGCTGTCTTTCAGTGGATTGGCCTAAGAGTGTACATCCACCTCATAGAATACTGCTCAGCAATAAAAAGAAAGGAATTACTGATACATACAACAACCTGGATAAATCTCCAGAGAATTATGCCACGTGATGAAAAGTCAGTTCCAAAAGCTTGCGTGCTGTATTCCATTTATAACTTTTTTGAAATGACAAAAGTGTAAAAATAGAGAACAGATTAGTGGTTCCTAGGATCTAGAGGGGAGGTGTGGGCAGGAGAGAACATATAAGAGCCAACATGAAGGACCCTATAAGCAATGGGACTGTTTTGCATCTTGACTGTATCAACGTCAGCATCCTGACTGATAGGGTTCTGCATCTTGACTGTATCAATGTCAGCATCCTGCCACAGTTTTACAAGATGTCATCACTGGGAAAACTGAATAAAAAGTAAAAATGATCCCTCTGCATTATTTCCTACACTGCATGTGAATCTACGATTATCTCAAAATAGAAAGTTTAATTTTAAAAATAGAGTTAGAAAAACACATTGAATGTCTGCAAAATATTCAATTATAGCAAAATTTCTTATCTATTTAATTTGGACATTTATTTCTTATTTTTATACTCTAAATAATGCCATGATGAACCTCTATGCCCTGAAAGCTTTATATGTACCTGTCATATTTCCTTTCATATTCTGCCAAACTGCTTTCTGAAAAGTTTGTATCAAATTACATTCATCAGTAGAGTAAGCAAGATGCCTGTCCCCTCACCAGGCTTGCAATGCACACCTGGTTTCCAATCTCTGCTATTGAAGGCTAAACATCGTACCTCATTGCCTGTATTAGCTTTTATGTAGTAGTGAGGGTGAACATTTTTAAATGTTTATAAATCATTTCTATCATTTATGATTAGTCTGTTCATTAGGGACTGAGGGATACCTCTGGCTCTTCATGCATGAAGCGATGGGCACAGGGAGCATAAGCTGGTTAAAAATTGATTGTAATTTGTTAAAAGTTACTATAAAAGTGACAGACAGGTTTAGATGTTAGGGATATCCTGAGGTGAAACATAACCAGGAAGTGAGGAGGATGAGCAGACATAACCAGAGTGAGCTCAGAGGCAGGGTCCAGATAAGACATGATTTAAGTCTGGGGGAAGTCAAGAAATGATTTCTGCACAGAAAGCAATATTCCAGCATGCACTTCATAAACAAAGAGCTGGGTATAGCCTTTCCTGGTGGAAAGAAGGAGCAGGGAGGCAGGTAAATATACAAATATTGTGCAGAAATCAAATAGCATAAAAATACAAATAGCAGAAAGCTGGAGAGTTAGTCCAGGGTACAATGTTAATCCCAGAAATGAGCTCCTATTGTTTCAGTAGAGATCCACCCTTTGAAACAGATATGAGGATGGGGTTGTCTGAAAATGTCTGCCTGTAGATATAAATTGAGGAATGGGAAATATCAGATTGGTGCATGTGTGTGCACCTGAAAGAAATATGAATGCTGAAACATTTTTCACACTGCTTATAATGGAAATAAAGATGCAGTGGAAGAGCTTTAGACTGTTTTTCAGGAAAAGAGTGTAGAGTTAGAAATAAATAAAAAGTGATCTCTGTAGACCAATATTCTCAATCTGTAAAACTATAAGACTAGAGAATCTTCCTATGACTACATGTGGATGATCGCATCTAAATTATACCTACCAGGGAAGAAAATGGGCCAACATTACAGAATCTGTGTGTTAGAGAGAAGTAGAGACCTTAGTTTCTCCTTGGATACTCCCCTAATAGGAATTTATTTCAGCAAAAGATAGTTTAATATTTTTATAATACCATAATTGTCAGAAAATTCTTTCTTTGAATTGACTCACTTTTTCTTTTCTATTTCTGATTCTCACCCATAAATTCTAGTTCTTTCTCCAGAGCCACATGAAACAATGACAATTCTAGTTTATATTTATTGCATGTTGACTATTGGACAACATGTACATTATATGCATTCTTTCATTTAGTTCCCACAACAACCTTAAAAACGGGTAGTTTCTATCATCCCTGCCTTACAGATGAAGAAATGAAAGGCAAATGAGATTGTGTAACATTTCCATTAGTGTATGGAGACAACCAATATTTCAACCCAGGTCTGTGTGTGTCTCAGTTTTTTTTCTCTGAATTATTTTGTTAGGTGCTACTAAGCTGCCTCACAAGTCTAAGCCCGTGCCCTCGTGAGAGTCCCGTAGCTCTTCATAAGAGTTACAGAGTTCTGCCAAAATATCGTCACATCTGTCTATAGAGACTTCTTAATAAAAAGTATGGTTAGATTACATAAAAGGACAGCTGGCTTTTCAGATCGTATGAACTGTTTTGTGTTTACTTATTAATAGATGTTTGTTTAGTAAACACATGGTAGACATGAGGCAGAACTCAGTTGAAAACCTGCTTTCATTTTAACTTGGTAGTAAGTTTGTGGGAATGTAACTAATCTCATCCACTTCTATTATCTACTAAAATATCTGCCATTGCCCACACAAACAAAGAAGAACCTCAGAGTCAGTGAGTGATCAAACTGGCTCAGGACAGTTAGCAACGATTGGTCTTAATGATAGGTTTCCAGGAGTGAACATAATATGCCAATGGATGTGATTAGGGTAGAATGGAGGGTGGTGATCAGTTTTCTGTCTCTGGACACTCTCCTCTCTGCTCAGCTTACGACTGCAGCAACTCTTGGCAGGCTCTGCATTCTGAGACCTCCAGAGTGCTTTGAGGACTCAATCTCCTGCCTTAGTCATCTGCACACTTGCTGTGGGTCCATCCTGACCTTGGACAAGCTAATGTGAGATTTTTGGTTCACTCAAGGATACATTTTTTATGTTGAAAAAAGCCTATTCAAGTGTTTATTTTGTTTTCAAAAATTGACATTCTCTTTGTTAAAGTCACCAATTTTTAATAACTTCATTCTTCCTTAGGCTTTAAGTTCAATTAACAAATCCTGTTATTCTAGTTAAGCTTAACGATTTTAGCAATCACTCTAATGGGCTTTGAGCAATACTTGATCCTATTTACAACTAGTTAATTATATACTCACATATTTTACCCTGCATTTATAAGTTTAATACATTTTATTTCCTTTTAGACTAACTCAATTGCCTTACTAGCAAACTTCACCAATACTAATTCATTTAATATTATAAATTAAGTTTATAAATTTCATGAACCGTGAGTTCTCTTAAGTGTTACAATATTGTATTATATAGTTAGTAGGAATTCCAGTGCCAACTACAAGTCTGAATCAATTACTTAATTAGATATTTTAAATTGAAGTTACAAAGCTATTACTCAAATGCGATTCCCAGATGTTACAAGGACATAAAGTATTAAATTTTAGGTTTCTTTAGTTCAAAAATATTAATATTATTGGGTATTAGTTTCCTAAGGTATTTCTCTACTCAATTCTCAATTCTGATATTGAAAGATGCCCACCTCTTAAGGAGGGCAAATGTCATTCTGGTTAACTAACAACCAGTTTTTGGCCTAGACTTTGGTGGGATGAAATAAACCTTATTTATACTTGATTCCATAATTTCAGGAAACGTGCACCATGTGACCTATGTTTTTGGATTTAAGCCATAAACATTATCTATTTCTTCCAGAATCTACTCACAGAAACTGAGACAACTGCCCCCATCCTGCCACAAAAGTGATCACATGATTATTTGCCTCTCAAAGTACTGAATCATCTGCCTCCCCATTGACCTTGACTGGATCCCTCTATTTCATTGGCTTTCTAATATTACACATAATAAAATTAATTTTGGATGTTACTCATGTGACTTGAAGTTATAGTGGATATAAAAATTCTACTGACAGCCTTTTTAAAAAATATATGAACCTACTATTTGGTCTTTATCTGGTTAGACTTAGTATGCCGAGATCATTTCAGATGGAAATTCTGCTGCCTTGTCCAGCTTCATGACTTTACCTTGAATTTAATCGACTTCTCCTCTTTATCTGAGGCACTGGTAAAAGTGTTGGCTGGAGCAGGACCCTGCATGGCACTTTGGGAAGCTTCTCTTCAGTTGTCTTTGGTCTGTAAGTCAGCTCCCTTCAGGGATGTCATACCTGCCTGCTCATGGAAGTCATTTGAGGAGCTTACTAAAACTTGACTTCTGGAATTCACTCCTTAAGTACTGTGACACAGGCATCTTGGGCCATTTAACAAGCTCCCCAGGAGACACTTAAGCAACTGTTTTGGCATTAGTTCAAGGATGAGCTTTCAAAACCGCTACCTCTGTTTCCCTGTCTTGACTACAAGGACAGAACTTAGACTCTGTCAAGTGTCCTGCTTAAGTCTAGACTCACTAGTTCTAACGCACCCCTATCCACCCGCAGGGTCGTCACAGCTGTAAAGCACTCTGGCATGATGTTTCCTTGTGCCACAGATTGATTCTAAAAGATGATCTCCTACCACACCTTGTGCTCAGGAAAATCCCGAGATAGAGGTTAAATTCTCTATTGTTCAATCTATCACTATCTACCTATTTTCCTCACAAAAAGTTTTCATTTTCTCCCTTTGTATCACCTCCCTGTTTCACAAAATACTCTAGCATCATCCCTGGTCTCCATGGTTGGTTTTTCAACAATTATCTGTGGTGAATCAGTGACTTTATTGTCAGCTTTCTTTTACCCAATAATGTTAGCTTTTCAGAAATCAAAGAAAATTCCAGTGTAAAGACGTACAAAATTGACTGCCAATCAAATCTAATTGTCTTGGATACTTGCAAAATAACTTGTCTGATTTTTATCTAAATAGCATTTTGGCAAAATGATCATTCTACGCTTATGATTGATAGTTAATCTCTATGAGCATGTTTACTATTATTTTTTTTTTTTTTTTTTTGTATTCTTATTTTGTCTGGAATTTCTATAAGCCTGGCCCACTTTCCCTTCTGCTGCATATACTCACCACCCTCTTTTTCTAATTATTTTAAACATTCATAATAAATATGCATTTTATCTTATGGAAAATATTGTCACCAGAACATCACTGCTGTGCGAATATGCTCTCCAAATCCTCACTTTGGACCAGTCCAAGATGCCTCACTGAGTGGCTACTTTTTAGCTTTGGAGGAAGAATGAGTGCTTTCTTCTGGAGACTAACAGAATACCCTAGAGCAGGGGTTGGCCTGCATGAAAAGCTGTTGGGGATCACGGAAGTTCCACATTAGGCAGACCATGTGCAAGGACCAGGAAAGGAATCAAGACAGTTTCCGCAGCTATCCCTAAAATCGAGGCCCCAAAACCTCTGTTCACCTGGCCTGACATTTGTCAATGCATGCTGGCAAAGTGAAATGAGATTACTTTTCACGTGTGGCCTGGTGGTTGACAAACAAAGACTCTGCTTTGACTTCATTTCTGGGCTTTTTAGCAGTTCCCCCTCTTTCAAGAACTGAAACCAATCTGGCCTTTACCAAATGTCACGTTTCTCTGGTGAATATTAGCAGCCTTCTACTAGCAGAGTAGGTGGGAGCCATATGCCTTTTTTGAACAACCTCTACCACGTGGTATAAATAAAATTAATAAATAAATAAAATTATACATATTATAGTGAATAAAAGTCTCAGACTCAGTGCTGCCTCATTACAAACCTTAATAAACCAGAAGGCACCAAAGCAGTCATACGGCTTTTTATTAAACTTGCTGAGGTCCTCACTCTCCAGTGTTTCTGGAACTTTAACAGATACTTTACAGGAAAAGCTTGTGCCAAAGCAAAAGCAACAAATACTGACTATAATACCAGCTGACTTTTGGGTAGAATCAGGCAAGAGAATCATTTTCTAAGTGTCCTCTCAAAGTGGTCTTAAGGGAACATAGGACCAATAGGGGTTCTAGATCATGGGTGCCCCCAAAAGCTGTTAGACAGGCTTGCTATAACCTTACATCTCATTCATGCAAAGCAAAATATCTGTCTAAATATTCCTGGCCAACCACTTATCTTGAAAACCTCTAATTCCCACTAGGAAAAGTATTTGCTGATATGCCTCCCTCTAATTAAAAACTCTCTGGTGTATATTTAGAGAGCAATATTTGGAGCTATTTATTGCCCATATATGAATTTCCGATTAGGGTGCTTCATATGCTAATTCACACCCCTAGATTGTATATTGAAGTCTATTTACATATGTATGTACAAAGCTGTGTAGACTGACATATTTTACAAAACAACAGAAATGAGAACCTCCTCTCAGAGGGTAACCCACCTCTGGTTCCCCCTGGGTGGCAGGGAAGCATCCTTCTGCTTCAGAGCTCCATTGCCCCCTCCTCTACTATTCTTCCTGGCTTCTCTAACTTAACTTCAACTTCTGCTTTATGCAAAAGCTCTATTTTCTTTATTTCATCTCACAAAAGACCTTAATGGCCCAATCAGTTAAAGACTTGAGTATACTTTAAACATGGGCTCTAATTTTCAACATAAAAAAAAAAGAAAACTGGCTTCATTTCACAATGTAAGGAGGTCTTAGAGCTGCAAATACAGTTACTTGATCCACTGCCTGGGATGAATAGGCATATTTGTGTTCTATCCTGGGAAATGTCACTTTATATCTTAGGGTGTACCAAGAAGTAAAGAATGAGTTGATATTTTATCCCTAAAACATGTTCATTCATAACCCGAATCATATGTAATCAGCTCACCTATTTATAGATGAGTATCCCTATAAGAGGTAAGAGGGTGAGTGGGCAGGAGGTGGGTGCATGGGTCAGAGTAAGGAGGGTAGATGGATAGAAATGGGAGGTCCTAGGAATAGGAGATGGAAGTGTGGCTGGTACTGTGCAAGGCCGGGCCTACCTAGAACAGTACAACCTCTTAGAATTCTCTGGTTCATGTTATCTTATAACCCAACCACTTGAAATCTTTCCTTCCTTGAGCTCGGAGTCTTTTCTTGGTACATTGATTCCCGATAAGAGTTTTAGATTCTGGAAAAAAAAAAAGAGGTCATTCTAAGTAGACATAAATAGCACTAAGTTTTTGTAAATTCTTATTATGACACTAAGCATAGCATTTTGTAAGGTTTCGAAATTCTAGCTTCATTATAACAGAAGACATTGTATGCAGAGAAGATTGCCAATGATGGAAATGACTCTCAAATAAAAAAAAAATAACCTTGTTTCTGAGCACTGAATTAAATAGAAATTCTGAATAAACAGCTAATTAGATTTATTATTCTGTAATAGAGGAATCACATTACTAGACAGGGTGTAAAGGTACAATCTTGTGGTTCTTATCGCAGAGATAACAGTGGGAGCACTGTTGACTAAAGTAAATGGAACTATGTTTGTTTAAAAAACGTATCTACAAAATACTGTCAGTTAGAAAATCATTATTTCTTTTAACTTTTATATTTCAATTAGAGTCGGCATTCAATATTATTTTAGATTACTTTCAGGTGTGCAGAAGAGGAGTTAGACATTTATATAACTTACTAAGTGATTCCATAATTAGTCTAGTGTCCTCCTGGCACTATACGTAGTTATTACAATATTATTGACTATATTTCCTATGCTGTACTTCACATCCCCATAGCTATTTTGTAACTGAATTTGTACTTCTTATCCCTTCACCTTTTCCACCCAGTACCTCTACCCCCTTACATCTGTCAATCAATAGTTCGTTCTCTATATCCATAAGTCTGTTTCCATTTTGCTTGCCAGTTTACTTTGTTCTTTAGAAATCATATGGTATTTGCTTCTTTCTGTCTAAATTATTTCTCTTAGCATATACCCTCTAGGTCCATTCATATCATTGCAAATGCTGATTTTATTTTTTTTATTGCTGAGTAATATTCCCTTGTATATATGCACCACAACTTCTTTATTTAATCATCTATTGATGAGCATGTAGTTTGTTTCTATCTTGATTATCATAAATAGCACTTCAGTGAACATAAGGTTACACATATTTTTTCAAATCGTTATTCTGGTTTTCTTCATATAAATACACAGAAGTGGAATTGCTGGGTCATAAGGTAGATCTATTTTTAATTTTTTGAAGATGGTCTTTATCACATTGTATATTCTTGCTTCCTTTGACATAAATTAAATGACCATATAGGCATGGGTTTATTTCTGGGCTTTCTATTCTGGTTCATTGATCTACGTGTCAGTTTTTATGCCAGTACCATGCTGTTTTGATTCCTGTAAACTTGTAGTGTAACTTGATATCAGGTAGTGTGATACATCCCACTTTGTTCTTTCTCAAGATTGCTGTGGCTATTTGTGGTCTTTTATGATTCCAAACATTTTAGGATTATTTGTTCTAGTTCTGCGAAAGATGTCACTGGTATTTTGATAGGGATTGCATTTAATCTATAGATTACTTTGGGTAGTATGAACATTTTAACGATGTTAATTCTTCCTATCCATGAGCTCGGTATATGTTTCCATTTATTTGTATCTTCTTCAATGTCTTTCTTCAATGACTTATAATTTTCCAAGTACAGGCCTTTTACCTCCTTGATTATGTTAATTCCTAGGTATTCTATTGTTTCTGATGCAATTGTAAATGGGAGTTTTCTCAATTTCTCTGTCTGATAGTTCGTTATTGGTGTATAACTATGCAATCGATTTCTGATATTAATTTCGTATCCTGCTACTTTACTGCATTCATTTATCCATTCTAACAGTTTTTTGGTGGAATCTTTAGGGTTCTCAGTATCTAGCATCATGTCATCTGCAAATAGTGACAGTTTTTCTTCTTCCTTTCCAATTTAGATGCCTTTTATTTATTTATTTTTCCTTGTTTGATAGCTGTGGCTAGGACTTTCAATATTATGTTGAATAAAAGTGGTGAAATTGGATATCCTTATTTTTTTCCTGATCTTAAGGAAAATACTTTTAGCTTTTGATAATTATGTTAGCTGTGGGTTTGTCATATATGGCCTTTGTTATGATGAGGTATATTCCCTCTCTTACCGCTTTGTTGAGCGTTTTTATTAACAATCTTTGCTAAATTTTGTCAAACGCTTTTTCTGTATCTATTGCTACAATCATGTGATTTTTATCTTTCAATTTGTTAATGTGGTGTATCACATTAACTGATTTGTGAGTATTGTACCAACTGTGCATCCCAAAAATAAATCCCATTCGATCATAATGTATGATGTTTTTAATGTATTGCATCTATGTTTATCAGGGATACTGACCTATATATATATATTTTAATGTCTTTGCCTGGTTTTAGAATCAGCATAATTGTGGCCTTATAAAATGAAGTCGGGAGCCTTCTCACCTCTTAAATTTTGTGGAATAGTTTTAGAAGAATAGGTATTAATTCTTCTTTGAATGTTTGGTAAAATTCACTTGTGAAGCCATCCAGTCCAGGACTTTTGTTTGTTGGGAGTTTTTTGATTACTGATTCGATTTCATTAGTAGTGATTGGACAGTTTATATTTTCTGTTTCTTCTTGACTTAGTCTTGGAAGATTGTGTGTTTCTAGGAATCTGTTTCTTCCAGATTGTCTGATTTGTTGGTGTATAATTGCTTGTAGTATTTTCACATAATCCTTTGTATTTCTGTGGTGTCATTGTCACTTCTCTTTTTTTTCTGATTTTATTTATTTGGGTCCTCTCTTTTTTTCTCGATGAGTCTGGTTAAAGATTTAACAATTTTGTTTATCTTTTTAAAGACCCAGCTCTTGGTTTCATTGATCTTTTGTATTTTTTTAGGACTCTATTTCATTTATTTCCACTCTAATCTTTATTCTTTCTTTCTTTCTACTCACTTTGGGTTTTGTTTGCTGTTTTTTTCTAGTGACTCTAGGCGTAAGCTTAGATTGTTTGAGTTTTTTCTTGTTTCGTGAGGTAGGCCTGTATTGTTATGAATTCCTCACTTAGGACTGCTTTCAATGTGACCCATAAGTTTTGGGTCATTGTATTTTCATTTTCATTTGTCTCAAGGTATCTTGTGATTTATTCCTTGATCTCATCATTGACCTATTCATTGTTTAATAGCATGTTATTTAGCCTCCATGTGTTTGCGTATTTTGCAGTTTTTTTCTTTTAGTTGATTTCAAGTTTCATACCATTGTGATTGGAGAAGACGCTTGATATGACTTCAGTCTTCTTAAATTTACTGAGACTTGTTTCTTGGCCTAAAATGTGATCTATCCTGGAAAATGTTCCATGCATACTTGAGAAGAATGTATATTCTGCTGCTTTGGGGTAAAATGCTCTGAAAATATTAATTAAATCCATCTGGTCTACTGCGTCATTTAAGGCCGCTCTTTCCTTATTGTTTTTCTGTCTGGAAGATCTGTCCATTGGTGTCAATGGGATGTTACAGTTTTCTACTATGACTGTATTACTGTCAATCATTCTCTTTATGTTGATCAAAATTTGCTTTATATATTTAGGTGCTCCTCTGTTGGGTGCATAAATGTTTACTAGGGTTATATCCTCTTGTTGGATTGATCCTTTATCATTATGTAATGTCCTTCTTTGTCTCTTATTATAGCCTTTGTTTTAAAGTCTATTTTGATGATATAAGTATTGCTACCTCAGGTTTTTTAAAATTTTCATTTGCATGAAATATCTTTTTCCATCCCTTTACTTTCAGTCTGTGTGTGTCTTTCAATCTGAAGTGGGTCTCTTGTAAATAGCATATATATGGCTCTTATTTTTTTATCCATTCAGCTACCTTATGTCTTTTGATTGAAGCATTAATCCACTTACATTTAAAGTGATTATTGATTGGTACATAGTTATTGCCATTTTATTATTTATATTTATGTTCTTTGTTTTTCCCTTTCCCTTCTTCTTCTTAAAGAAGTCCCTTCAACATTTCTTGTAATACTGGCTTGGTGGTGATGAACTCCTTAAGCTTTTTTCTGTCTGAGAATCTCTTTATCTCACCTTTAATTTTAATCAATAGCCTTGAGGAGTAGAATAATCTTGATTGTAGCTCCTTGCTTTCCATCGCTTTGAATATTTTGTGCCACTCCCTTTTGGCCTGCAAAATTTCTGTTGAGAAATCAGCTGACACTCTTATGGGAACTCCCTTGTCAGTAACTAGTTGTCCTTCTCTTGCTCCTTTTAAGATTCTGTCTTTGTCTTTAAACTTTGTTAGTTCAATTATGCTGTGTCTTGGTGTGGGTCTATTTGGGTTCATCTTGTTGGGGACTCTGTATTTCTTGGACTTCTATGTCTATTTCCTTCTCCAGGTTAGGGAAGTTTTCAATCATTATTTCCTCAGATAAGTTCTCAATTTCATTTCTGACTGGTTCTTTATGATTCTTTATGTCTTTTTTTTTTTTTTTTAATGCTTACTATTTCTTTGTTGAAATTCTCACTGAGATCATCTATTCTTCCCCTAAGTTCATTGAGCATTCTTATAATTCTGTATCTGGTAGGTTGCCTGCCTTCATTTCACTTAGTTATTTTTCTTGAGTTTTCTCTTGTTCTTTCATTTGGGACATTTTTCTTTGTTTTCTCATTTTGGCTGCCTCTCTGTATTAGGTAGATCTATATATTAGGTAGATCTGCTACATCTCCCAGTCTTAGCCTGCTAGCTTTATATAGTAAATGTCCTGTGAGGCCCAATGTCATGATTTTGCTGATTACCTGTACCAAGTGCTCCAGCAGTGACTCTTGTGTAATTGTGTGCCTTCCTGTTGTAGTTGAGCCTCGATTGCTATTGGCCCATCAGTGGGAGAGATTGACTCTCAGGCTGACTGGCTGTGAGATTGGCCATTCTCACAGTGTATGAGCTACCGTGTTGGGGCTGACCCTACAGAGTGGGATTCATCTCAGCAGGCTTGCGTGCCTGTTGAGACCACTCTTTGGGTTTACTGCTTGGTGGACTAAATAGGTGTTGCTCTGTTGAGGTCTAATTCCAGCCTCTGGGTATGTTAGTTCTGGAGCTCCTGAGGAATGGCTCCTGTGCAGGCTTAAGTCAGCCATTGCCTGTGACTAGCCAGGGGCTACCTGGTAGGAGCTACAAAGCTATTTGTGGTCGGTTGCTGTCTGTACTAAACCTGGAGACATGTGGGAGAGGCCACGTAGTGAACCAAGGCTGGGTCTGGGGCAGCTCGGCAAAAGTTTCAGGGCATCAGAAGGTGGGAGGCTGTCTGCTGGCTTCCCGTATGACTCGGTAGCTAAAAGACCTTCAGGTGGTATGCAAGTTGGGTGAGGCAAAGTCCCAAGGAGTTACCAGGGTGGGGCAAGTGGTATTCCCCATGTTGGTGTAGGTTCAGATTTATTATAGTGCTGAGCCTGTGGCTACTTTCAAAACTCTCAGATCACAATGAGGCCAGCCATTCCTCACCTTGGGCCCACACATCCCCAAGATTTGTTTAACAAATACTGCAGCTAGGGCCATGGCTAGTTGCCAGCCACCAAAAGTGTCTTTTGAGGCATGTGAGTAGAGGCCTGTTGATTGCTGCCTAGGAGTCTCTAGCCAGAGCATGAGCAGGGGCTGGTTGCCCAGCAACGAAATTGCCACTGACAATTTGCGAGTTGGGTGTGGGGGCAGGGGAATGGTCCTCAGGTAGTCACGTGGTAAAGTGATTGACGCTGTCCAGGTCAATGCAGAATCAGATTTGGCCGGGTGGGGAGAGGGCTCAGGCGAGATTGCGCCCACCTGTAGGCTGCACAGGAGGAGCGCTCAACAAAAAACAAAAGGACAATGGTGGCTGTCCTTCCAGCCCTCACCCTGAAGCTATACAACTCAGTCTTTCCCTGTATGTCTCTGGCATCTCCTGAGCTTCTCTTCCTCTGCTGGAGCCCAGGGTGAATGTCTGTAAGCAAGTGAGCCTGTGCATGGACCCTTTAAGGGCAAGTCTGGTTTTCCAGCTGCCTTCCATCTCACCCAGATGGTTGGAATCCCCACTGATTTTCACAGCCAGATTTTGTGGGAACTTCTCTTCCTGGTACTGGAACCCTGGGTTGGGGAGCCCCAGTATGGGGCTGGGGTCCCTCGTTCCTCCGAGATAGCCCTCCCAAAGCTCAACTGCCGCATGTGGGGGTAGGACCAGCTTGTTTGCATCTCTGCCACTCCTACCCATCTCAATGTGGCCTCCTCTTTATATCCACAGCTACATCAGTTCTGTTTAGCTAGTCTTCAGATGGTTCTCCAGGTTGACTGTTTCATAATTTAGTTGCAATTTTAATGCAGTCATAGGAGGAGGCATGCACAATGTTTAGCTATTTCGCCACCTTGACTGGACTATAGAACATCATTATTGAGCGCCCACTGAATTCATCTCCTTGGTCTCCAGGAGATTTGATTTTTAGCTACTTTAAGGAAGAAAGTGAGGTTCGCGCTTGCCATCCATCACCCACTCACATGTGTAAGCCACCTAGCTTCAGAATACCTGGAATGGCCCATAAGGCCTGGTTTCAAGGTAAGGGAGATTTTTTTTTTTAATTTAAAAATGGTTGGAATTTTTGCATATATTTGCATGTTGACCTTTAAACATATAGAAATGTATATATATTTTAAAAATTAAATTGGATAGCATCCTGCTGTTTTGGCGGCCAAACTCAATTCAAAGAATCATCATGTGTAAAGAATTCTAAATTGATTAGATTCTAGAGTATAGGAGAAAAAAAAAAACAGGGACACAGGGACTTAAGAGAAAAAGAGATGTCATTTAAAAAATCCTCTAAAATTCACAAATAGAACCATTTAAAACTATAAACCATTTTATTAAATCCACTTTCAAAATATTTCTTTGTTAATATTACCTGTAATCCTATATCCGATTCAATTACAAAAGATATTTTTTCTCTCCCCCCTCACCCTGGGAACTCTGGGAGATTTCCTTAAGCAGAAGCACCTGAAGAGAGTCAGATGTAGAGCATAGTGGAATCTTGACATTCTAATGTCACTGAGAAATATTTTTATATGACTGCTGTCACTGTGGAAAAGAAACTCAAAGTAAAGCAGTTGATTTTATAAGGTTAACAAGGGGGTTCTACCTCCTTCTTGGAGTTCAATTTCCTCTGAAAGAAGAATGTCCTGTGTTTTGGTCTTTTATCAAATACCCATTTATTGACCTCTCTTGATTTCGGAATTTACGTCGCAGCTGTTGCTATATTTTTCAGAAATAGGTTTCTTTTCCTTTTTCCAACTATAAAACCAAAACATAACTGTAAAATCAAATTTGAATGTTCAAAGAAGGTGAAACAAAATCACATACCCAAGAGATAATCTCTTTATCTTTCAGATCTTTTGTTTGCATATATAACTATATATATAATGATTTTGTTTTCAAAAGCCAAATTGCTTTAGTGCACCGCCTGCAACTTGCTTTTTTTTTAACTTCACAACGTATTGTGAACATTTGCATGCAAGTTTATGCATCTCTCTTGTTTTGAATATTTCCTTAGTATTTTGTTTTACTATACCATAATTTAATAGTACTATATCGATAGACTTTTGTTTACAATTATTCATTACTATACATATTTCTGCAATGAACATACTTGTGTAAATTATCTGTGTGCCTATGTGTGGGCATTGCAGTAGGGGAAGGAGGTTAGGATGTTTCTAGAAAATAATTGTAAGGGAAAAGGATGTGCACAGCTAATATTTTCAAATCTCTCACTAAACTGCTCCCCCGGAAAAATTGCACTAATTTATACGACTACTCACAGCAAATACGAGGATTCAAGTGTATTTTATTAGGTTTCCTATGTGTAGATGCATTGTGCTATGCCATTGTATATGGTAAGACGCTAAGTCATGGGTAACCATGCCATGTAGATCTACACCCTTACCCCACAGAGTTCACAGGGCTGCATGTGCAGTCCGACTCTTCTGGAACACAAATCAGTCAGCTGCAAAGAAGGCAAGTATTCCTACGGTGTGGCTTTCAAGCCAATGAGGCACTTTCTAGTAGTGGGGCTTTACTGGCTGAGCTTGGGGCTTTGACTCAGAGCTTCTGGACTCATTTAGAAGTTGCTGGTGAAATATAAAGCCTGAAATCTCAGGAGGCTGTTGTTTCTATGGTGGAAGGGGGCCAGGAGGAAGGGGAATGTTGAAGTTTACATTCTAATCCTAATTCTCTTCATTGTTGAGCTTTATTGAGAAGAAATGAACAAACAAAAACAATATAGCTTCATTAGCTTTCAAACTTTAAATACTTTGATCTGTTACCCCAACACACACACAGCCTATAAGGCACATTTATTCATTTACTGATTCCCATTTGTCCAACAAACTGCTATTTGCCGGGCACTATGCTAGGTCAAGTATGAGGGATGGAGCAGTGGACAAGGCTTGTAGCCAAAGTGAATGTTGTGAGCCCTATCCCCCCACCCCCCGGTGCTGATCAAGCTTGTTGATTATCTAGAATCATTTTTTTCCCACTGACTCCCCTTACATGTCTGTATTATGGTCATTTAATCTTCCAGAATAATCTCTGAAGATGTAAAGTGAAGCAGAGAAAATTACTGTTAGTAATTCAATAAGCATAGTAGGGGACTTGCTACATTCAAAACATCAAGCTTAATATTGTATGAAAATGAAGACAAGTAAGACACAGTGCTTTCTCTCAAAGAATTTACTCTGCTAGGGATACAGAGAGACTCATGACAGCCTCTGTTGAACTCTGAATTATAGATACATAAACACAATGCAATGAGGTATTAGAAATGAAAATGATTCTCTGTTAGGCCTAACAGGGGAATCCCTAGCACCTGTGAATATGTTACTTGACATGGTAAAAGGAGCTCTGCAAATGTAAGGACCTTGAAGTGGGAGGTTTTTTTTTGAATATCTAGGTCCTTATCACAAGGGTCCTTATAAGAGAGAGGCAGGAAGAATGGAGAGAGAAGGCAATGTAACAGCAGACGCAGAGAAAGATTTAAAGATGCCACCCTGTGGCTCTGAGGTAGAATGGGGTCACAAGCCAGGGAATGCAGGTAGCCTCTAGAAGATGGAGAAGACAAGGACATCGATTCTCCTCTAGATTGTGCAGAAAGAACATAGACCTACTGACACCAGTGAAAGTCACTTGAGACTTGTGACTTCCAGAATTATAAAATAATAAATTTGTGTTGTTTCAAGCTACTGTTTGTGGTAATTTGTCCCAGCAGCAATAGAATACAGAGGATTAGAGAAAATTAAATGGAGAGAAGAATTTCAGGTGAACTTTGATATATAGATAGGATTTTTTTTAACTTCACTACCCTTGGTTGATCTCACAGATTGCAAGGCCTTGTCAGCACCACAATCCCTTATATTTTTTGGTTTTACTACAGCACCTGGTCTTTCTAGGTGGTCTCCCATTCAAGTACTAACCAGGCCCAACCCTGCTTAGCTTCTGGGATCAGATGAGATCGGTAGGTAGGATTCTAATAGGCAGAAATGAGAAATGGAATTCCAAGCAGGAGAACAGCATGACCAAAGGTGCAGAGATGAGAAGGTAGAAGGTGTATTCAATGGATATTAAAAAGCATGGGAGCCTTGGGGAAAGGAGAAACTTGGGAGACAGAAAACAATGCCTGACATTATGTACTCAGTATTCAGGGGGTGCTTAGATGACTCTGGAGAGGACGTGGAGATCAAGGCCTAGCAGAATAAACTTAGATCTTGGAGGTTTAGCTAAAATTAGGTGAAGAAGCGTGTGGGAGGGTCACTTTGGCCAAGGAGAATGGGAGGCAAAGGGGCAAGAATACAGCAATGGCAAGAACAGACAGGGTAGGGAGCAGCTGGGTAGAAAAGAAGCAGAGAAGTTTAGAGCAGCCTACTACTGTCTCTAATGTTGAGACGAGGAATTTGAATTTCCGTTAGGAAATACAGAAGGAACTTGAGGCCAGTCATATTTGTTATTTGTAGTGCCTTTAGCTGCTTCAGGGGCTGGCTGGTGAGGGAAATGGACAATTCTTGAAGTGGGGAGAGAAGAGTACCCTCAGGCTTTTCAGCTGCTAAGCTCATTTACCCAGACTTGTTATTTTGTTGGGCATGCAAAGAGCTGACTTACTTGGTTTTGAGGCTAAGGTAGCATTGTGGGACATGTGGGAGGTGAACCACATGATGTAAAGTCAGAGGGCTTGTGTTATACATACAACTTTCCAGCAATGAGCTACATGAATATGGGCAAATGACTATACATCTCTGGGACCCATTTTCCTTACCTATAAAATAAGAGCCTGAGCTGCACTATGTTGGCAGCGGTGGAGGACACAGTTCAACTATGCCGATGACCCCCAAAACATTTCCACTTGGACCCTAAGTTTCTGGGCTGATGAAGATGCTTTTAACATGCAACATTAAACAGCCCAAGTTCTTCCCTAGCAACCTGTCATTAAGTGACTGGCCATGTGCTTTGGTTTCTATATTTGCAAACAACAGGTCGCTGAACAAATCTCACTTCCTATTTGGTCGATAACACAAGCCAGGAGTCCAGAGCCAGGACTGGATGATCTCACTGCTAAGTTGCCATGTGGGAAGCAGAGGGCAATGTCAGGTGGGTGTTGTTCTTTAAAACATGGATTCTTGTTGAAGACTGAGAGGAAGCAGAATGGGAGACCACAGAAAGAGACCACAGAAGACAGCAAAGTATGCTTTGATCATCCATGCAGAGGCACAGCAAAGTGATAAGCAAATAGCCTAAAATAAGCAACCAGCCAAATTTCTAACATGAGAAAAACAACTGCACTTCAAAAAAAATTGCAGTGTTCCCCCTGGAAATTCACATTTATGACTAGAATTAATCTCCAGATTTCAGTGGATTGACCAGATGAGTCTTCCATTAGCAAGAATGTTTGAATCCACCATAGGCTATGTGCTTCTCTAGCTTTGTCCGTGACTAATGCCAGAAATCAAGATTTCAAGGGTAACCCAGGTCACTCACTGTTCAGAGTTCAGTTTGTATTTTCTTGAAAAATGTTGGAATACCAGTCCTCTTCCTAAGACTGGATATCAGGCAGGGGATTTGGTAAGATTTAGAGTTAATTCAAGTTCAGACACTGGCAGGGAAGTGACTTCGACAAAGGAAAATCTTTCCAACGGCTAAATGTGCTGGAAATGCTGCTTTTCTGCCATGGAAATTTAGATGGTTTTGTTGCATGTAGTTTTCCTGGCAGATTTAACTAAACAATTTCTTGTGGTCCTATCTAGCTTTATAATTTGGTGAATCAAATAAGTCTCCTTAGATGTCATCTTCAGTCAAGAAGCTAAAGGAGAACCTGGGGCAATGCCAAGTGATGTTACCATGTAAGAACATTTTTACACTTTGTTGTTGTTGAATCAGTGAATTGGAGACATAAGCTTGTGCCAACTAAACTTATTACTACATGACAATTAATTGTTAATTGCTAGAAGACATTGCTTCTGACCTAAAAATCTAGAACTTGCTTATCACTGCTATTAAGAATAGCTACATGGGTAGTTAGTTAGCTTATGCCGTTAACATTTGTTCTAGAAAGTAAGATTCAGAAGATTCTGAAGGGACTTTGAAGTAAACTGTGAGGCAAGTGGCGTGTCAACATCCTGGATACTTTGTATAATTTTCCCTGTCATATTAGCAAGAAGAATAAAGTACTGGAAACTTGACAGAGAAATGTTCAGCAAGCGTTTGAGTGCTTTGCCTTGAGTGTGTTTGAATGAAGTACTAGATGCCCCAGAGGTAGTTGGAAAGTCCAGTGCAGAAAGCAGATTTGCGTGCAGCATACTTGTCTCTTAGCCAAGCTCTTACTGCTGGGCCCTAGAGACAAGAGGCTTCCTATATTTCATGATTTTAACTTTGCGGTCTTTTCCATCACACCATTTCACTGATCCCTGATAGAGATCTCTCTATTAAAATCTTCTAGAAAGTTAGCATCAAAGAAATAGCCTAGGATTTCCAGAAAAATCATCAGTTAAAAACGATGCCATGCTTTGCAGACAAGAGAGAGGATCAGAATAAAGATCAGTTACCCTGGCACTGATGTTACCCTTACCTCCTTGTTTTATTTTCCTACACTTTAGAGTCTAGATGCTATTGCATTCTGACATCTGAATTGTGTCCCTCCCAACTTCTTGTTGAAGCCCTAAACCCCAGTACCCCCAATATGAGACTGTATTTGAAGATAAGGTCTTCAAAGAGGTGATTATGCGGTTGTTAGGGTGGGTCCTAATCTAATAGAACTGGGTCCTCATGAGAAGAGGGAGAGACACCAGGGATATGGGTGCACAGAGAAAGGCTTTGTGGGGACACAGTAAGGGCACGCCTGCAAGCCAAGGACAGAAGCCTCAGGAAAAACCAGTCCTGCTGACACCTTGATCTCAGACTTCCAGTCTTCAGACTGTGAGAAAATAAATTTTAATAGCTGAACCCAGTCTACAGTATTTAATTATGGCGTCCCTAGCAAAATGATACAACTCAAATGCTGGCAAACTCTCCAGCTTTTTGGTTATTTTCTTTTAATTCAAATAACAATAACCATAAGCAAACAAACACAGCAATCATCTGGAATCTCATTTTGAGCAATGTGGAGATCTCGTCTCCTAGCAAATTCTTGAGAATTCGATTAGGAGTGCTTTCATACTCCTTTAAATGATTTGGTCATCCCTGCACCTTTCAGCCAGCTTTCTCGCTCTGATTTTCCTTGCTTACTAGTCATTCATGTTTTGCCATCTCTTGCTTCCTCCATAAGTACAGATATTGGACACTCCCACAGGGGCATTGGCAATTCCTCCAGCTGAGACTACTCAGCAACGTTTAACGAAGGATTATTGAAGTATTGGCTATAAGTCAATACTAATGAAAAAGGAGAAAATTAAAAGCTAGCTTCTAGATAGGATGTCTTCTAGAATCTCCTCCTAGTGACTTCCCCAGGACTCCTCCACAGGCCGCCTCAGTCCTAACTCCCTACACCCTGCCAGGAAGGACCACCTTACCTCTGCACAAGAGGGCTGACTTTGTTCTCTTTTAGCCAGACTTTGTTCTCTTAGGACCCTCAAAAGGGAATAGTCCTCCTTTATGGAGAATGGAGATAGAATCAAAGTGTGACTTATTTCCTGTTCTGGGTGTATGGTTGACAGAAGGAGAGCCCACCCTTCAGAGGACAGCCACTCACAGGGTATGGACTCACCCACGGCAAGGCAATCCCATGACTCTGTTTCACTTCTCAAAGTCTGGCACACAGTTGTGTAATAAAGGGAATAGTAACACGGGAGACAGTTCATTAAATTAATATTAAAAATCACAAAATGGTGTGCAAGAGATTCCATTCCTTGATTTAGTGCAGAGCAAAAAAATCATGCTTCAGTTTACTATTTTTCCAAAGATTTCCTTCATGGTGGTTGAAAGTTGTGAACTAATGAAAAACAAGTCTTTCCCCATGAAAGAACATTTAGGAATAGAGGAGAAACGTCATTCAAAAGCACATGCTTGGGGTGGGTAAAATGGGTGAAGGGGGTCAAAAGGTACAAACTTCCACTTATAAAAAAAGTCATGGAAATTTAATGTACAGCATGGTGACTATTGTTAATAATAGCATATTGCATACTTGAAAGTTGCTAAGAAAGTAGGTCTTAAAAGTCCTCATTACAAGAAAAGAAAAAGAAAAAAATTATAACTATGCGTAGCGATGGATGGTAACTAGACTTATCGTGATGATCATTTTGTAATTTATACAAATATCGAATCGTATTGCATACCTGAAACTAATATAATATGTCAGTTATACCTCAACAGAAAATTTTTTTGACACAAGTATTTGGTTTCCTCATATTCTTCTTTCCCAGCTGTAATCTTCTAATATCCCTACTATAGTAATGACAACCATAAAATAGATTTTCTGATCTAGACTGGTAACTATGTGTCACTATAAAAATAAGAACAGCAGCAATAATAGTAATAATAATGTAGATAACTTCTATTGGCGTCTTAAAATGTGAGAGGCACTGCATTATTGCTTTACAAACATTATCTTAATCAGTCTTCATCACAACCTACTCAGAAGTAGGTAATACTATCCTCATTTTCTAGATGAAAAAAATGCATTTAAAAAGTGAAGCAGTTTACTTAATTTCACCTGTCAGAAAGCTAACTTTCTCTTTTCTTTCTTTTTCTTCCTTCCTTCTTTCCTTCCTTCCTTCCTTCCTTCCTTCGCTAAAGCTCCTTCCTTCGACTACATTCCTTCCCTTTCCTTCATTCATTTCATTATTCATTTCCTTCTTTTCATTCTTTCCTTCTTTCCTTCTTTCCTTTCTTTCTTTCTTTTCTTTCTCTTTCTTTCTTTCTTTTTTTCAATATATATATATATATATACTCCCTCCCTCCCTCCCTCACTCTCCCCTCCCCTCCTTCCTTCCTTCCTTCACGGCACTATATATATATATATATACTTTGCCCTCCTCCGCCCTCCTCCTCGGCATATATATAACAACAACAACAACAACAACAACAACAACAACAACAACTTTCTTTCTTTCTTTCTTTCTTTCTTTCTCTCATAACAACAATATTTTCATTCATGCAGCTCACGGCTTCCTTCAGCTATTCCTTCAGCTATTTCACGGCCCTTCCCTCCCCTCCTTCCTTCATTCCTTCCTTCCCATGCTCTCTCTTTCTTCTTTCTTTCTTTCTTTCTTTCTTTCTTTCTTTTTCTTTCTTTCTTTCTTTCTTTTTCTTTCAGCACTCTTTCTTTCTTTCTTTCTTTCTTTCTTTCTTTCTTTCTTTCTTTCTTTTTCTACCTTCCCTTCCTTCCTTCAGCCTAAGCTTCTTCCTTCCTTCTTCCTTCCTTTAAACTACAGCTTCCTTCGGCTTCCCTTCTTTCCTTCTTTTTCTCTCTCTCTTTCTTCCTTTCTTTCTTTCTTTCTTTCTTTCTTTCTTTCTTTCTTTCTTCTTTCTTTCTTTCTTTCTTTCTTTCTTTCTTTCTTTCTTTCTTTCTTTCTTTCTCTTTTCTTTCTTCTGTCTATACTTACTCCCTTTACTCTTTCTTCCTACTGATTGAAAGATATCATTCTGTCCAAGAGAACATGATACTGAAAATATTGTATTTCATTGGATGCTGGCATTCCTCTTAGCCAGAGTCTTAAATGACAGTTTGTCTTTCCCAAGAAAATCTAATATCCTGAATTGGTTTAGAAACATAAAATAAATTTAAAGTCAACTTCTATTTGGTTGGTAATTTAGTTCATTCAAACCAAGATTCGGTAAGAGGCAAGAAAGGCCACTACATGCACTGTGCCATGGGGATATCAAGTTGGAGAAAAGACTGTCCCTACTTTAAAGATTTTTGTCCTTCTATTAGCAACTAAAGCCTCCTCTCTGAGGACAGTTACATGTACATGCTCTTGGTAAAATGTTTTGGGGTATGATGCTTTGAGGTGCTAAGCTTATCCTTTGCACTCTGAACAGGAATGGAATTTGACCACATGATCCATTTGAAATGTAATCTGGAAACAATTATGGACAAGAAACTCTTCCAAATGGCACATAAGTGATACTCCTGGTGGTTGGTGGCCAGATGTTTGTGGAGAAGAAGAACCCAATCTTTTCTAACCATAAATGAAATACAGTAATAAGAAGCCTGACTCCCCCTTAAATAGTCTTTTGGGAAGGGACCGAGGTAGCAGGCTGTGCAGGTAGTCAAGTAATTGGAAAGCACATATCCCATAGCAGTCACTGGTCCGAGTAAGACCTAACTTACTGGCAAAACATTGAGAAAGGGAATTAGCAGATTGGGCAACGATAAACCCTAAGCAGCCAAAGGTCGGAGCTACTAAGATTTCTTGGGTTGGAAAATAATGTCAACAAATTTAGCATTGCACAACAGCATCTTATTTTAAAAAAAAGAAGTTTTTTTTCTTTTTTTCCATATACCACTCAGAACAACTAATAAACATCAGTGGATACTTCTAGTGGGTGATATTTGTCTGGTGGGCAAAATGCTATTATTTTTATTATATATGTATAGCAGTTTTTAATGCTTATAATCTTAAGACCTGCTTTCAAAGTGAGGGAACAAAGAGAGTGGAGTGCTCAGGGGGACCACCTTGAAAGAGAGAGGGGTTCTCTTTCTCCAAAAGAAGTCAGGGGTATTCTGAGCTGAGCCTTACAATCATGGTGCTCAAAGTAGGGGCCATCAGAGCTGCTAGAGAAGCAGAAGCTCAGGATTCACCATAGACCTACTGATCAGGCTCTCATTTAGCAAGGTCCTCAGGTGATCCTAGGCTCAGGAACGTTTGAGAAGCACTGCTATGCAGCAGTTTTCCAAGTGAGGTCCCCAAGTCAGCATCACCTGGGAATGTGTTAGAAATACAAATTCTCATCCCCACTCCAGACCTACCAAATCAGAAACCCTGGAAGTGGTGCCTGCCAGCTACGGTTGGGTGATTCTGATGCACACATGTTTGAGAACCACTGGCTCAAAATGTGGGTATGTTTTCTACAGATGAGGAAGGGCACAGCAAGGGCATGGGCTCGGGAAAACTCAGACAGGTTATTAAGGAACCAGGAATGACAGGAGTGTACAGTATATATAGATGACAAGTAGGAGGAAAGATTGGCGAGGTATTTTGGGCAGCAAATTGAAAACCTGCAATACTTTCCCAAAATGTCCCTCGAAGATATGTCTATTGTAACAATGCTGCCCAATGAAACAACTGTGATCCTGCTCTACATGGTTGATTTCAAAAACAAATTTAAAAAATTAGACATCTCTCTTTTCCTGGGGTTTTGAACCCCAAATGGGTCATCTGTGTTATCCAACATGGTCACTCTATAGCCTCTGGATATTTGACTATTTTCAGACATTTAGTTCACTCCTAAAGAATAAAGATTTACTGCAACTAGAAATATTTAGAGAAATGTACTGAAGAGTCTAGATAATCTAAAAATATATTTTCAGCATTACTGGAAATTATGGTCTCGCTAGGTAACTATTAAGAGGAGGATGGTGTTCACCTATATGTAAAAGCTCTAGTATGTGTAATCGAAAGGCAGCTTAACCAGGGGAAATTGTTCCTTAGTCAAGATACACTTTACTCTACCTCTTTGGTATAAAAATATGCATTTCAATTCTATATGGTTAATTGTTCTGAAAGGAATTATTTCAGAAGGGCTTCGGTCTGTGTATATTATACAAATGTAAATATGCATGTGTTAATGTGTCTGTGTGTATTAACAATTTAGAAATATGAAATGTTACTTTTCTATGGTTGGTAGAGTTTTAGAAAATGGGTATTTTTTCTTTTTATTAGAGCACATCTATATTTTCTACAGTAAGCATATGTAACTTGTATAATAAAATGTTTTTTTCAAGAAGAAAAAAGATGTTAATAAAGTTTTATTTCATGTAATGAAAACAAAACCTACCGAGGCCCTGAGCAAGGAGCTACCAGCACCTGACAGGGCCTCCCAGACACCTCACCCTCCCAAGGTGGCCCCTTTTATTTACTTTATATATTGAGATTCTTTGTAAGCTTAAAAAAATAGACTTGATAAAAATAATGTTTGAAAAAGACTGATCTAAGGAATGGATAGATGGCTTCCTGCACTGTACTGATGTCAGTTTTCTTAGCTGCAATAGGGCAGGACAGAGTAAGATACCGTGAAATAAAGCCATGCTGCCTTTTTGAGAGAGGTAAGAGCCTTTTGCTTTCCTTGTCAGATGTGTAGGTGGTGATGCGCATGTTCACTTAGGAAAATTATGCAGATGTTTGTTGGATTAGTTAGGTTTTCCAAGAAACGGAACTAATAGTAGATTATATATTTTATATATACATAAATAACAGATTTATATTTTATATGTAAATAACGGATTTATCTATAATATGTAAATGACATCTATAATATATATAAATAACACACACACACACACACACACACACATAAATAATGAGGAATTGGCTCATGTGATTATGAAGGCTGAGAAGTACCAAGATCTTCAGTCAGCTGGCTGGAGACCCAGAAGAATTTACGGTATAGGTCCAGTGCAAAGACCAATAGGCTTGAGACCCAGGAAAAGCTGATGTTTTACTTCGAGTCCAAAGGCAGGAAAAGGATGGATTTTCTAGTTAGAAGATCATCTGACAGGAGGAATCCTCTCTTCTTTTAGGGAGTGTCAGCCTTTTGTTTAGTCAGGCCTTCATCTGATTAGACAAGGCCCACCCATATTAGGGAGGGCAATTTGCTGTACTCAGTCTACTGATTTAAATATGAAACTCATGCTAAAACACCTTCACAATAACACCCAGAACAATGTTTGATCAACTATCTGGGAACCTTGTGGCCCAGGCAAGTTGACACGTGAAATTAATCATCATATTCACTTAGGAAAATCTGACACAGATAGAGGCCAGGCCACCTTTTATAGGACCTTAGCTTTTCCTGAATTACGTTTTGTTCCCAACTGACTTGTCTTCCAGGTTGTTTACCTAAGCCGATTCTGACTGCTCCATTCACAGAGTCCTAGGGGCTTGAGGTCAACCTGAAGATGCTCTCTTGGAGAATTGTCACCCTCTACTGTTATCTGGGGCTCCAATGTCTGGAGCCATCATAAAGGTGTCCAGAAAAACGGCATTCATTTCTATCTGGCTGAGCCTTCCCTGTGCTCCCCCTGCATGACTGGCTTGTTACTTTCAGAAGGATGGTGCTCTAGAGCAGAAGTCCCTAACCCCCGGAACGTGGACCAGTACTGGTCCATGGCCTGTTGGGAACCAGCCCACATGGCAGAAGGTGAGGGGTGGGTGAGCAAGCAAGCGAAGCTTCATTTGTATTTGCAGCCTCTCCCCAGTGCTAGCAATACCGCCTCAGCTCCACCTCAGATCATCAGGCATGAGATTCTCATAGGAGCAGCGATCCCAGGTAACAAAACAGTTGGGGACCACTGCTGTAGAGTGTAGAGGAAAGATAAGTGAGTCTGGAATCAGGAGACTTAAACCCCAGTTCTGCTCCTTATCAGCTTTGTTTCCTTAGACAAGTCACTTTTTAGTCTCTTTTTCTCCATCTGTGAAATAGGAATATCCATGACCCTAATAAGATTTTGTGAATCTTAAATGAGCACAAAATATCAAACACTATATAAATGGCAATTCCTATTATTACTTTTTAGTAGCAAGAACTAACTGCATATAAAAGAATCATCAATTTATCACTTTTTTTACATTAACAATAGCTGAGACTGTAAACTCCTGGAGGGCAGAGACCAGAGCACACAGCAGCTAGGCAGGCATCACCCACAGGTACGTACTTAGTACAAACTTAGCTGGTGATAAAGGAAAAGTTTTCTAATCTTTTCTGACTGGCTTAAAATTTCCTTATTTATTATATACTAAATATATCTTCCAGAAATAGGGTTGCTAGATAAGTTAGGATGCCCAGTTAAATTTGAATTTCAGATAAACAATGAATCCTTTTATAGTATTTGAACGTCCCATGCAAATCATTCGCTGTTTATCTGAAATGCAAATTTAACTAGGCGTTCTGTATATTTATTTGTTAAAACCTGGCAACTCTATTCAAAAAGGGAGTTAGCAAAATTTTATGTTAAAATTGAACATTTTCTTAGGTGATGAATATTTAAAATATACCATGTGAACAGTGCCACATATAAGAGTTTCTAATGGTTCATCTGATTGTTTGACATTTTTAAATGATTTCCTTAAAAATGGAATGGACCTAAGTATGCTTCTTAATCTTATTAGTTTTATCTATAAGATGAGGATAGTAATATTTAATGTACAAGGCTATTTTGAAGTTTACCTGAGATTACACTGAGACAGTTCTTTGTAGATAGACCCAAACAAGAATCTCAGTGGAGCCCAGACTTTGCTGTCAGACAGTTCCCCACTTGAATCCCAATGTTGCCATTTATTACAGTGTGATCTTGGAAAAGCTACTCAACCTCTCTATGCTTCATTTTCTCATCATATGAGGATAATAATAAAACTGACGCCACAGGATTTTTGCAAGGAGAAAAAGAGACAATGCATATATAGTGCATAGTGCATAATAAAACTCTTCATAAATGTTAGATTTTGTTAAAAATCTAGAGCGAGGCTCTTTCTAGAAAGTCACTAATGTATGGTAATAGGAAATTATGGGCTTAACTCCAAGTATAAATTCCTCTGTCTGAGTGCTCCTTAACATAGGGAACGTTTTGCTCCTGCGCCATCAGGTGCTCATGCCACATTGTTGCAGGAACGGACTAATACACGCTCCAGGCTCTCACTGTCAGCACCCTTCCTGAATACCAAGAAAGGTGACTCTCTTTGTACCCTGAACGTGTCATTGTAAGCTTTCATGTAAATGAAACAAACTCCTTAAGGTTTAAATCAGTTCATATAATTTTTCTTTGAACTTCAAAAAAAGCAATAATGTCATCATCAGGAAAATTATAGTAAGTTTTAAAATTGCTGCTTTCATCATAGAAATCAGCTGTGTGGAGCAATAATAGTGGCTATGCAGCCATGATCCTACAGATCCTTCGGTATGCTCCTTCTGCAGAAAGGAACCTGAAGAAATCATTAAGCATGAGAAGTTCAACTGTTAGGTCGGGATCTCAGACCAATAGGCTGAGCTTCCGGAGTCATTAGGGACTGTAGTGGGCTTGCCATCTCCCAAGGGCGTTGAAGGATCAGACTTAAGAGCAAAGATTAAGGGTGAAAGGCCACTCATCTTTTTTTCATTGGATCAGAACAGCTGTTGTGTTGCTTTTACTATGTTGGAAGGTTCTGGGTTCCTCTGTGGCTGATGAATATTTATAGTAACGGCACGGCCGATGAATATACGCTCTCAAATGGTCCTCCTGGTGTTATCCAGGTTTCCTGGTGTTTCATGAAGACAAGGAGTGATTAGATCACAGGCCACCTAATTTTTCCTCCCAAGGTTCAAGTTTTGTTGATTAACTAGATGATCTGTGGTCCTTTGTTCCAGTAATTGTGTTGTCTCACTAACCCTATGATCTTAAATCTTGCATTAAAAAAAGTAAATCTCACTACTTGGGCATACCGCATGCTTTATTGGATGAATTGCCAAGTTTTTTTTTTTTTTTTTTATGGAGATTTTTCATAAAAAAAGATTAAATTGATGGAGTTAAGACAAAAAAAAAGAGAGTTATACTCTCTAACTCCTTCTTTATGGCCAGCTCGGCCAAGGATGGCATTGTGCCTTCTCACATCCCCATCATCTCTGCCCACTCACATTTCTCTGAACAGCTGTGCCAAGATTTCATACAGGGAAGGCTTTATGCCACACAGACCTTTCAAACATCACATCTAAATCATCTTTATTAGCCTTGAAAACTTGGATCCCTAGTGGGGTTCCTGGCACCCCAAACAGAGGAAGCCCTTGTGTGTGAGCTTGAGGCACAAAGCCACCGAGGCAACAGCATCCTCTGGTTGAAATGAGTTTTCAACAACTTGTGTGCCACTGAGCCGCTGTTTCTCTACTCCTTTTGGTGAAGGGAAACTTCAAAATATTTGGGGCATTTGAGATTTACAATGTATGTTGAACAGCGGAAATTGTGTAATACTTAGACGTTTTCTTGTGTTTAGGAAGACATATGGTGGTCGTGTTTTCTAATGTAAACATCAGAACTCTTGACTATATTGTTGAAGAAAAGGGACAGAATATCTAAAATCAGGATTATCTCAGAAAAGCCTACATATACATATGACTTTCAGGAGATACTAGACCAATGATCTTTCTTCGTTTCAGGATCACCTAGGAATTCGGTCCTCTCTGGTATTTTCTCAGTACTTCCTCAGTCTTTCTAGTCTCTCTTCAGTATTTGATGCTGATAAAGATTTTTTTCCTCTAGAATTATTTGTCCATGACCCAGGCCACAGGAAGAAACATCAAGATATCAGCATCCTTCACACTGTTGGGACCCTCGCTGGTTGAAAACTTTATATGATTCCTAAACATAAATGTGGCTAATATGAGCAGACTCCATAGTCTGCAAGAAGCACCATCAAACTCTAGAATCAGTTTTCTTTTCCTCACCCACTGTTGACTTTATTTTTACCCTGAGTTCCTTCTCCAGAATGATAATAGCAATCATAGTACTGATCATGATAACAACTGACATTTAGCCAGGGCTTCTTACATACTGGGATCTATTAACTCATTTAAATATACACATGATTTCTTTTAAACTCTTTCTGGGAGTTTTGGGAGCTTCCTTGAGGATAATATATATATATATATTTAATTTGGACTAAAACATTATTCTATTATTAGAAATAATATTTAGGGTTATAGAAGAAAAAAAATCACAATATATGGATAATCAAAACAAAAGAAAATGTTGAAAGCGCCACAATCTCTTGCTCTGCAGTGTTCACCAACAAAAGTCCAAAAGGAATCAATGTTCCTCCACAGCACAGGTTGTCAGGTGCTTTCCCACGAGGTGGGAGTTCAGAGGTACCAATCAACTCTCTGCTTCCCAACCTTGCTCACCGAGACCTGAAATCCTTGTGCCTGGGCTTAATCCTCCATCCCCTGCACTCATGCTGACCCAAGAAATACCTGGAAAAATCAGGGAAAGGAGGTGGGGTCCAAGATGTCCACACAGAAAGGATTTACATATGACAGACTGAAATGTGGCTGCGGTGGGTTGCCGGGCATGTGTCTTGAAGCTGCAATGACATGGCAGGCATACTGCTTTTACTCAGAGAGTGTGTTTACGAAATAACCACAATCAATGTGAATGCTGACAGAGACTGTGGTGGGTAAAAATCCTCCTAAGATAATCCTTGACATTGGCTTGTGGTTGACCCCACTAGGGAGAGAAACTTTAGAGCAGATAGAGTGCCCCAAGCTCCCAAGCAGGAGAGAAAGGGTAGCCCTGGGGACAGGAAGAGGCAGCTGGGGCAGAGAAAGAGGCCCAGGACAATGGCTCTTAAGTCATCTGCTTGCCTGGGGATGGTTCCCCCAGGATCCAAGCCTCCCCCCCCACAAACTCAGCTTGCTTTCTTTGTCCTTATTGAATTAGAAGGAAGTCAAGGAAGCCTGTATGATTGTAAGTCAGGGAAATGCAAGTGACTTTTAAAAGCTTGGGACAGCAAACTTTCTCATTGGAATTGAGCCAACACAGGGCAGCTGTGTCAAACGTCTGCTTTTGGCAGCCTTGCTAGCTCACTCCAGGAAGTGGTGGTGGCGGGTAGGGGTGAGCAGTAAAGAAGCAGAAAGATGAAAATATCGTCAGTAATATTGCCCTCAGATCCAGGGTGGGAGACCTACAGGTAAATGGAGCCCATTTATTGCTGAGAACAGTCTGTGAAACGAAGCAAAAACGGAAAACCAAACAGCTCTCTGTAGAGGAATGAGAGAGGAGGGAGGCGAACTTAGTGGAAAGTCAGGGCTGCCTAGAGCATAACAAATAACCACAGGCTGGAAAAGTACAGTGGAGGGGAAATGTGGGCTAGGCAGATTCCTCACAGGGCTTAGGGCGATTTTCCTTGGCATTCTATCAATTATGTTGCTGCTGCCTCTTTGAATTTGATCACCTAGTGCTCTAAGTTGGCACACTCTCCTATTTTCACAAGCCTGGAGTGGGGAAAATCTTCTAAGGCTAACAGGAGACCCAGAAACCATAAAGAGAACGGTTGACAGATTGGAATGATTAAGATGTCAAAACTGCTACTTTGCAAAATCAGCTCACGTGAACAAATTTAAAAGTCAAATGAGGGCTGTGAGAAAATATTTGCAATACATATAAAAGACAAAGAGTTAACAATTTATTAGAGCTAAAATGCTCCTACAAAACAAAATAAAAAGACCTAAGGAAAAAAAAATGGACAAATGATAAGAAGATACATTTTAGAGAAGAAAATTACAAATGGTCAATAACATTTGAAAAATGCTCAAACTCACTAATCGTTACAGTAATTCAATTTAAAAAGTTATTTTTTTTTTGTTGTTGGCAAATCCTAATAAGATTTCGATGGTATTCAGTGTTTCTAAGAGGATAGGAAAATAAACCTTTTTATATTTCATTAATGGGTATGTAAATTGGTATGACATTTTTGAAAGACAATTTGGCAGAATTTATCACATTTAAAATAAACACATTTTACAACCAAGTAGACCCACTGACAAGATTCTATTTTAGAAAAGCTCTGACTCTAGAAGGAAGGGTGATTTTGTGTGTGTGTGTGTGTGTGTGTGTGTGTGTGTACGCGTGCGCAAATTGTAACATTATAATAGCAAAAAACTGGAGACAACCCAAATACCTTCAATGGGGAAATGAACAAATAAGTCATAAAACATCCAAACAAGGAATATTATGAGACAACCAAAAAGATGTAGTGGATCTAAATGTTCTGACATGGTAATATGTTAAATGAAAAATGACTCAGAAATAGGTATGTATATTTATAATTATATATAAATTTTATGTATTTTATTTTATATATATTTGTATTCTATGTTTATTTCTAATATTAATAAATGTAAATATATTTACATATATATCTATATGCATGTATATAGATACATATATAGTATGCATGTGCATATATACACATATATAGCATAATCACATTTTTATGAAGATGAAAATATACTATATATCTATGTTTGTATATACACTAAAAAAGCCTATACATAGAAAACACACACATTCCAAACTGATAAAAGTGGTTATTATAAGGGGATGAAGCAATTAACTAATAGAAACTCAGTTGTTATTTGTTATATTTCTGTATTGTTTTAATTTGTTACAGCAATGTCTATTACTCTTACAGTTAAAAAGCACAATGAAAAGATGTAAACATATATACACATGCATTCGTATTACTCTCCTTTTATAAGCACCAAGGTAATTGTAGCATAAGAGTGTGGTGTAGAGAACAAAACTATTTCCTGCTGCTTCAGGATTTCTGACAGGTGGTCGTGAGCAATTTTGGAGGCAGGTGTAAACTGAAAAAAAAAGGAATTGGACATCCTCCTCCCAGGGTTTAAAGACTAGGCATTTCAGCAGAACTTATGCAGCAGCACTCACCACAGTCACACTTCAGGATCTAATAAAAGAAAAAAAAAAAGAATTCCCACTTTATTAGAGTCCCCACTTTAGAATTCCCACTTTATTAGAGTCCTTGGGAGGAGTCAACGATGTAATATGTATAGTGTTTGAAAAGTGATTGGCACACAGTAAGTGATAAGTAGATTTTATTATTATTGAATCAGTAAGTATTCCTTTCTATTTCACCTCCCAATGTCTGCTTTCCCAAAGGCAGAGATCTTCCAAGACTTTCCCAGTGAAATGTAGGCAAGTGACATGATGGGAAGACTGGCAACTCCTTCCTCCTGGATGGTTGCAGGTGGGACCTGCAGAGGAACCGTGGTGTTCCAGAGCATGGGCAAGGGTCTTAGGGAGAGGCAGAGAAGGGTAGTGAATGGCAAAGGGACAAGGATCACTCCCCTGGTTTCCCATGGAATCAAGTCAAGGGTGGCAGAGATTCTTAAGTTTCCTGTATACCCAGACTAATTGCAAAAGGAGGCATCAGGGCCTGCTGTGGGGTTTCAGATTGAAGTAACAAATAGTTGAGTAGGAAGGTACAGATGAGAGGGAGCAAATGGCACTGATGGGTGGGATCCCCAACATAGTGAGGACCAGGTAGGTCCCTGATGGCCCATGATGAAATCGGACACTGGCTATCGCAGACGCAGAGCCTGGCAAGTGTTGACATAAGCTACTGGTTGCCCTAGTTCTATCAAGGAGTCATTCTAGTAAGCTAGCCTTTTTAGGTGATTTCTAAGACAAAACAAAACAAAATAACCGAATGACAGGGTTTGGAGGAGTTTCTGAGTTGGTGAACACATCAAGGTACTGAGAGAGGGATGAGAACGGGGAAGGCATGGAAGCTCTGAGCCCCTTCCCCCAACCCTGCCTTGCATATATCTTCCATTTGTATGTTCCTGAGTTGTATCCTTTATAATAAAATACTAATACCAATACTACTACTACTACTACTACTACTACTACTACTACTACTACTAAGCTAGAAGATTTCCCCGTCTTCCCAGCTTTGAAGTAAATTAAAACTAAATGGTAAAGAGTAGGAAAAGATCCTTGAGATAAGAGTATTCTGGAATTAAAATTATAAACAAGAATTTTTGTAATTTAATTGGACTAAAAAAATATCACTGGACTGGACTAAGTTTAAACTGGAATGAGAAAAATATAATATGTTATAGGCAGATTTTGCAGCACGTGTCTACGTGTGGTGGTGGGGGGGCCTAAAGAAAAAAACAGGTCAGGGGTTTAGGACCAAGAAAGGTATATATAGTTATGGGTTAAGGCAAGCATTTTGCTTGCACAGCGTTCCCTTCTTTCCATCTGCCACATTTTAGTCTTTGTTCCTGAAGAAACATTTTCCTCCCCCTTTCATGAAATCATAAAGATTAAAGGTATCCAGGAGGAAAAAAAGAATCAGCTCACCTTCATGATAAAAAGAATCAGGAGAGTTTTTGTTTGTTTGTTTTAATTGTTGGTCTGTTTGCTTTAAATACTATACTTTCGAAACTATAAATGGCACTGAAAATGGAATTCAGAGTATCTAAGAGACTTAGGACAAACATCTTAATATCTTTTGGGCTTAGTTTCCTCATTTACAAAGTCTAGCATTTGGTTGTGTTAGCTGGCCTCTAAGATTTCCTCTTATGTTTATACTGATTTCTACTTTACTTCATAGAACTGAAAGAGATGTTGGTTGACATCTAGTCCAAACTCCCACCCCATCAGATATCTCAAGAGAATGTTTGTATGTCCTAGTATAAATTGGTAATTTCCTTAAAATATAAATTATCTAAATCAAAACTGGTTTCTTCCAGCCATGTTACCTAAAATTCAGTCACATTCCTTTAGTGTCTGACAATAGCATTTATCCACTGAAGGAATCTGAGCTGTAGCCACAGACTGTTTCCCAAAAGTTCCTGAAGGGGAATAAAATGAATACAGAGCATTGACACACCTTAGCAGAGACCAGGGATGCTCAAAGATAAATGCTATTAGGGTTAGGTGATGCTGGTGGCAGAAACAGACACATGCCTAAATCTCAAGGGCTCAACAACCACAAAAGTTCATTTCTTACTCATGTGAAGTCACGTGGGTCAGCAGGACTCTCTGCCTTCCAGGGACTCGGGTTCAGGTTCTCTTCACCTTGTGCTGCCAACATCTCAACACGTGACGTTAAATTCATGCTGTCAGGAGAGGAGATGGATGGAGAAGGCATACAGACAGTGAAGGACATAGGACCAGAAGTGCCATATCACTTCTGCTCTCTCTCATTCCCATCAGCCAGAACTCAGTCACATAACTCCAACTTAACAGAAAAGACCCTGGAAAATGTGGAGGAGCACAGAGATATTCAGTGAGCACTGGTTGTCTCCGTGTAAACTGATGATGCAATCAGGAACAAAGTCCCCAACTGAGGAACTATTCCTGTTGAGTGTTTTTGGAAGGGGTGACCAAAAGCCTTCGTTTTTCATCTTTGGCTTCTTTAAGCTATTTATTTATTTATTTATTTATTTTCTCAAAAAAAAAAAAAAGATTTTAGCTTGGGAAAACTGAGGCAACTTGCTAGAAAGTAGGTCTTCTCAACCTTACTTCATCCAGCTAGAGATGGGGTTGCCTTTAAGTGGCTGCATCGCAGTGTTAATTCATAACAAACTTTAAGTCAACTGAAATCCTCATATAAGTGTCCAGAGGAACTGCTGCCAAGTCAGGCCTTCACATCCTCCAACTTTGCTGTTCACTTTGCTTTAAACCTAAAGGCAGGGCTTTATATTTATTCTGTTAAGCATCATCCTGTTATTTTCCCACATTCGCTTCAGTCTTCCAAATATTTTTCTCTTATAATAGTTATTTCTTCAAAATCTGCATCCTACATCAATTTGATTAGTATGTCTTCTGTGTCTACATCCAAGTTCTTGAAAAAAATAGGCCAAGGGCAGAGCCCTCCAGTGTGACACCAGAGACCTCCCTTGAGGGGCATTGTGATTCATTAATAAGCACAGTGGGTTCATTTGTTCCACTAGCTTCAGATCCTTCTGACCGTGCTATCGACCAGTTCACATTTCTCCAATTTCTCAAGGAGTTTTTAAGATTTCACAACATGCATGGATGAAAGCTGAACTCATTATCTGTCTTTCTTGACTCACTCCTACTCCTCAATAGTCTGTTGGATGATGGCACCACCATCTAGCCTACTGTGCCAAAATCCTAGTGCAATCTCAGATCTTCCTCTCCCTCAACTCCCCCATCAGTAAACTAGTGCAAAGTTTAAGCTTATGCAAAGCATTAAAGTGCTGAGACTCCTGAACTGGGGCTGTTCCCCGAGTAACTGCTTGTGAGCTTCTCTCCAGGTCTCTGCTCTTTTCTCCTTCAGCCTATTGTCTTTGTCTTCACTGGAGTTCTGTCAGAATTGCAGGTCTTACTGTGTTGCATCCTTGAATAAAACCTACCAAAACTCTCTGGTGTAAGGATAATATTAAAAATATTTAACAAGTAGTTGAGCATGAGCAACAACCAAAGGGAAGGCCGGCAGGGCTACTTCAGATGGAGAGCAGGACACCTACTTTCAGATCCCAAACATTTCCAAGTGGCACCCTCCCTCTCCCTCTATTCCCGTCCAGGGGTTTCAGCAAAGCTCTCATTTGCATCTCAATACTCTAGTTTTCCTTTCTTCTTCCTCCCGAAGCTCCTTCTCCAACTCAGAAAAGGCCTTATTTCCTCTGAGGCTGGAAAGCTGCTCTTGCATTATCACGCATTCTGCCCCGCTCCCTGGGTTTTGGGAGAAACTGGCTAGTCTTTCAGGCTTTACTCTATTGAGTCAGAGCCAAGGTTTTAGAATTCAAAAATAAATAATGAAATACAACAAAAGCTAACCCCCAACTTCCCGCCTCCCCCAAATACTAGGCTCTTAGGAAAGAAAGCTTTCAAGGTTTTTTTAGGTTCTCAGCCAGAAATTGGACTCTCTTCTGGCTGTATTCTTTTGTGTCCTTTCTTCTCTGGGGCAATCAGCCTTAGTCTCTTGGTCTGTTTCAACAGTGAAAGAGTCACAAGGTAAAAAAGATTTTCCAAGGAAGAATAAGACTTCTCACAGTATTTCAAAATATTATCCCAATTCTTTGTTGGTCTGTCTACCTACCCTACTAAATTCAGCTCCATGTTGGAAGGAGCCCATATTTGACTGACCTCAGTTTTTTCAGTGCTTGGGACATATTAGATGCTCATTAAGTGTTTATTGGCCAAATTATTAAACCAGTGAACAAAGATGGACCATGTCAATGTCCTTTTTGAATCTACCAGTGTGCTAATTTTATAAAAAAGAAAATGGAATGATCAGACTTAGTTGCTTTGTTGTTCATTTGTTCCAGTGGGTTCATCAAACCGCAGGAATAGGAAAATGTATCACTTCTTTTGAACAAGATTTCAGAAACCACAGAGATTTCAAGACCACATCTGTGGCAATCAATTTTTGTAGGAAATAAAAAAAGAGGACGTTTAATAGCACATTTGCAGGTAACGGCTTATTCTTATGTACTGGGGTTGCATAATTCTTCAAATAGAAAACATGCATTTTGTTGTCTTCTCACATTTTTGGAAGTTTCCTCACATCATTATTGAATTAATACAATTTTATAAAAATAAATTCATGGTTTTGTCTGGATCCTTCTTTTCAAAGCCTGTGCATCTTCTTGGACTCCCCCCCTCAGAAATGGGCCTTAATAATGGGCATATTAACATAACAAAAAGTAAAATCATATTTCTCAGGTGCTAAATATTAGACCCTATTAATTATTTGTTTTTAAAAGGACTCTTTTTCTCCTTTATGCAGTTTCCTCCTTTTGTTATGTGATATTTCAAAATAAATTATCATTGACCTTATGTCGTTAATAGATTTCAGTGGCTTAGTGCCATTAATTAGTGCCCACAGCCGGTGTCACATCTGTGCAATACAGGTGAGAACGATCATTGCTATGCTCGTAGAAGCAATAGGTATTATAAATAGGTAAGTAGGTGGATCTCTGGATCCAAAGAACTGGGTTTGAATTACCGCTCTATACTTGCTCTAAGGGAATTACTTATTACTCACAATATGACTTGAATATTTTATAATAACAGTGAATATTGCACCAAATCTATTGATTTAGCAAGTGGCTCACTACCTGGATCCCTCTGATCTCACTGAAACAAGAGCTACGTGAGAAAGTGGGTGCGAGAATAGCCCAGGGCAGTAGCTGTCCAGATAGCCCTGGCTGACGCAGCTCACCTGGCCTGAAGGGAAGCGTCCCCTCCTTCCCTGCACTCTACGTGTGCTTTTCTCAAGAGGGCAGAGACTTCGCAGCCTGAAGTCCACACTGAACCCACTGAGTGGTTATGCTTCTCAATGAGATGAACTCACAGGTTCTTAAGGTCTATCCATGGGTCAAGAAGCCTTTTGTTCTTCAGTCTCCAAGTACTGATTGCCACACAACCAGACAAGTTATGAAAAGCACAGGAGAAGATTTTCTTAATGCGTCACATGGCTACTATATTAGTTGTGTATGTGTGTGTGTGAACAACTAAATATAGTGGGTTTTCTTTATCTCCTTGTTCCATTTTTATATCCAGTTCTTGAAAAGACATTTTACTCATTCTTAGTTCAGAAAAAATTAGGCCCGCTTTGCAGTTCAGCTGTTTTCAATTATGTTACTCCATCTATTCTCTGTGTTTTTCTGGGCACTCATTTACCCGACGAAGGATTTATAAGGCAGCCTTCTGCTCTTTCTTAGCCACTGTGGTCACACTGCCTCCACACACCTAATCTGTTCCCCAGGGAGATTGCTGGTTCTGAATCAGAGACTGTGCCAAATAGACTATGAGGTCTTCTTTCTTCTTGCCAGCTCTCCACCCCCATTCCCAAACATTTGTTAGTACATGAATATCAGCCCAAGGATGCTATTTTGAAAGAGCCATTTAATTTCTTTATATCTTTAAATCAGTTTAAATCTGCCCTGGGTCTCCCTCCTTCAAGGCTTGCCACTTTCAAAGCCTGTGCAAAGGAACTTATATATTGCCCAAACAACAGGTTGGCCCCTCTGGTCGTGGGCCATGGTCCTTGCTGGTTACTGCTGTGATGTCTGTTGTTACAGTCCAGTTGGGGCCATCAGCCCCAGCAGCCACCTTCAGGGCACTGGAATCTCAGGCAAGGCTATATGTAGGGCCTGCTTTCCTATGTCCCCTCTACAGCTGTTTTTTTTGTTTTGTTTTGTTTTGTTTTGGGGTGGGGGGCGGTTCTCGTCCCTTCCTCAGGCTCTGCCAAGGTGTATGATCGTTGACATTAGAAGGACTCTGACCTTTATCTCCTTTTACCTCTCAGGAAATCTCTCCACCTTGAAAGCCACCACCTTTTCTCTTTCCTCTCTGGGACACCTAGCATAATTTCTTCAGAGAGTTTAAGCTTTGACAAAAGACAGGAAAGGCCTTTGACATCAGGTTTTCTGTTGTGCAGAAACTAGAACTAGAGTACTAGAACGCTTGAAATGAGAGGATGGAAAAATACTGAGAGTAAATTATTTGCTCAAAGATTATCCTGTTTGCTCTTTTTGAAATGAGTAAACTCTAGTTAAGAGAACCACCTGGGGAAGACCTAGAAGAGAAAAAGGCAGCTGTGACACAAAGACATCTGTGGAAGGGCTTGAGGGATAGGGATGGCTGTAATGGACCCATGAACAGACTATAGATGCTAACGCATGTATGTGACTTCTTACGATTCTCCCATAGCAAGTGTCCCAATGAGGCATTTGGACTCTAATTCTATGTTGCTCCAGTAGCATTTCTTCAGATGTACCTTTCTTGTCATGCCTTTTTTTTATTCAGTCGTATTTTTCTTCTTTTTCTTTCTTCAATATTATTTCGGGTTGTGCTCACAGGTACAACGTGACTGCCATAGACTTAGATTTTCTTTGTCAAGATACTCAGATTCCATGAAGACATGATCGCTGGATGGTTCGTCACTGAACCAACATAATAAGAAAAACAGCCCACAACCCATTCATTGTAGTATTCAGATGACGAGATCAGATTGAATGTGACTGGAAGGTTATATAATCACCCTGCAAGGGTTTGAGCCAGTTTAATGCATAACTGTCTCCTTAATTATGGAGTCAAAAGCGACATTAGCTCGCTGCTACAAACTGGGCTTCTCACGCTTTTTGCATGATTGCCATCTTCTTGCCTTCTTTCAATTTATAGCAAAAAAGAATTTCTGAGCCACTGTTTTCCATTTCACTTATTTTACATATTTATGCCTGTTAAATGTTTATAAATATTTAAGCTGGTGAAAGCTATTTATTGTATTTCTATTATCCACCTTTGTTGCAGAACATCTGCTTTCTTTCATGTGCTCAGTACAAAAAAAGGTTTTGAGCTAAACAAATGTGCCATAAGCTTACACAATTTTCTAGTATATGGTTTCCCGTGTCCTTTTTCTATTACAGATTGCATTTCACTTCTTTTCTCCACATATTTTTATTCTATAGAACAGAGGTTAGCACACTACTTCCTGTGGGCCAAATCTAGGCCATGGCTTAGTTTTATAAATAACGTTTTGTTAAAACAAAACACAAGCATGTCCATTCTTTTAAGTATTATCTCTGGCTACTTTCACACTACAATGTCAATTGAATAGTTATGATGAAGACTGTGTGACATGCAAAGTCTAAATTGCCCCTTCCAAGATCTTTACATAAAACACTTGCTGCCCCTCTCTATGGAACAATAAGCAAAATCCTATCTGTCACAGAATCCTAGAGTTTCAGAGCTGGAAAGGATATTGGTTCAAGAACTTCATTTTATAGAAGATAAAACAGGCCCATGCAAGGGTCAACTTTTACTCACTGCTTATTATGTGCCAAGCATGTACCTTAACAGATATTACTTCATTTAGTGCCCACATCAATATTATAATTTTTATTTTTATAGGTAAATAAATCAGGATGCAAGAGATTAAATAACTCTCATGGTCATATAGCTCTTATAATGATGGAGCTGGTAGAACTGGACTCAGGGAGCGAGACTTCAGAATCTAAGAGCAGAACCATCACTCCGTATAGCCTATAAGTGAAAAAATTTCTGTAAGTTCCATAGAGAGTAAGTGTCAGAACTAAGGCTAGTGCCTGGTTTCCTGTTCTCCCATGTCATTTATTAAAAGTGAAGATTTTTATTGATCTCTGTGTTCTGCGACCAAGGGAAGAAGAGGGCCTTCTTCTCAAGTCTCTCCCGAGTCTTGACTGAAAATATACTGAGCACTGGCTTGTGGGGTAGATCATCTGTTCTAGCATTCCTGGCACCAGTTTGTTCCTGGGTGAGTCACACAGCTATGGCTCTGTTCCCTGAAAACGTGCTTGGGGCTCAACTTAACCCCCTAAAAGTTTGTGTAAAGTGGAAGTAGACCACCCATTAGAGGCCCCTCTCTTCGCATGGGGAAATGAAACTCATCCTCCTCAAGTCCCCCTGTTATGGCTCAGCCTTCCTTGTGTTCCAAAAGAACAAAACCACTTTTGGGGACTGTAAAGTTCATAAGTGACATCTCCAATATGAACAACCTGGACAACACGCTGTAAGAATGATTGATTCTGCACAAATGAAGCTTTTATTGATTACACTAATACCTGCAGCTTTACGATCGTTGAGGCTCCTCCACATGGCCAGGCCCCCCAGAGCCTCAATACCCATGGGCTGGTCCCACTGCCATAGAAACATACATCTCTCACTCTTTAGTCAATCTTACCTTCAGGGTTTAACCCCTTAATTAATAATTTAATAAACTTATTTTGTAATTTGGTTTTCTCCTCAGGTTTCTGATATTGTCCTTAAATATTTACTCCTGGAATAAAGGCCTTCTCAGTGCCTAAACCCAGGCTGCTACACTACTACAGAGAGTCCAACTGGGAAGATTGTTGTCTCTATAAAAGATGACCAACATCTTCAGCTGGGTGCTTGAAATGGAGCAGCCTGACAATCTTCCATTTCCCAGGTCAGTTCATTGCCACCTCAAACTCTCCCCAGATTTCTGACTCTCTCATTTACCTCATGAAATTGGAACTTTCCAAATCTCTGCATCAACTTGCTCTCATCCTGTCCTGCTTCACTCCTTACCCTTAACGAGAAGCCCCTCCTCCTATGAAAGGTCAGCTGTTCCATGGGTTTACTCCAGGGGTCCCCAACTCCCGGACTGTGGACCAGTGCTGGTCCGAGGCCTGTTAGGAACTGGGCCACACAGCAGGAGGTGAATGTTGGACAAGCCAGCGAAGCTTCATCTGTATTTGCAGCTGCTCCCCAGCGCTAACATCACTGCCTCAGCTCCACCTCAGATCATCAGGTATTAGATTCTCATAGGAGCACCGGTCCCTTGTGCCACAAAGGTTGGGGACCGCTGGTTTACTCTATCACCTCTTATCTCAACATCTCAAGGAATCTGAACTGACCATTTCCCCATCTTCAGATTTGCTTTAAAAGTCAGGTCACCTAAGCAGCATGCCAATTTATAAAAGGTGAAAAAACATTCCTGGAGTTAACTATTTAGAAATATAGTACATTAATTAATAAATTAGTTAATATAGAAATATAATTCAAGTTTTCATGTATGAACATAAAGTAAGTATAAATTAGTCCTCTCCCTACTGAATGGAAATTAAAACCAAACAACAACCAAGCAAATTCTCCTCCAACTTTGATCTATGACTAATGAGTTTGTGAGCTTTCATATTGCAAGATACAACCTCGGCGTTGCCATCAACACTGAAATTGGCCAACTGACAACTGTCTGGAGTGAGCTGAAATCCTCAGAACAATACAGTGAAGAAGCATCAAAAGTGTGTTTGACTTATCTGAAATCAATGATATATGAGCCACTAAAGAGAGAGCAAGAACAAGTGAGAGCTCGGCAACAAACAATTTACATATTATGAGCAATTCTGCCTACTAGTCTCTTCACTGCTCATCTGACCTACAATCGTGTTGTCAGGGAGGAGGAAAACAAATCCCTGGAGTGTGAACAACAGCCATCTTCATTATCTCATTTCTCATCGCACTGACACTGAACTCATCACTATTGTCAGGATCAGTCATCATGGTGAGTCACCATTAATAACATCAGATCCAGGCAAAACTATCCATGAAGCATGTGAATATTCAGCATCATTGTTTTCCTTAAAAAAAAAAAAAAGCTTTTATTCTCTTTCTCTTGCTATCCCATAATTAAAAATGCTGTAGAATTATATTTGTTATATTTTGTATGTGTACACTTTATTATGCCTTCTACATCATTGTATATTTTACATATATATATACTCTACACTGAACCCAGTTTAAAGGATGCTAGAGGATTGCTTTGAGAAAACATGATTATCCCTTTGCTCTTGGACTTTACAACCCAGCCCCCACACAAGGTGTAACCAACTGTAACATAGAGAGTAATGGTGTTTTCTAGGAGAGAGTGACTTATTTTATTACTTAATAAAAGCACCTAAAGATGTTATCTGATTTTTAAAATGTCACAATGGAAAGCAAGAACTAGAGAAAAATGGGAAACGTTTTGCCAACATTAAAAAAAGAACTTCGAAACATATTTTGAACAAAATCGGTAACATGTTTAAGTTACTTCCATCCTTAGAGAGTTAGAATAACCAAATAACCACTTTTGAGTATAAAACTTCTGAAATATAGACAATTTTAAATAAGTTAAATGCTATATGCTATATAATATTTAGTGCCTAAATTAGATCCCTTATTTTAATGAAAAATAAAGTATGCCATTTCTTTGGTCTTAAAGTTCAACTTTTCTCTGTCCCCATTAAATAAATATTAGCCCATATTTAAAGACTATCACTTTGTCAAGAATTCAAATTATTAGCCTATATCATTTTGGGTTTGCCTCCTTCATATACCTATAGGCATTTTTTTCTGGATTAGCTGTTATCATCATACTCAAAACTTCCCTGTGGTAAAACCAAACAATACTAAAAAAAATTTAAAATTTTCTTTGACTCCATGTCCTCTCCAACCAGTGTCATATCATTTTACTTTCCTAGCCAAAATTCTTAAATTAGATACAGTTGTTTGCAATTCTGAAACTTGATTATTCAACCTTCTAAGTGATCTCCTCGATTTGGTTGTTATTCAAACGCATTCTCCAAACCATAAGTAGAGTAACTTTCTAAAAAGCAGATCTCATCACGACACTCTCAATCTTGAAACCTCCTATTGCTCTCTGTTCCTCTTAGGATCAAATCTTAATTCTGTGACATGGTTAATGAGGTTCTCCACCTCCTAGTCTCTACCTACTTCACCACTCTCAGCTTTCACAGCTCGCTTACACTTGGCGTTCTAGCCCATCGATCTTTCCCTGTTTAGTTCTTCAATTGTGCCATGCTTGCTCTCACCATGAAAGTTACTCAGCCTGTTTCTTCTGCCTGGATTCTCCTCTTTCCTGATTTTTCGGGGCCAACTCTTACTCCTAGCTTAAATGTCTCTTCTCCATGGTCTTTTTTAGGGTTCCCTGTCATATGTTGTCATTGCCTATCCTTCTCATAACAGTCACCACATTAATAATAACTGACTTAATATCTGTATAGAATTCTGTGAAGGTAAAGGTTAAATTCCATATTTGACTGTCTCCTTTTCCTCTTTATCACCAGGACCTAGTACAGTGCCTGGCAGGTGAAATATACTTAATAAATGTTTGTGAAATAAATAATATTATGATCTAATAATAGAAAAGTTCTCTTTTAGAATCTTATAGATTGACATTTCAAGTTCTTGATCACTCTTTCACTCCAAGATTATTTCAATTGTCTTTATCTTTCTACAAGAAAAATTTTTGCAGTTTTAGAGTGTGGAATGTTTAACAAAATCAGACTCTGCTGTGAGTGGTGAATGTATATATCTCACACTTGATCTTAGCCAAAAGGCCAAGAAGCGATGACTGTATATATTCAAGAGCCAATCAGAAACCAAAAAAATTAGTGTTACTCCTAATTTTAAAAATGGATGTGTAGGAAGAGAAGATCTTCAGGTTGACTCTCATTTATATTTTCCCTAAATGATGTATTAAGAATTTAACCTCAAAGCAGAAATCTTAAAAATATTAGAAAACAATTTAAGAGAATTTAGATAATACATAGGTGTTAGAGAGAAACTTATATACACTTTTTCAAATCTAAAAGCCATGAAAGAAAACATAGACATATTTGATTATATAAAAATTTTAAATCATGTATGGAAAAAGATATGATAAACAAAGTCAATAGATGAATAAAAGATCAGGAAAAATATTTGTAATGTATAATCCAGATAAAATTTAGTATATGTAATTGTATTCATTATCTAATTCTGCTAAATAAATGTCCCCAAAACTTAGTAGCTTAAAACAACACACATTACTCACTGTTAGGAATCCAGGCACAGATTAACCGAGTGCTCTGCTTTAGCATCTCTCACAAGGCTGCAGCTGAGATGTCAGCCAGGCTGCAGTCTCATCTGAAGGCATGAATGGAGAAGGATCTACTTCCAAGATTATGCAGATGTTTGCAAGATTTATTTTCTTAAGGACTCTCGGAATAAGAGCCGTAGCTTATAGGCTTTTGGCTAGAAGCCACTTCAGTTCCATGCCAGATGGCCCTCTCAATCAGAGCAAGCATATGAGAAGAGCCACAGAAAGAATACCAGCAAAACGGAAGTCATGGTCATTTGTAACCTAATCATAGAAGTGAAATCTCATCACTTTTCCTGTATACTATCTTTAGAAGCAAATCACTAGGTCCAGCCCATACTCAGAGTAGGAGATTACACTAAGGCATGAATATCAGGATGTGAGGTCTCTAGGAGTCAATTTGGAAAGCTGTCTACCACCATAATATACAAATTGCTTTCACAAACTGGTTAGAAAAAAAATACTTGATATAGATGTGAGCAAAGGATAGGAATAGGCAATCACATAAGAGCAAATTTAAATAATTACAGTAGTCATAGAAATGCAAATCAAAGTGGCAGTGAGAGAATCACATCAACTCTCAGATAAGACTTAATTTATAAAGATGAGGAGAGAGCACTCTCATACATTCTTGTTATTGGAAATATGAATTTTACAGCCTTTTTGGAAAACAATTTATTAATATCAATTAAAATTAGAAATATACATTCCCTTTGATTTAGAATTCTAATCATCAAATTAATCAAGAATTCAAACACATGCGCGCACACACACACGTAGTATTATCTAAGTGCAAAAAGCTGGAAACAAAATGGAGAGCCATCAATAGGGAAATAGTAAACAAAGTGTAGTAGGTGTACAGCCAATAAGAATGAGTTAAAGGGAGAAAATGCATGCCCCCCCCCCACCAAAAAAGGAAAGAGAAAAAAGGCAAATAAAGATGGTGTAAAAAGTATAACTTAAGAAACAAGCATGCATTTATATAAAATTACATATATTTGTGGCTATGTGAACAAAGAAAATAGATAAAATAAGTTTTAATGGGTTAACTCTGTATTAAGTGACTTGGAGAAATTTTCATTATATATTTATAATATGAGTCTACTTTGAAAATTAATCAAGGGAGCATTTAAGATTTTGTGGCCTGGCACGTGTTGTCAGTTTGGCTCAAATAAACTCATAAAAATTCTCTACAGGTTTAGACGTTCTTATGTCGACATTTACTTGGCACAGTCAACAGGGTTCTGAAGAAGCCCACCCAGGACCACCCTGCGGACCCAGACTGGCTGCTAGGTACCAGGAAGGGCCCATTGTGGCCCACTGGCTCCCGCTCCATATTAACTTGGTGAGTTTTTCTGGGAATTTTGGACTTCCTTGCTTTAAAGAGCAGACCTTATTTGAGCTGTTCTTTGAAAATCTTTGAAGTGGATAAGAGTTGAGATAACTCAGGGAAAGCAAAGAAAAAAAAGGGAGAGGGGGAGCTGCTGCTTTTAATTTAGGCTTTTTAATTGGATTGCTTCTTGAGAGTCTGAACAAACCAAAAGAGAAAGGACACTTGCTTCTCCAACCTGAATAGCTGAAGGGGTGATGACAGTTATTTAGATCTCCAAATCCAGAGTGGTAGAGATGGGTGCTGAGAGGAATCCAGTTCAGTAACACTCCCAATTCTGGAGAAGCCTTCGAGAGCCCTTGGGACAAGGGCAGCGAGCCCTGGAATGGGCTCACGATGAGAGAGGGCACTGTGCTTGAAAAGAGCTGCGGTTTGGGCAGTGTCTGGGAAGCTTCTGCTGGCCCTCGCTCAGGTTTTTCTAGGTGACTAAGAATCTTCGTGAGATTGCCTGAGTAAGTTTTCCTCTAGGTTGTAAAGCAGCTCTGTAAGGGTATCTACCACACTTTGACTCTTTTGGCGACGTGCACATAAAGGCTGATTTTCCTTAGAAGTTTGTTTAGACTCTAATAAGGGAAACACGCTTCCGAGGCCCACAAGCCCCATGACAGCCTTCTGTTAAAACTAAGATGGTCAAAATCTTGTGTCTGCACAATTAGAAAAACCTGGCTGTAAAATCAGGCAGAATGAATGAGGAGAAAAAACTATTAAAGACTATCTCAGAACTTTAAAAAGGCCTTCTGCCCTAAGCTAAAGTGAAACTGAAACTATGTGAAAGAATTTACAAAAAAAAAAAGAGAAAGTATTTAGATAAATGGATCAACCTATGATGTCATTTAGGTGTCAACCACTTCTCCGAGGTATTAAAAATGGCTATCTTTATTTTAAAAGGGGGAAGGTCGTTTGGAACTTGACTTGTCAAGGACAAATGTAAATTGTAAAATGCCTCCAAAACAAAATTTAAATCCAACTGTTCTGTTTGTGTCTGTCTGTGTATGTCAATATATGTATGTTGTAAATATGAGATAATTTTCTACCTCCAGATGGTATCGTTTAAATTAATTTAAGGATTTAAATTTAAATTCTTGTAAGGATTGTGTATTCTAAAATTTTAAGAAATATAGAAACCAACTCAAATGCTTTTCAAGTTCCCTTGATCTAAGATTAATCCTTAGTAAATGAAAGCTAACTTAAATTAGTTGGTTTAAGTAAAACAGGCATATCTTTATTTTACCTTTATTATAAAAATAAGTCCATGTTAATAATAGACTTTGATGTCCATAAAATATGTTTCTAGTGGTTACAAAATGTCTTAAATATATCTGCCAGTAAAAGAGCCTATGTTTCTAGAGGAGGTTTTATGTGTAAAATCTCAATACGTGTAGGAATAACTTGGCAGTGTTTCAGAAGAGCTCCTGGAACACCTTAAAGATTTGAAATTGCATGAGAAGTACTGTAAAAAAGTGGTAAAAACTTCTAGGGTATATCGTATGGGTAAATGATGGTTATAAATTAAACAAATAGTCAGGGGTATGTGAAAGCCAAGACGGCCACTTGGTTCTTCCCTGCTGACTGGCTCCTCATTTTTTTGGTTTTTGCATTCCTTCATGCATCACAGTGCATTTAAGCTGAACTTAGATGAAGGAACTTATGAGCTGACCTTATTAAAAGGAGACATCTTACACTACTGCCAAGGTTTGGTAAAGTCACTTGGAGAAAATGTCAAGTTGGTAAGCTCTTCCTTTCACAGTGAGCTCCTAGAAGACAAAGACTTTATATATATATATATATATATATATATATATATATATATATATATATATATTTTATTTTAGAAAGGACATCAAATACAACACTCTTCAACCTCATTGGAAAGTACCTTATCAGGTGCCTAAACACAGATGGACATCTACCCCTGTCTCTGACACTCGCCTCCACCTACATCAGACATCAAAGACTCCTCTGAGATGAAAAGCCATTGACATCAGATGTAGACAGCTATCCTAAGACATCAGAAAGGTCTGCTATCCTATGATTTGATAGCAAACTCAGAATCTACTTTGTTTGTCTGTACCTGTCTACTAATGATGTTAGTCATAATAATAGTTATACTCTTTCTTCTGTTTTTTTCTATATAGTCCAACTGTTTATGGTTACTGAACATGTGTAACTCTTTTCAACGCTTATGTAAATTTTATACTAGATGCCAAGTATAGAAACATGAGACAGAAGGCAAAACTCGGATCATGATAGTTCACTAGATAGAAATGATCCAGATTTTTCTTTTTTCTTTTTTTGCAATGAATGCCATAAGACCTGACTGCCTTCAATTTACCTTCCCTTCTCGTTCTGGGAAAATTCAGCCTCAACTCGGACCCCGTGGTTATAGTATTGCCCCATCCACAATGGTCCAAAGACGACCTTGATATTGAAACTTTCCTAATAAGGCTCCCTAATGCTGTGAGACCACAGTATCCAACCAAAAGTTTGGTTGGTCATCAGTGCATCCTTTGGATTGATTTATTAGCAAAAGGGGGAACTGTGGATATAAAAAAGGGGTTCTGTGGATAGTAACCTCACCAGTGATCTGATCAAAATTACTAACTGGGCAGGTCATGGTGGGTCGTGACGCCCCAGGCATATAACTTCTTTACTGAGAAGCCTTATCTTTGCCTTACGCAAGCCCTCTCCTTTGTTTCTGAGCATTTAGGTTAACATACCTTTAAAATAAGTTGTAACCACTCTCAAGAGGGCACATAATCTTATTAACTACCCTGTAATCTAATCTCCACCTTGCTTTCCCCCACCTACATGTAATCTTCTATGTTCTCTCCTTAATTTCAAATGTACAAAAGAGACTGCAAAACTTCTGTGGTGAATTTGAGATCTTGCTCTCCAGCATATGCTGTCAGTTTGGTTCAAAAAGCTCATAAAAATTTTTTTAAAAAGAAAATCAATAACATAAAGTATACGTATGATTACATGTGCATAAAGAAAGATGGAAAAATATATAGCAAGTTTTTAACATTGATTACCTAGGATGAGTTTGTTAGAGGGAATGGTGGAAATAAAAGATAAGGAGGGAGCTATGCAATAAAAAAAAAGCAAAAAATATTTGGTTTTTTTTTTACATTTATATATAAAACTGAATATGATTTTTAAAAAGCAGGTATCATTTCATCACATTTATATAACAAGATAAATATATATGCATATTCGTATATAAAGAAGTGCAAGAGTCACTAAAATATTTGTAGTGGTTGTCTCAAGATTGAGAGTCCAAGTAATTTTTATTTTCTTTCTTATATTTTATATATTGACTTAAGTTTTCAAAAGAGCCTGTCTTATTTATATAATTGGGATGAAGTAAAATATATTTATAGATATACACTTAAATACTGGAAACACATACTTATATGTTATATATAAATATATGCCTGTGTAATCTATTATAAACTATGACTGTAGAATGAGCCTGTAATGGTAGACAAGATTTCTATAAACAAGAGTGAAGAGGAGGGCGTTTTATGTAAAAGACACAGTATGAAGAGAGAGTTGAGTCAGTAAAGTAAAAAGTCACATGGAAGGACAACAAGAGGCCTGATGTGATTGGCTCAGAGGAAATGGGCAAGAGAGTAGGAAGATTCTAAATATAGGCTGGAAGTAGATTTCAAAGGACTTTAAAGAGTGCAGTCTATCTGCAGTGGGGAGCAATATTTGAGTTTAAGATAACACGATAAAATCTGTTGGAATATGAATCTGGTCCTGGTGTTCTGGACAGATGGTGAAGAGAAGCCTGCACACAGGGGAAGCATGACTGAAGTTAATTATATAGACCAGGCAGGAGGCATCAGGGCCGGAAGTGGGTTGTGTTGGCTGAAAAAAGGGATACGCCGAGTATTGCAAAAGATAGCTTAATGATGGGGTTCCCTGCATGAAGATTTTGAAGAATAAAGCTTCTACAAACACCAATTACACCAAACTACACCTTGGCCTTATGCTTGTGTAATAGAAGATATGCTAACATTTCTGAAATAACTAATAGCACATTGCGTATATATAGACCTTTACCATTTATCAAGGACTTACATATTTATTGTCTAGCTCTCTTATCTATATAACAATCTAGTAAGAGGTGAAAAGAAGAGGTGGTGTCCTCCCTTCTCACATAAAGAAATAAAGCTTCCATAGATTAAGAAAACTGCTCAACTTCTACAGCTTAATGTCGCCCTAAAGATTTGACCAAAACCTGCTCTTCGAGTTGGGCTTCAGCCTTAGCCTTTGGAAGGCCTTCATGGGTTTAAGCATTTCTGACAATATTTATGATCAACGATAATATAAACCACTAGGCTATAAGCAAATCTAATCAGTGGAATAACAGTAAAACAAGCAGGGAACAATAGTTAAGCTTATTATTAATAACTAAATATTCATTTTCAAATATAGGAAAGCATTCTAGACAAAATGAAAATCTACTTATGTGCTTTACATGTTGAAATTCTGGCAGTTAGTAAAATTCCGCAATAACTCATGATAACTGTGAAAATTGTTAACCTTACATAGAATGTTTTTAAGTTGATTTCTAAAAATACTCATAAAGCATTTTCTTAAAGCAATACAGAAAGCTGCAGTTTGTAGCATTATCTCAATAAAATTACATAGTCTGGTAGGTCATAGAAGAAGATACATCTTTACCTTAGTAAATTACTACTAGATTACTACTAGAAAAAAGAACATTTAATATCTGGGTGGCAATTTATTATCATTAGCAATGTATGAAACCAGCAAGGCTGTCCCCCCAAAACATGTTGCTACTCAATTAACCTAAATGGAAAGTGACTATTTAGTATTGAAAATTGACAGTGTTATGACCATAGAAGCAATCTAGTAACTGACAGTACCAAAAACTCATTGTTCCTGTAACATGATGTCAAAAATTTTAAACTTTATCAACTAAAAATTATAATGACAAATTATCATAATAATTAAATTGTTGTTGGACTAAAAATTCATTCTGTGATGAACTGAAAGTTAGATTGGCTTTGTCTTTGTTGAAATTCGATAAGATTTCAAATTTGTCCACTGAACACTTTGTGTCTCACTGAACTACCTAACTAGCCAGTAATTGTGAGAACCAGGTTCAAACCTAGTCACTGACTCCAGCGCTGTGCTCTCCCTGCACCCTACTCAGCGTACTTATTTCCACCAGTCAGGAAAAAGATCGACACAGAGAGAAACCATTAGCTTTTCGAATTATTTAGATAGTACCGTTCCTCTTATTATCAACCAGAGTCTCCTCAAAACTGCAGAACTAGCAAAGATCATGGCCAATTTGAGTCACCCAGAAATATAATTTGTATTTCCTCTTAGAGCCTCCAGTAGCCTTCATGCCCTGAGCAAAAAAGCCCATGTGTTATGTCAGTATTAATTGACTCGGGTCTGGAAGGGAAGTTGATCCTTACTTAGATTCTTACGCAACAATAAACAGCATTATCCAGAACAAACTCTGACTGACCTAAACTAATTTCTTGGAAAGTGTTCTAGATATTTTCCAAAAAAGAGAAATATAGGAAGTTAGCCAGCTTGGCATTGTTTATCTGAAAAACCTGCCAAAAGTCTGGCCCCATTTGCCAGTGTCAATACTCTAGAGTGCAAACATATTCTTGTGCAAGGGATATTATGTAAGCTAGAAATTAATCTTAATGAGTCATTCATTGTCCAAGGTTGGATGCTGCAGAAGAAAGCCCGAGTAGTTTCAGAATCAATGTACCTCACGGTCTTAATTGCCTTTCCAATAAGAGAAGAAAGCCCTTGGAAAGCTTGCTTGAAACATTATTCAGGGCCGGTGGTGTGGGGGACTGCTGATGGAACCAAGTGGGGTCCCATTGCCTTCTTCACATCTTTGTCCAATGCACTAGAACTAAAAATATGATCAAAAACTTTTTGCATTCAGCCAGAGGGGGCTTTATTCCAGTTATCCTCTGTCTGCATCTCAGCGGCAACAACCAGAATGGAAGTAAACCTGAAAAGGTCAGTTATAGCCCAGCTTTATTAAGTACGAAGAGTTTCTTTATCTTTAGGATTTTATAATTTGAAAAGTTCTATGGATCACAAGTAGCAATATAAATGTAAGGATAATACATACTATCGGGTCAAATTAAGACATAGCGTGATGGCAGTCATGACGTATCAAGATGTCAATGTGACATGGTTAGAGATAATTTCTCAGTACTGTTAGTTACTAATAACAGTAGAATTAAATCTTCCAATTTAGTGCTAATTTGGGCAAGTCACTCTAACTTACCATTGGGGCTCAGCTGACTTACCATTGAGTCAACGGGAAGGGATGGGACTGGTCATAAACTCTAAAGTTTTGTATAGATCACTGAACAAGAGCGTATCTAGCTTATTTTGTTGAAAAAAAGCCATTTCAGTGCTAACCAGTGCTTCCTCTCCACAGCTCTTCATCCAGGGGTTAGGGTAAGTCCATCTCTCTCTTTAAAGCTCACACTTAAAAGTCAGAGACCAGAGAAGAGAAATGAGAAAAGATGGCAAATTATATTCCTAAGGCCATGGCCTCATTTTCTTCTGGCTTGGCTCCTTGTCTTTGAGCTCCAAAGAGTGAGCAAATGTTTATGATCGATTCAATAGAAATTAAAAAAAGAAGAAGAGGTTCAGATTCCTCTTGTCAGTCAGAGATCAGTTTTCAACTCTGCCTTTCCACATTCTCTAATGTAACAGGCCTGCCCAAGAGAGGAGAGAACAAAGAAACTTGTATGAGAGATCATGTCCTCTGTTAAGCTAAGGCTGCCCTGTGGACTAATGGAAGGATAGATGCCAGGCGGGGCCGCAGGAGAAGAATTGAAAAGGATATCTACTTAGACATAAGAAATGCTACTCTCGATATCTCGTTTCTTTAAATACTCTATCCCTTATATAACCAAAAACTCTTATCCCCTCCATTTGTTTGACTTTTGTAGCTTCTTCTGAAACTGATCACTTGTTCCTTTTCAATTTCGTATTATGTTATGGATCATTCTTCTAACACTAGAGATGCTAAAAGCTGCAGATTCTGCCAGCAAGTGACTCATAAATCTCATTACTATTAAAAATTTAAAACCTCATGGAATTCGGGCAAAACACAAAACTACTATTGTCAGGATATTTGAAATCCTATCAAAATGAAGATAAAGCCTTTAAAAAGATAGCATAGTGACTAAAGAAATTAGTCACAGTAGTAGCTGCCATTTATTAAGTAACTACTATGTACTTAAAGGAACCAGTAACCAAGGCATATTAGAACAGCATCTATTAAAAGATAAGAGATATTCTTCAAAGCAAAAGGCTGTTTTTTTTTGTTTTTTTGTTTTTGTTTTCAAAAAGGTTTCTGGAATCTGTCTAAGGAACGCAGGAGCAGTTTTCTTTGTGAGCCCTGACGTTGGCACTAGAGGTAGAATTATGCAGGGTTTGAGTCTTTCAAAAGGTGGTGGCCGGTTGACAGTGAGCCATGGTGACCATTGCCGAATAGTGGTATGGAGGGGCTGAGAGAGGGAACAGTTGGCCCAGTTCTGCCAACTTGACCTTAAGGGTCTTCATGGCCCTTAATTCACAGTGAGAGCTGGACCTGAGAGTCTAGGGTCAGATAAGAAAGGCAGTGGATGACTGGATACTAACAGGTTTGAGCTCCAAGGAGGGCTGGCAAGGTGCCTTTTTAAATGTTTCTAGCAATTGACTACATTTGCCATTTTTCCTTTCCTCCACTTCTAGAATAATTTTAAATAATAATATTTAGCATATATTCAGTGATTACTTTGTTTCAGACTTCATTTTAAATAATTTATGATCTCACCCAAATAACAATTGACGAAATAGCTGGTATTATCATTCTCTATTTACGGATAGGAAAACTAATGTTCAGAGAAGTTTAGTAACTTGCTCAAGGTTACACAGCTAGTAGGTGGTGAATCAAAGATGTCTAACTTCTAGTCACTACGACACATTTTCTTCTAGAACAATTCCTCTCTTGCTCTACACTCTCCCTCCTCTCCTTTTTCCTATGTGCCAACTATCTCTTGTGCATTTTCTCCCTCTCTTGCAAATTAACAAATAATATTATAATTTTTCAAGATCGTATTTCACTCAGGAAGGTTGGACGGATCGCTTGAATATACTGTGCTCCAAGTGGAGGTGCCTCTCACCTGAGTGGGCTCACATAAAGTATAACTCTTTCCTATGATCAGGCCAATCCAAAACATTCGTGAGACTAAGAAATCCAAGTCATCCAGCAATCAACCAGAGAGTTCAACTGCAATAAATACAATGAAACGCAATAGGTTATAATTATGACAAGAGGCATGGCAAGATCCAAAAGTACCTTCTAAATGATCAATCTTGCTATTGATCAGGGTACTAATAATATTCATGATTTTTATAGCGTTCTGGTTCCAGCCACGTGGTAGCTTGAGCTGACCAATGTGTAATGTTCTCTTAATGCAATTACGTGAAAATACTGAACAAAGTATAATATAATAATTTTAAATCACACTAGAGCTCAGAAATCATAGAGCTCAGAAAAGGAAAATTGCCATGTGCCAGAAATGGAGAGCGAACTTAACGTCAGAACTCTGAGCGGTTGATTGGTAGGCTGCTTTTCTGCACCTTTGATGCAGAGACCCAGGCTCCCTCTGTCTTACAGCTCCACTATCTTTATTATGTAATGTCCAAGGTCACCATGCTTAGTTTCATCAAGTCACTGAAAAATAAAAGAGCACAGACAATGGCCTGTTGGAAAGTTTTGTGGACCGGGCCTAAAAATGGTCCATACTGCTTCCGCTAATATTCCGTTGGACAACCCAGGACAGCAGGTAGGAATGTAGTCTAGCTGTGTGCCAAGGGGAGAAGCTGTGTTTGGGGATTAGACACCTGAATCACAGTGAGTAAAATAGCTTTACCTTCTAGACATCCTGTAGAAAGGGGAGTTGAAGAAAGAAGTACAAACTCTTTAAGCCTCAAGTGCTTACATTTTTAGGAAAAGTAGAATAAAGAATTTTCAAGTACATTACTTCATAAATGTCTTTGTCTGCGGGTACATTCTCTTTTTATCTTACTGTCATGTATGTAGATGAATTCTATGTCTCCATACTTCTCTTATCAAGGTAAAAGCAGGATATCAAATTTTACAGCAAGGGAGGATGCTTTACTTTTCCATCAATGAGTTTTTATATCCCTAATAAAGTTATTTTTTTGATCCAGGGAAGTATGTTTTCCCTGTACTACTCAAAATCGGCATGTATTTGCTGCTTGCTGTGGAAAGCTCTGAATGCATGTAAATCAGGAGATTAAAACATCTGCATGTGTTTTTAGAGATAAATGAGTACAAGTGCCAAGGCCAAATCTACTGAATCATAGATATATTCAATCAGATGAAAACATGAGTTTAATTTTTATATTTCTGATTATTTGCTTCATAGTCATCTCATGTAAGAGTTTAATTTTGCATAAAGCTAAAAGGTTGGTTTAATTTTTTTTAGTTTGCCCTAAAATTTGAAGCTCGTTGGCTAGAGATATCAAATCAGAAGCTGAGGAGCAAGAGACAAGAAGAGAATGTGTATTTAGTTTCTTTTTTTCTATCTGGAAGCTTTTGCAAGCTTATCTTTATCTATGGTGTGTAGAAATCTTTAAAACAGCCTGCCAGCCCCTTCTGTCTCATGTAGGGAAGCTCACTGTTCACTGCGCTCTAAAACCACCGTTTTCTCTCTCTTTCTCTTTTTTTTAAATGAGATATAAGTGACATATAACATTGTATTATCTGCAGGTGTGCAACATAATGATTTCATGTAAGTATATGTTGTGAAATGATTACCACAGTAAGTTTAGTTAACATCCATTAGCACAGTTACAATTTTTTTCTTGTGGTGAGAACTTTAATATCTACTTTCCTGGCAACTTTCAAATAATACAATACAGTATTGTTAACTATAGCCACCATGTTGTACATTCCATCCTGGGGACTTACTTACATTATAACTGGAAGTTTCTACCTTTTGACCACCTTCACCCATTTCACCCACCCCACTCAGCCTCTGGTAACCATTAATCTGTTCTTTGTATCTATAAGTGTTTGTTTGTTTGTTTGTTTAGATTCCACATATAAGTGAAATCATATAGTATTTTTATTTCTCTGTCTGACTCGTTTCACTTAGCATAATGCCCTCAAGTTTCATCTGTGCTGTCATAAATGGCAGGACTTACTTCATTTTTATGGCTAAAAAATATTCCATTGTATATATGTACCGCATTTTCTTTCTTAGCATTTGTCCCTTTCTCTTCCGTGGGGCCTCCCCCATGCTTTTACCTCTGCTAAGAGCATCATCGTTGCTAATTAACTTCATTTATCCTTCGGATACCAACTTAAACCTCATTGTACAACCACACAGCATCAGAGAAACCTTTCCAGAACCACAAGTTAGGACAGTGCCCTTGTAATATACCTGTACGATTGGATACTTCCTTGTAGCAATTTAGCACACCTGCAATTAAATAATTACTTGTGCATTTGGTTGTTTGAAAATTTGTTTCCCCTATGAGAATGTAAACTCTATGACAGGAGAAGCCATCTGTTTTGTTAATCATCGTATCCCTAGTTGTTAGTTTAGCGCCTGGTTAAAATGGTCATCAATAGATGATAATTGAATAAGTGAATATTGTGATTAGTCATAAACAGCTTGAAAATCCTTGCCTGTCTCCTTTTTATGGATCTCTATGGCTTTTTCCTGAATAGAGGGCTAGAAGAATACACCTGAGAACACAGCTGAGAACATCCCCATTCACCAGTCTCTCTCTCTTCTGGGGCTTGCCGATGGCTCCTATCTACTTGTAAGTATTCCAAAGACAGCATGGTGTAATCTATAAGGGGAAACAAGAAGGGCAGGTGCTGTTTTTGACCAGTCACATGGAGACAGTTTAAGAGTCATGGTACATCAAGCCTCTTTGATTTGCCTGGTCATGTTACTAAAGCCTAGGAAAGTATAAACTGTATTGGAAAGACCGAGGACCAGAGATAGAGTTGCGGGGTCTGCCTCCCATGATACTGTTCATAATATACCTGATCTAAATTCAAGAATTTCTCTTTGTACCATGGGTAGTAATCCAGTAGGTTTGGGCTTCGGGGTGGCTCAGTTCTGAGGACAAATACTGCCCACTAATTCTCCTCATCTGACTTCCACTCAACCATTTGAAGGGACTTTGCGATCTTAGGCAATGGAACTTTACTGGTTCTTTCAGGATTCCATTTCTGTTCTTGCCAGAGGGCTTATGGAGGATTTTTCTCAAGGCCACAGCTGCAGAGAGGTTGTCTCAGGTCAGTGAGAAAGACTGACCCATCCCTTGGAGTGAGACTAAATAAAACTATAAAGTCAATAGGGCTGTGTTTTTCACGGGATCCCTGAGAAGACTCCGGTCATCCAGGGCCACTGGACCAGTCAGAAACATGTAGTGGGGACCTGATCTGGGACTCCCTTTCTGCTGGAGCAGAGAACAGAAGACCCCAAGAGAGGTGTCTTTTCTATAATCTGCAAGTGGGTGTCTGTGTTTCTGTTTAAAATTTTATTATTTGGCTTTTATGGACTGACAGATGTGACTCTGATCCTTGCTTTAACTATTTCTTGAGCAATAGGTGAAAAATTACATATTTTTTTTTCTGCTAAACTCTGAAAGACATTTGAAACTAACCTTGTGAGTAGAGAAGGAATGAGCAGCCCCTCAGCCAGTGAGAATCCTCTACGTGGCTTCATTCAGCCTCGATACTCTCACGTCACAGGCCTTTCTCCTAAGTTCTACCTTCATCTATGTTTTCTTTTGCCCTGTGCCTCTTCAGCATTCACTGGCTCACTTTTATCATAGTATTCTGCACAGTTGCTTTTCACAGATGTGTTATTCTAAATATAAGCTTTCTCTTTAGCCCTCTAGGAAATAGGGCTTTTCCATGGATGGAACAGCACTTCTAGCGCCATCTATTTATTTGCCATAAGGTGGATGGGTCTCCCCTACACCTAGAATTACTTTTTTACTTTTTCCCTAGCATTTACACTTGTCTTTTGTTTGTAGAAGAATATGAAAGTGGTTGTATGTGCATAATACCCACAGTATTATGGCATGTAACTTGCTGAGTGTCAGCAGAGTGTTTGGGAAAAGTAGGAAGTCTAACGTTCTGACTTTATTTTCTTATGTCCTTCACTTCCTATGATCAGATTTTGCAAGTCCTGCATTACTAATACATGAATTCGATAATATAACCTGCTCACCTGCATATATTACATACAGTACCCATTGAAATAGAAAACTTAGAGAATGCTAACATAGGTTCCTCGAAGGTTAGGCACTGTTTTACAGAATCTTTTCAAGTTTTCTCTACCATCGGCCTCTAGAATGGGCTGCACCAATGTTCTGCACAGAGACGGCTGGCTGCTTCCTATTATCTGTGTTCTGCTTCTTGGTCACAGGAAATCAAATTTTTAGCTGGGTACATTACTGCCTAGGCACATTTCTTGGCCTTTTCTGCAGCCAACTTTGGCTGTGTCATTAAGTTTAAGCCAATGAGATGCAAATGTAATTGTTCAATGGAGTTCGGCGGGGAGAAATCCCTTAAAAGAGTCTCCTCCATTTACTGTCTGGTCCATAGATGTAATTAGAAGACTTCTTGGGGCTTTCAAGGACAAAGACCACAACCTAGGGATGATGATACAGAGACCTAGAAGGATGCTGGGTTCCTAATGACAATATGGAGCCACCTCATCAGCTCTGGACTGCCTACTTTTGTACTCCTTTTATGTGAGAGAGAAATAAGACACATCTATCTAGTTTAAACTGCTGTCATTTTGAGTTTTTCTGTTACATGCTGCTGATCCTAATCCTAACTCATAGAGTTACCTACCATCCACTTAATACCATAGGTTCAGGGATCCATGGATGAGTATAATAAGTGTTTTCAATTTATGCTTTAAGGATAAAATGGCAAAAGTGAGTGTGATGACTCCAATTTCAAGAGCTAAAGTAATTGCTAAAATTCGGGGAAAAATAGAGCTCAGAACCATCAACTTTATTTTCCTTCTTGCCCTTTCTGTCAAGTGTAGGATTATTAAAGTCATTACCCAAGAAAAATGTCCACTGCTATATAGAGTCTGTAGTTTCACATCCCTCATTTTTATCCTCACACCCTCCCACTTTTGTTCTTAGTACACATAAAATGAAATTGTTTGCTACTCAGTCAAGATTGGAGCACTTTTGCAAACAAAGTTTGGTTTCTGGGCTTGGACCAAAGAAAGAAATTAGTGTTAGTGTGCATAATTACTGGGTACTAGAAAAAAATGTTCAAATAAGAAATCAATTCAGGAAACAAAATTGATGTTTTATAATCATAACATCAGAGCCCTTTGTGATTGTTTTCCAATCACACACAACAAATTTTTTTAAAATAACTTTTTAACATTTTAATTACAGTTGACATACAATATTATATTAGTTTCAGGTGTACAGCATAGTGATTAGACATTTAAGTAACTTACAAAGTGATCACCCCGATAAATCTAGTACCCATGTGACACCATACATAATTATTTCAATGTTATTGACTGTATTCCCTATTCTATACTTTACATCCCCATAACGATTTTCAGACACAAAAAATCTTAAACTTTGTACTTGGTGGTGATTGTTAGAATTATGGATACTAAAATCACCAGGATGACAGAAAGGAAAAAGAAGAAAACAGAGGTTATTTTATCCTTTCGGACAGAGGTGAATAGAGAAAGAGGAATATGTTCTATAAGTATGATTTGCTGCTTAAAATGCCCAACTCAGTCCTTCCTTTCTATTTACAGAGTTAAAATTAGAAACATTCCAAAGATCAGTGGTTCTATTTTAAACTAAAAAGTATAAAAAAAGATACTGTATAGAGAATGTCTGACTCCCTCTTGATAATATTGACAAGCACTGAAATACATTAATTCTCTTGAGACTGTTTGTTCCCAAATGGTGTCTCTCTCTTTAAGAATATGATGGTGCCATATGACTGAGAAATATTATCTTGCTAGAGTCAAAAAATCTACAAAGAACTAAACAAGTGCGAAGGAGCTTGGACTATCCCCTTTCTACAGTGAACTATATCTATGAATTATAATAGCTGCAAGTTTCATGATTATTCACTTCTACTCCAATTCACAATATCTTTGAAAGACCTGGCAGAACATGTCACTTTTATCTCCTGGGCCACTTAATTGATTATTATAAAATTATATTCACTCAAATCTCCTTTCTCATTGTGGAGAAAAGGAGGACAAAGATAATTCCCAATTAGAAATAAAATCAAGGTGTAGTCAATTATTGGTTACGTGACATGACTTAATTGTAGTTAAGGAATATTTCTCTCCAAGCTTTGGTCTTTTCAGTCCAACCAATGTCAACCATCATATTACTCAGCCAGTGCCCAGTCATGACCCCTAATCGAATATCCACTCCACACCTCATCTCAGACCACAAATTATTCTATACCAAGATAATTTAACAACAGCAACAATTATCCTAGGTAACCCAGTAGCACTCAACAGGCATTCTTTCAAGCTATGTCCGTGTATTAATTCATTTATTCTTTAGAATAACGCTCTAAAATTCTATTATAATTCTGTTTTAGAGATAAGTTAACTGAGGCAAGAGATTCAATAACTCGCTTAAGGTCACCCAGCTGCTTAATGATACTTTATACATAGTCCGACTTCCAATCTCATGGTCCTAATGACTGCACACACTGTCTCTCTAGCAAAGCAAATAGAACAAGAAAGGCGTCTTGGAGAGCATTCAAATAAAACTCAGTCTCATTTGGCATGGAGCCTGTCTCTTCTCAACCTGCAGAGGTGTTAGTATCTGATTAACAGTTGCCCTGAGGTGATGATTTTAGAAGGAATACTAACAATCTCTGGCCATATGTTCCACTCAGGAACTTTGCTTAGTGAAAGCAAATGTGAGTCATACATTTAGAATTATGTCATCCTCAGATGAGTACCTCTCTCAGTACCCCCTCCCCCAAGTCTAGACTTTTGAAGGAAAGTTAGTATTTATCACTCTCTGGAAATGTTCCCATCTTCTCCAAGTATTACTGTGTGGACATGCTAAATTAATTCATCTGCTCTTTAAATGTATTTCCCATACACTGTACACTAATAATCCAAAGGAATATTCTATCATCTTTTTCAAAACAAATAGGAGTCTTTGCCTCTGGTGTTTTCAATCCCCTGCTCTTTTTAATTTTGATATTTTTTATAAATCATTAAAATTTGACTTTTTTTCTTAGGTAGGCTAAATTAACAAAATTTGGCTCATTTGTTTTCATATGGGAATAGTAATCAGGTAAGCCTGATAAATCACCAGCATAATGGATCAGGGCCTGGAAACCAGCCTGCCTTGAGTAGCATGCATTAAACACAGCCTCTGAAACCATATCTATAAAAGAAGCAAAACGCTTTATAAATATTGCATCTGATTCTCTCCTTTGCATCACAGATTGTTAGACTCAGGGACCTTTTCTAACATAGAGTCTATGTCAATCTTCCATTTCCAAATGGGGTCAGTGAACCCCGGGAAGTATGAGTGACTTGTTTAAGGTCACACAGTTATTGACAAAGCCAGGACTCATCCTATGACTCCTGCTTTCTTCCAGTGGTCTTTCTATTCCAATACATTGTCTCTGGATTGGTTTAGGAACACGAAGAAGGTCTCTTTTGAAATCTGCAAGGAGTGAGATGAAGGATAAGAAAATGTCATGTGCTCTGGCTCAGGGATCTGAAGCCCAACTTTCAGGAGCTACGGCAGGCATTTACTAGCAGTCTCCCAAGAGCAGCGATAGGTTCAATTCCCAGGAGAAAGGGGGCTTGGGGGATGTGGAGCACGTTACTATAGATTATGGCTCCACTATCAAGACACACTGATTACAGATACTGCTGCAAGTCTCGATTGCTCTTCCTTTCAGTTTGCAGCTTTCGTTCTAGCTCAACTGCAGTTCTTCTAGCACCCTAGCTTCTGACCCTTAGAAATTACTCCCAAGTCCTCGGGCCCATCTTCCCCCTTACCCTTGGATATCGTAACTGCTGCCTCTCACTGTCATTCCTCACCTTGTGAGTTCTTTTATACCAAAGTTCTGATTTCACTTTTTATAGCTACTCCACTTCTTAACATTGTCCCTTCCCAGCCAATAGCTAGCTCTCTGATCAAGCCCTAAGAGGCCTTGCTTCTTGAAGCCCCTGACATCCTCCAGCAGACCTCTCTATATCCTAACCGGATTCAGGCTGTGGATGAAACTCCAACAACCCTAACAACAGAAAATTAGAAATCCATCCATTTTCCTAGAGATCTGGCTCAAATTACCTTTAGCTTTCTTCTCCATTTCTCTTTCTTTGGTGTAGTTGAAGGAACAATGGATTTGGAATCAAAATAACTGGGTTATGGTCTCAGTGCAGCAATTTTGTAGCCTGAATTCTAAGGGAGAAACGTTTACTCTTTCCAAGACTCAATTTCCTCATCTATGAAATGAGAATGGATAGCAACAGCCCTAGCTACTCAGTGGGTGATTATGATATCAATTGAAATAATAGATTTCTTTGTTCATCACAAATTCAGCAAAGATTGGCAACTATTCAGTGTAAGGATATGGCTGTAGATCGGTGTAACCACTCTTGACCAAACAGAGTCACTGCCATCGCAGATGTGAAAACAATATTTAAGCTGTCAAGCATCATAGCATTATTATTCTCTACAAGTTCCACTTCCTGGAATTTCCTTGCCCCTTTCATCTTATTGATTAAAACCCCAGGTTCCAAAGCAAGCTTGACTGAAACATTCACTACACATGTCAGAGCCCCAGGACATGTTTGGCCAGAGGAATGAAGATATGGGCACACTGACAGAGAGAACTTGCCTAGAGGAGGCCAACCCTAAATTAACTCTGAGAAGCCAGAGAGAGACTTTTCAAGAAAAGTGCTTGCAAATGGTGATGGGGTGGGGCGGGCTGAGTTGGGGATGGAAGTCACCATCTGGAAGCCTTATCTTGGCTTCATGCCTGTTTTTTGGATTCTCCCTTGTTTCATGTTTCAGCCAGCACAGCTTCGGTGGGGTGGGGAGCAGTATCAGCAGTCCTGACTACCCCAATCTGTTTTCCAGATGTTGCTTTTTTTTATTGGTTTCTCTTAGAATATATCAGAGAGTCTCTCTCTTTCTCTCAAATCCTGATGCTCTCAGAAATATTTTTATTCGGAAGTATGAACATAAGAGCAGGACTCTCATCTACCACATCCCCTAGACAGCAAACAAGAGAGAGAAACAACCTAGCAGCTGTCTGTCTATAACTTGCATTCCCCTAGATTTCCTAATCGATGCCAAGTTTCTTGCTGCCAACACATTCTCTATAAATTTAGACACTATATGTTGAAGATCACTTCCAAAATATAATACTACAGGTTTTCACTGATTTTTCTGAGCCCCATTTACAGTGAACCTATCTGTATTTATAATTTTTGGAACTCACAGCAAGAATTCTGACTTTGAGAAACATCTTTGCATAGAACTAGTTATGTGCAAATCCAGAACATGTTAAATTGACTGAGTATTCTTTCCACATTCTCCCAGATTTCTCCAGTGCCAGGAGATTCTGAAATAAACACTTAGCTTATAGCTGATTTTGAAGAGGAGGCCTCACTGCAATTCAGGGTTTTGCCATGAGGAAATTTATATCATTCTTTCTTATAAATAAATCCAATACTTAAATAATTATCTTAGGTCAACTGCTGATGAAAACAAGTTCTTAAAAAAGGTGAGGTGAAAAAGTGAGAGATGTATCAAAAACATTTAAGGTTTTAGTCTAGTAGTGAAGAATCTGGTAGCACAAAAGGTCAGTAAATATAGGCATATTTCATACCTCAAGAAAACTAGAATCTTTCTTAGTCTTAAAAAACGGGAAATAGTCACTGAAAACCAAAGCAATGGCCTCTTTCTACCACATTTCCCAGCAGAATGTATCACCTCTGCTAAGAGCTAAAGTCATCTTGTTGTTAACAGATTGTCAGTAAACCTAAGAGTGTGTGGTGGGGGATCACCAGGTATGAAATAGACTTCAAGATGAAACCTAAAACTATTCTTTCCAAAATGCGTCTGGCCTTTAGCCACTACATCTCAAGTGAGAAGCCTTAGAAAAAAGAAGTATAGAGCATTTAAATAACAAAGTTTTATGTTATATCCATTCTTCATGCAACCTCGTGGGGGCTGTGTCCATATGTGGCAATGTCATGTGGATGGGACAAGGTAGCAACGCCCATGCTCCGACATGTGTTTTTGTAGCAGGAAAGATTATCTACATTCTTCGTATTCAGAGTCAGTAAGATATTTCAGAGAAAGGCAATGACCACCTACATGTTTATTGACCTTACTTAAGCTTTTCATACCAGTGTGTCTGGCAGCTTTGGGAACTATTGTGTAAGTGGGGTTACCCAGAAGGGACTGCCAACATTCTGAGAATATTTCATGATCAAGGATTTGGCAAATTCAATGTGAATTGCATTGCCACTAACCCCTTCTTTTTTATAAGCCTCATTTCAGCTCTGAAACAGACCTTGGATATTTATCTCTTTTGAAAACGTAGCCTTGCTTGGCAACCAAGCAACACACGTCAATCCAAGGACCTGTTTCCAATTCTCCAATCAGCTCTTTCTTTCCCAAAGGTTGCCATTTCTCACTGATACCTTTGGAAAGAGTAAATCTGGGCTGATGACGGAACATTATTTGTACACAAAGAAAAGTTGCACAATCAACTACCTGTAAGGGCTCAGGAAAGCATCACAGGTTGAAAATTAGGCTGAAGAGTGAATATCAAGTATCAAACCCTTTTGGGAAAACCCCAAACCTAGCCAAAGTTCCTTGGCAAGAGCACATGGCAGAGAGCCTGATGCTTGGGCCGCCTGGGTGGCTGACTGATACTTGATTCTTTAAATAGACAAAGAATTCTAATCCAATCAGCGGATTTTTTGTTTGTTTGTTTTCCAGACAGATAGAGAGCAAGTTATGTGTCTAGAAGGGCAGGATGGTTCAGGGCAGGTTTTAGGCAAGACACCTAAAAGTTTGTGACTGAAGTGGTTGCTGGCCATTACTGTAGAAGGTGTGTGGGCTTCAGAGTAAAATGCAGGAGAACAGACTTTGTAATCTTGAGTTTGTCACTAACTAGCTGGGTGACCTTGGGCAAATGACTTAACCTCTAAACCACATGGGAATAACAATAGGAACACCCTCATAGGGTAATCATGAGGACTGAATGAGATTGTCTGTTAAATGTAGAGAGAGCCTCAGACTCTCAGGTTCAAGAAAGAGGAGCTAGAATAACCAGAGGCTTAAATTAATGAAGTTTTAAGTGTCTCTTTAAAGCAGGATAAATAAATTCAGGGCCTAGAGACAGATCATTGATTTATGCAGTGCAATGGAGATAGGCTCTTTGGTAAATGGTACTGGGACAATTGAGTATCTAAAAGAAAAAAACAACAACAACCTGGATCTATACCTCATCCCATACACACAAAAAATTGTTCAGGGTTGATTATAAACCTAAATGTAAAAGGCAAGATTATAAAACTTTTAAAAGAGTCTAAGATAAGATCTTTCTGAGCTCAGGAGAGAGAGTGTGCTGGTGATACAGAAAGACATCCAGGGAACTTCTGCTGGCCAGGTTTAACTCCTTAACCTGGGAGAGAGCTCTATGGTTATATACTTCATTCTTTAAGTTACAGATATATGCTTTCTGCACGCTTTTCTATACATGATCTCTCTTCCTTTCACATTCTCTAGTGTTCCATGTTTCCTACATGCCTTTTCAACACATCACATGGTCAGACCATTTAGAGGACAAACACTATATTTAATGGAAAAAAATAAATCAAACATAGCAAAAGACAAATATTTTATTTTATGGTATGAAGTGCCTTAGACCATCTCAGTGTGATCTTTCTATAAATTCAGCAATCACCCTGTAGCATACAACATATATAAAGGAGCCTGCAGAGGTGTGCTTCTCAGAGCAGGCTGTTGAATGATTTGCTAGGTGCACAAAAGGAATACAGCAGCTGCTCTCTTAACATTTCATCCACTTTGGCCTATTGACTTTCAGCATTGACTGCAAAAATCTTTATTTCTAAATCTTTGGAAACTAACATGGGCAGCGACATGACTTGATAGCACGCCAAACACCCAAAAGGTTAGTACCTATTGCCTCCCTTCTCAAGGCTGAGCTCAGTATAGTACCACAATCTGGAGAGTCAACCACGATGGTTTCTGGTATGGAGAGAAGATTAAGATAAAGAAACAGGGTTAGATAACTCTAGTGGGAAGATGGTTAAGGAATATGGTCTGCTTTTCATTTGTAGATATTTATAAGATTTGCAAACTCCAAGTTACTAAGTGGATTTATTCCTCTATTTTTACTATTATCATTGAGTAGACCACAGACAAGTGCTATTCTCTAGGGAACATGTATTGGGACATAGGGTTATCCTAAATGACCAAGCTAGGAGCCCTAGGCCTCAGCTAGGGCATGCCATGTGAGAATATCCTTCCAGAATGCCAGTTATCTCCCAGGGAAGCACAGAAAGTCTATCCTAACTTTAAGAAATCTTTTTTGGAATATTTGTGATGACAAAATTTTGTGCTATAACTAAACTAGGTCTACCTTCAATGTTTCTTTCAACTTACTAAGGAAAATTTGTTGTACTTCAATAGCCGCAGTGGTAGCTGAGGAATATGAAAGAAAAGCAGATATTCCTGGTGAAAAGCAATTAGAGAAATTGACTCCATTGGAGCTCAGCCACAACGCTGATTCTGAGAGGATCGAATAAAGCTACATAGCTATGGGCTTCCCTGGGGACCGTTCTTCTGGCCAGATCTTCAGCTAGGTCATGTGCGGAAATGAAGGACAAATGATGCATCATAAAGGTTTCCAATTCTACGATGTCACCATTTATAGAGAAAAAGATATGAAGCCATGCCAATGGACTTGTTTTTCTCTCTAGAACCTCCAAACTAATCTTAAAATATCTTCACTCTCTGGTTCAAGATTTTACCATGGCTCTTCTTACCAAATGAAGGCCCTGTCATTCTTCCTCACTTTCAAAGTCTCGAAAAAGAGGTCTCTGCCCTATCTCTGTCTTACTTATTTTTCACTACTCCCTGAGAGAAAGAATACAGAAAATTTTCTTGAAAACCTCCTATGTTCAAAATACTGTTTGACATTTACATACATATTTTTATTTAATTACCCTTATTTTAAAGATGTATAAATTTAGATGAAGTTTCAGAGAGCCTGAGTGACTTGCCTAAAGTCACAGAGTCAACAAGAAAAAGCCAAGAGTATAGAAGCCAAGTTTGCTTGATTCCAAAGCTCAAGGTCCTTTAATTATATCTTGCAGCCTGTGCACCATAATTTTTTTCTTTTAATACATAAGTCATGAATGAATACAGCTCATTATAAAATATTTGAGAAATATATTATTATGTAAGGAAACATGAGAAAGTCCCCACTCTCTACACCCAACACTCAAATGCCTCCCACATGCAAACATGGCTAACAATTTGGTGTGCCTCTTTCTAGTTTTGTTTTAGCATTTATAAACCTGTATGCACAAATACACCTGGGTTTTCTTTTTACATAGTGAAAAAGAAAAGTTCTCAAACTAACTTCTTCTACCTAATATCTTTTCATAGTGATATTTCCCGGAAGCATATATATATCTATCCCAATATTTATAACAACTACATAGTAGTATTTCATAGTTTGGATGTTTAATCTTTATTTAGCCCCTGAGGGGCATTGAAGATTTCCAAGTAAGCATCTTTGCAAACCTATATGAATCTTATAGGATAGATAATCAGAGATAAAATCTGGCTAAAGGGATATACATTTTTTATTATCACCAGCAGTGTATGCTAATATCAGTTTATTTGTAGTCTGGTCTCACCTCACCAATTATTAATGAGGTTGATTATCTTCTTATTCATCATTTGCATTTTTTATTCTGTAATTGCTTATTGATAAGTTTGGCTCATTTGAGAGGGTGTCAAGTTCCTTGTCCTTTTCTTATAGATTCGAAAAGCCTCCCTTCATATTATGGACATTATTCTTTGTTATATGGACATCAAATATCGGCTCTTAAGTTTTCTCCTGTCTCTTTACATTATTTATTATGTCCTTTGTCAAGTGAATTCAAATTTGTACTTGTAAATTTGTAATGAGTTTAATTTAAATTTAAATTAGTTTACCTATGTGCATCCATCTCTCGTTTTTTATGTTCACATTTTTTTAAAATTTCCATGTTTCTTTAGGGTAATTAACTTGTTTTCTGGGTACAATACATTCTCTTAAACTTCTATAGGTGTTACTTATATTATTTACATTAAGGTATTCTTATGTTTGTTCTGATAACTCTTTCTTTATGAGGTGTTTCAACATTGTATCTTCATTTTTTTTGTACTTAGTTTTCTTCATATGCTTTGTGATTATTAAGAGCCGTCTCATCTTCCCATCCGAGACCCTTGTTAACTTCTGTGTGGAAGCTGCTTCCATTTACCATAACCCATGTCTGGTAAGAGGAGAATGTGCTGATTGCTAGGGTATGCCATGGTTTCAATTTTGGTTCCAGGGCTGGGTCACTTTTTCTTCTCAAGGCTAAATGTGTTTCTAGACCAGTGGTTAGCAAACTTTTTCTGTAAAAGGGCAGAAAGTAAATATTTTAGTTTTGTGGGCCACCTGGACTCTATGTGTACTATTCAACTATGTGGTTGCAGCACCAGAACAGCTGTAAGCACTATATATATAAACAAGTGGGCATGACTGTGTTCCAATAAAACTTTATTTACAAAAATAGGTGGCCTGCTTATGAGTTTGCCAGCCTCTGATTTAGACCGTTACTTTAAAGATGGCAGTAATGGGGCTTCTGTTATCCAGTCTTGAATGATAGGTGCTGAACAGTAGTGGCAGGGAACTTCAGTTAGGGAAGCCTGGCATGGTTAAATGTTGTTTTGGGTTGGTTAACTCTACAATTTAATTCCACTCCTCCTTCCCCATTCCGGGAGATAATTAATATTTCTTAATAAATTTTTCTTCTGCTTAAACTAGACAGAATGGATTCTTTTATTTCAAACTTAAAGTCTGATTTATATCCCCTCTTCTTTACATTGTCATGCCTTCTCTAAATTTCTGTTCAATAAAGGTACTTGTTTTCTTGTGCTAATATAAATTAATTCTATCATTAAAATTATTTTCTGTCATCTTATGCACTCGTTCTGTCACCTTGCTTCTCTATCATTCAGTCTGGGGGGAATTTTAAATAGTGAGTGTTTATTATCTTCAGCTGTTGCCTTAGAATCTTGAGCTTCGACTCTTGTAGAATGTATTAAACAGCTCCCTCCTTGTGTGTAATGTTTAACACATTCATATGTCTATGACATTACAGTTGTTATTCCCCCATCTTGAAAGATTCACTTATATACAAAACTGAGCTCAAGTGCCACCACCTCCATGAAGCTAGTTCTGACTTCGCTAGCCTTCATCAATGTATCTGTGCTCTGAGTTCTCTGCATGGATATTACATTAATTGGTCTTGAATTAAGATGGTTAATAGAATAATAAGATCTAACATTTATTGAGCCCTTACTATGGTCTAGACATTATTTCAAACACTTCAAAGTATTAATTCATTTAACTCTCATTCTCTGAGGCAGATGCCACTATTATTATTCTAGTTTTACAGATGAAATAACCAAGGCATAGTACAGATTAAGAAAATTGTTCATGGTTTTACAGCTAGTAAGTATTACAATCTGGATTCAAATTCAGAGAGTCTGGCCCAAACCTTGGCTTTATTCTCTATACTATACTACCTGTTGTGTCTTCGTTTTTTTTCCCCCCTTATTAAATTGTACATCTTTCTGCTTTCCTCTAGGAGACTACTAAGGGTGATGGATCAGAATGGATATAATTTGGTTCTCGCAGATTAATTATATCACTATGTAATGGCCATGTAGTTACCGTGATATGATATCAATCAAAATTACTCTGATCCATCTGGTTCCTCCAAGTCTAAGCAAGAAAAATAGTCACTTTCCTCCTAAGACATCTGAAGTCTTGATGCCTGTTTGGAACAGCCTATATTGGTTCTGCAGGCATCTGATAACTACCTCAGTTATCAGAGGTGGCCCTTCGTCCCAGGTTAAAGAAATACAGCTCAACTTTGACAACACAGTGCTCCAATCAGTTAGTTGTCTTTATGGAAAGCATGAGCATAAAGTCACATACTCATTGGGTTAGCCTAGTTCTGCTCATTTCCAAAAGACCGAGACTATAAGTGACTTAAAGCCAGAGGATATAGTACTTGTTTTTATCTTTCAACTTGCCACTTTCTGGTACAAAATAACACATAGTAAGTATTCAATAAACATTGATAGAATTTAAAAGACTATCACTTTACCTCGATGACCACAGAAAGATGGCTGATAGATGTCTTGATGAAACAACTAAAAGCCATTTATGGCAGGATGATAGCTACGAACCAGAGGGTTCTGATTCCTGGAGTTAATGGATGTAACAAGCATCATCTCTAAGCAAACAAATGCAGACAGAGAGATTTTTGTCAGGAAACACGATTGCTCACATTTGCAGCGTGTGAGTTTTTTTGACACCTTGTGAATCATAAATACTAGAGACAAAAGACCAGATCTTCCCTGACTCACTTGGGAAATGATTAAATCCTTTGCTGCCGTTTATTATCAGACTGCATTTGTTGGCAAGTTGAGATGTGTGTATGTGCGTGCAGGACGAAGGAAGTGGTGAGGTGATTGGAGAAAGGAGTGGAAGGGTAGAGATTTCCTACAGGGTTTTTCTTATCTCTTTCTAAATAGTCTTTTACATTCCTAAATTCGCCTCTGATTTGTAAATATTTTACTTTTATGCCACCATGATACTTCCCCTTTAATTTCTTTCTATTTTAGAGGATAAACTTTGCATTTTCTTGTTTCTTGTTAAGAGGAATCAATATGTAACTTTCTTCAAAGTTACATATTGATTCCTCTTTCTAGACTTTTCTGCCACCGTTGATTCCTCATTGCTTTCCCTGGGATTTTAGAAGGGAAAAGATGTTGTCATATAGGCAGAGGTCTAACAGCATGGAGTCAGCACTGACATGTCTGGTCTTGGGGGTGGAGGACGACTCATACTACTCAGCCTTCGAAGCCACTTACAGACCTTAAGAAAAGGATTCTCACAGGCTGCAAAATTAGAAGCCTCAAAAGATTAGATTAAACATGGCAGAGTGAGAGACGTCCCCAGATTTCTCCCCTTGAAACGACAATAAGCTGAACATCTAAAACTCAACAAAAACCACCCAAACTGCACACCAGCACATCTGAGCATGGGATCTGTGCATAAGAGCTACCACAGGTTATACATCAATACAATTTACTTGAAATAAATTTTTTTAAAAATTAGAAGCCTCAAGGGCGTGATTCTGAGCATGGGCTTCTAATAAACACAATCTTGTAATTACCTCTCACACCAGTTAAAAAAGAAATTCACTTCTTTGTCCAGTCTAAAGGGAGGCCTTGAGAAGAGCACAGGCTATCTCATAAAGGTCCAGATGTGCACAGACATCAATAAGCCCAGCACTGTAATCCATAGAAGTGAAATGTTTGCATTGTTTTCAAGATCGAAAATTGCTGTTAATCTTGAACTCTGAGGGAAAAGAGAAACAGGAAACCTTTGGGAACATAAAATAGCATGCTGAACTGTGAAATTAAAACAGGAAAATTCACCGCCCAATTTGCCCTTCGAAAACAACCTTCATAGTCACTTGAAGAAAACAAAAAGAATCTGTGCAAGATCCACTAAATCATATATGTTTGTTCATAATGTTTACTGTAACTTGGAAATCTGATTTTATAGACACTCACTCAAGTAAGAAGGTCTGGTTTAAAAAAGAAATCTCAAGCACCACATCTTGCTTTTCCTTCTCTTCCATGTTCCTTGTGTTCTTTCATTCCAAGACCTGTAGCAATGTCTACTAACATCTCATACATCGAGAAATCAAGTTCTAATGTAACTAATAAATATTACATTAACTCATGTCTGTCAGTTCAAGGCATTTTTCAAACCTGTTCATTAATACAGGGTGGTGGAGGGAACCTCAGTTGTCTAAGACCTGGGATCCATTTTAGCTCACCAGAGATTAATTATGAACAAGTCAAGTAATCATTCTGTTACATAGCTTCATTTTTTTTTTAAAAGATGGGGGCGGACTTCACAGAAATATAAAATCCCTTTCAAATGGTCTGATCCCAAAACTCAAGCTTGTTTATGCTTAAATTACATTAACTTCACTAGACTATAAACCATGAGTGCAGCATTGTGGTCTGTTTTGTTCATTACCACGTCACCAGAACCTAAAACAGTGCCTAACTCTCAATAACTATTGGCTGAATGAAGAATGAATGAAAAAATAAATAGATAGCGTTGGTTCATAAAGAGCTGTGATCCAAGCAGAATTATTATGTTGAACTTGGGAGCAAGGAGGACTCAGCTTCTCTCATCTCAAAGGAAAGAGTCCAATGGGAGCTGAGAATTTAAAGGGTCCAGAAGAAGAGGCCCTTTTCCCAGCCACTGAAAATTATGTGCTGGTGTTATAGAGCCAAAATGGGGAAACAAGTAAGTGGTCCAAAGTGGGAGAGAAAGAAAGTCTCAGTTTCAGGGATCAGATGAGCACCAGCTTCAAGCATTGGCATGTAGAGTGACATGTATAAATAAAAATGGAATATGGACTATTCCATATGGAAAAATGAAAAATTGCAGATAAAAGAGAGAGAGATTAACCCAAATTATACAAGTATGGCAGAAAAAGACCTGAGGGTTAAAGTGAGTATATATATAACTAAGGAAGCAATATATGCTGTTACTATATAATCAGTCTTTTTGTAATTGCTGGCATTGGTCAAGTCCTTATTAGAGTGATGGATCTCGATTTTTATATTTTAAATGAAGAAAGAGTCTGTAAAGGAGTAGAAGAAAAAAAAGAAATTATCTAAAGGAAAAAATTCACTATTGTTTTATTTGGAGGACACTAAGGGATGATGTTTTAGCATTATAGTCAAATATAGAAAATAAGTTTCTAGACTCATGTGAAAAAAACTTCCCACTCAGGGAGATAACTCAAGAAATATGCAACCAGGGAGCAGGGTGAAATCTTGTGCACTATGGAAAACAACCTGGCAGTTCCTCAAACAATTAAACACAAAATTACCATTGATCCAGCAATTCTACTCTTAAGTATGTAGCCAAGAGAAATAAAAACATATATTTACAAAAACTTGTACATGTGTGTTCATAGCAAAATTATTCATAATTGCCAAAAAGTAGAAATAATGTAAACAACCTCAATTATCAACTGATGGAGAAATAAACAAAATGTGGTCTATCCATGCAATATAATGTTATTCATAAAAACAAATAAATCAATAAAAATAAAGAAATCAAGTTCTGATACAAGCTGCAACATGCATTAACCTTGAAATCATTGTGCAAAGTGAAAGAAGCTGGTCATATAAGGACACATATTTTATGATTACTTTTATATAAAATGTACAGAATAAGCAAATTCACAAAAACAGAAAGTAGGTTAGTAGTTGCCTAGGTCTGCAGCAGAAGATTAGGAGGAATGGAGAGTGACTGCTAAAGGGTATGAGATTTCTTTTTGGAGTGTTGAAAAATACTCTAAAATTAGATCGTGCTGATGGCTGCACAACTCTGGGAGTATACTAAAAACCACTGACTTCTACGCTTAAGTAGATAAATTTTGTGGCATGTAAATCACATCTCAATAAAGTTGTTAAATATTTTTTTGAAGGGTAGATATTCATCTGAACTGAAAGGTTCTAAGAGTGGCCAAGCTGACACAATGAATATGCCATATGACCTCTTACCAGCTCTAGAATATTCTGTGACTTTGAGTCATAAAGATACCGGACTTAGATGTGATACAAAGACTAAACAGATTGAATGTTTAAAAAGAGTCACAAAGACTTTTTCATAAGGGAAGATGCTTTACTCTGAATGCATGGCCATAGATGCTGTTGGAAACCAGTTAAGACAACTTTTACTGCTCAGAAGTGACAAGTCCTATGTGTCAGGTACAAATCACATGCTCTCTGTCTAAATGATTGCATTTTACTCCATTTCAATCTTCCTACTTGCACTCTTACCATCTACAGTCTACATAGAGAGAGCAGTGGGATCTTTTGAAATGTAAAACAAAATGTGCCATTCTTCTTATTGTACTTAACATGAAATCCAAATACTCACCCTCTCCTACCCATCTCATATGAGCCGATCCTTGCTGCCCTCCCCACCCTCACTTTTTCCCACAGACCCCAGCCATATTGGCCATTTTCTGGTTTCCTGGGAGGCAAAACTTGTTTCCACCTTAGAGCCTTTGCACTAGCTGTGTCCTCTCTTAGGAATGCTCTTCCTCCTGGCTCTCTGGGGCTGGACGCTGCCTTCTTACTCGAACCTTAGCTTCTCATTAACATGGCAGTTGCATAAGAGCATACTGCTTTATCCTTAGTGCTTATCATGTAAACAGATGATCGATAGTATTTGTTGAAAGAATGAATTACCAGTTTCTCACTATTCCAAAAACCCTATAGGGTCCCCATTTTATAAATGGGGAAATAGAGACAGGGCCTGTAAAAGGCTGCATAGCATATAGAGGTGGATTTTGTTCCGTGGGAGGATGATTTATTGGGAGAGTAATTTAGTGATTCTCCCTGTATTTTCCTGCCTCCCACTCTGCCAAGCAGGTTGTCAGCCTTCGTATTTCCTTGTCTCCTGGATTGCTGCTGTGTTGTTTGGGGGCAGTGGCTCTTCCTGTGTTTGTGTATCTTTCCTGTATTTCTTCTAGTTGAAGAGCCGATGCTGGTGTCCTGAAGGGGTAAGGCAGGAGGGCAATGCCTTTTAAAAAGAACCAGTCAGAAAAGGAAAATTCCAGCAAACTGAGGATGAGACCTGGAGCCACAGAGAAGTGTGTTCAGTTTATTGCCATGGCCCAGTAGAAAGCAAGGCTTGAAAGGGACATGGTCCCGGGGATGACTCAGAAGGCCATGGCTTTCCGGCCCCAACATAGTAACATGTCCCCAAGCAGGTTATAGAGGTAGAAAGTTGAATATTAAGAGATCCCTTAGGTTTAGACCACGTTGATGGCAGTGTGACCATGATGTAAAGAGATACGAAAGCCATACCCTACAGCACTATGCCAGGGCATCTCCCTTTTGAGGCTACAAAAATCAAGCAAAAATTAAACCATTCATTTCCTTCAAAAACCCCAGAAATTTGGGTAAATATTTGACCAAGTTAACATATCTATTAGGAATCTACTTATGCTATCCAGGGCAAAGCAAACACCTGCTCCAGTACTAAAGGAGACAAAAAGCTGAAGAAATGAGGCACCCTGCAGAGAAAGTCAGAGACAGAGCCTGTCACGGAGTGCATTGAAGGAGGACAGGCAGGTGTGGAGGACAGACAGGTGTGTAGTTTTAAATAGGAGGGTAATTTGGTCTTCTTGCATGTTGGTTCAGAGGTGCCAAGTTAAAGATGAATCGTTGCCATTTTCAAAAGTATACCTGAAGAGAGTTGGCATGAGTCAGTCAATGACCTGTCAGGTGTTCAGCCCTCGGGACTGCTATTCTGTTAGTGAAGTCTCTAGGTAATTGATGGGGCTCTGCTTCAATGGTTTGTCCTTCTTTGGCATCTGAGGACCATGTCTGGCCTAGGGAGCTGGCTCCTTCCCCTCAGTCACCACAGCCCTCATGGTGGGGGCCATGTTGTCCTCACTCGAGAATATGTGAAAGGTTTCTGCTTATAGCACCAGCCCTCTGGAGCAAAAGGCAACCAACCTCCTTCACTGAGTATTGAGAAAGCAGGACTCTACCAATATTTAACTGGTGAAACTGTTTAGGTGAAACCTCAACTAGAATAACATGAGAGCATTAAGCGTTCAAGCAAAATTTATGAGGTAGCACATTCCTGAGCAGGCAGGGTTGCTGCCACAGTCCAGTTATCGGTGGACTTAAAGCTACAGATTGCCTCAATCACCCAACCCACGAAACTGGAATTTCTATAAAATGGCATTTTCCTGTCTTCGGGAATCCTGATAAATTCCAAACTTTCTCACCAACATGAAAAAACAAAGAGGTAAACACACTCTCGTTCTCCCTTTGCTGGGTTAATTATCTCTGCTCTCCCCCTAAGCGCTGCTCTAGAACTTCCCATGTCTGATTTCTCCCAGCATGACAAGCTCCAAACAGTGCTGCCTCAAGCAGGAACCCATCGAATCAGTTCCTCAACTAAGCTGGATACCCAGCCTGTCCAAGTATTAGACTGTGCTACAAGCGAGCACATGAGACTCCTGCGCATCCAACAAGACTGACTCCTCAGGCTTCTGAGGGCCCTACAGAAAGTCACGAACAGGCTTAGTCGCCACTAAGCCCCGGAGAGAAGCCACTATCTGGATGTTTTGAAGACACACCAAACGGAACCTAGCCCCAAACAGCTCCATTGTTCTCCTTCAAAAGGGTCCCTTGTACTAGCACCCATCTTCTCTTAGTGGCGCTCACATTTTTATTTCCCTATTTAAAAATTGTCAAGTCACTTGACTCTTCATTTCCAATGTTCATTCTACCGTACCTAAGAGGTTTTCACTGTGGACTTCCTTTACACTGTCTCTCCTTTCTCGTATTCCTCAATCCAAGAAACTGGGCGTCTGTCTCACTGTCCTGGGTGCTTCCATAGTCTGCAGTCTGCATCTACCTCATTCCCCTCAAGGCCACTACTTTCGATTGTCCATTCAGTCATGCAACAAATATTTATTGAGTTCTTACTATGTGCTGGGTACTATTCTCGGCATTGAGTATTGCAAAATAAATAAATAAACAAATCGCACAGTTACTACCATTTTGGAGCTTACATTTCTAGTGGAGGGAGCACAAAATAAAACAAATATATAATAAATCAGACATGGTAGTGAACGCTTTGCAGAAAAAGAAAGCATTTAGTAAGGCAAATAGAGAATGTTGGGGTGAAGTCAGGGTACTATTTTATATTGGACGGTAAAGGAAGGCCCTTCTGAGAAGGTGATATTTTAGCAGAGACCTGAAAGAAATGAATGAGTGCATGAATCATGGGAACTTCTGGGGAAAGAGCAGTTGTGTAGCTAGACCCGCATGGTAGATACCAAAGTCCTGAGGCAGAAGCAGGCTTGGTGCATTCAAGGAGCAGTAAGAAGGCCGGTGTGGCTGGAGCAGAGTGTGCATGTGAGAGAGCAGTAGGCCATGAGGACAGAGAGGAGCAGAGGTAGCAATACCAGGTGGTAAAGGAACTTGTAGGTTGTTGTACGAACTTGAGCTTTTATTTTGAGTAAAAATCAGAGCCACTGGGGGATTTTGAACAGAGATCTAATTTGAATTTTAAAAAGATTATTCTAGCTACTTTCTAAGGGGGACATAGTGAAATGAGGGAGCCCAGTTAGGAAGCCACTACAGTAATCCTGGTTGAGAGATTGTAGCGGCTTGAACTAAGGATAGCAGCGGGAGTATTGAGAAGTAGTTAGATTCTGGTAGAGTGCCTAAGATATGCCAATGAGTTGGAAGTGCGGTGTGAGGGAAAGCAGACTCTGAGGCCTTTCACCTAAGCAGCTGGAAGACTGGAATATCCATTTATTAAAATGTGGAAGACTGGGGAAAAAGAAAGTTGGCGTTGGGGTGCGGGAGGAAAATCTGGAGTTTAATTTTGGGCATATAAAGTTTGCGATGCTTTTTAGATACCTGGATGGCAATGTCAAGTAAGCACTTGAATGTGTGAGTGTGGCGGTCTCAGGAGAGGTTGAATCTGGAGATGCACATTTGAGGAGTATCAGCATACTGATGAAGTCGATGGGACCAGAAGATATCACCAAGACAGGGGGTATCAGTGGCATTATATAGGGTGTGCACTGGCACTGAGGAGTTCTCATGGTCCATAGCTCCTTATGCTGTTCCCCAAGGCTGGCTATAACCTAGCTTAACCGTGGCTGTTCAACCCTCCCCGCCCCCCTCCCATGCCGTCTTCCCTTTTGTGAACCCTCTATACCAGTCATTACGGTAGGTCCTCACTCAACATGGATAGGATCTATGGCTTTAAGTGAAATAAAATAACAAAATTAATTTTACAATAGGCTAATTGATATAAACAAAAGTCAAGTTCCTACAGCATCTCATCAATGTTATAATGAAAAGATGTTGAACAAAACAACATTATTCAAGGACCTGCTGCACTTTCATTCTCTCCTAACCGAGCTCTCCCGTAGACCCTGCACATTTTTACTCTAAACCTTAAATACTACCCATCTTAAAAGGTCCGGTTCAAATCCCACCTTTATTTGTTCATTCAATCCACAAATATTTTTGTAAATCTATAGAGTGTTAGGTGGCAAATATACAGCAATAACAATCACTTTCCAGAAACCCTTTCCTGTTCCCCCTAAGTGCCTTTATCTCGATTTTCTGTAGCAAACAAACCCAGAGATTTTAATTGGCACTGACTAATGGGACAAGCTCCTTGATAGGCACTGGGGCAAAATTAAAAACAAGAGATGATCATAGTCTATTAGAGAAGCAGCAAGTCAATATGTAATTACAAAAACAAAACAAAACACACAAAAAACAGGTTCTTTGCTATATAAGGAGTATGTACTGCGGTAAGCAAAAAGATGCCTCACCACCACCAAAGATGTCCACATCCCAATGCTCAGAAGCTGTGAATATGTTAGTTTGCATAGCAAAAGAAGAATTAAGGTTGCAGATGAAATTAAGGTTGCTAATCAGCTGACCTTAAGATAGGAGGAGTATCCTGGGCTATCCGGGTGAGCCTAAGGTAATTGCAAGGGTAGTAAAAGCAGAAGAAGAAGCAGAAGTGTCAGAAAAAAATATGTGGCGATGGAAGTTATGTTGTTGGCTTTGAAGACGAAGGAAGGGAACAGAGTTTGGGTGACCTGTAGATGGACAAGGCCAGGGAATGGCTTCTTTCCTAGAGCCTCTGGAAAGGAATGTAGCCCTGCAGGCACCTTGATTTTAGCCCCATGAGACCTCTGTCACAATTCTGAACTAGAAAACCGTAACATAATAAAGTCATGTTTTTTAATACACTAAGTTTGTGGTAACCTGTTACGGCAGAAATAGAAAACTAATAGACCACTCTATGGTTATTTAACTCTTTCAAAGATATGTGTGATTTCTCCTGACATAAATTGTCAATTTCCAAAGATCAGAGACAATGCAAATATCTTTAAAATTTTTCTCTTTTAATTTTCATGTTAATTAGGGTTCTTTTGGTTGCAAGTAACAGAAAACTTATTAAAAATTTTATTAAGCTGGGAATCTGACTCAATCAATGAAAAGTTCTAAAGTAGGTCTAGCTTTGGGCACAACAAAAAAAGATGCTCAGGTGATTTTTGAAGTCAGAAATCCATCTTTCCTCTGTGCTTTCTGCTCATTTTATTCTCATATAGGCTATTCTTACATGGTGTCACGTGCCTATTGGCCGCTCCAGGCTTCCTTTCCACAGGCTTAGCGACCCCAAAAGAGAGTACCTTTTTCTCAGTTCTAAGGGTTGAAACTCAGTGGATTTACTTGTGTCATCTCTCTGACCCTGACCTAAACATGGTGGCCAAAGGTGTACCACAGTCTCATCACTGGGTCTGCCTGGGTCACGTGCCCATCCCTGCAGAGCAGGGACAAGGTCAGCACCCTCCACAACGTCTGCAGTGAGGTTGCAGGGCATCCATGGTGGCCTCCGTTTCCTGACAATGCCAGAGCAGGGAGTATTGCCAGAAGCAGGATATCAGGGATGTGAATGGACTTTGAAGTCAGATAGATTTAGGTTTGAATTCCATCAATGTCCTTTACTAATGGGGTGTCTATCAGCAAATCTTATCACCTTTCTAAGCCTCAGTTCCTCATAAGTGAAGTTATGTAATAGAGTCTGCCTCATCGAGCAGTTCTTAAACCAGATCATGTGCGTAAAACTGTCCAGTGCTATGCCTGGCATGGACAAAGTGCTCAGGAAATGCAGGGTCCCCCTTCCCTCTTCCTATCTGGTGAGGGTGAGTATCTTGAAGCCAGGAGCCTCCTACACAACACCTCTACCCTGGCTCACATTCCACTAGTCTCCAGAAAGTCTTACTCTTTTCTACCTTATGCCAACTTGAGTCTATCCACTCCTCAGAAGACTTTTTGGCCATCTCAGACTCCTTCATGCTTCTCTAGATGAAAGAGAATGCTCTTCAGTTACTTATTTAGAAGTGGTGATCGCCTGTGCTTCTGCAAGAGGTATTCCTTACACGCCATCCCTGCTTGGGCCTTAATATGCTATGGGAGGAAAATGCAAAAGCTAACATGCACACAGAAGCTGTTTTCATTTCCCCCACTACCTAAAGCATCCCACTGCCCTGGAGATGGGCTGCTGCTTTGACGTTGAAGAGGAGCAGGCAAAACTCAGAGTGCTTACAGAATTTGCTGAATGTCCAGCAAATTAACACCAAGGCTGGGAGTGAATATTTAGAACTACATGGAACCAAATTAAATGGAACTAAATGGTTCTCAAAGTTCTCAAATTAAGAGGAAAAAAAAAAATCTGTCTGCACTGTACCCAGAGCTATCCTGTTTATCATCTCACATCTTACCTCGAACTATCACTACCCACGACAAGAGCTAAAACAGGATTGGCAGAGCCCTGCACAGAATTCCAACCAGTGCTACTTCCTTTCTATGAGAACCCAATACAGAAAGACTAGGAAGAGGTAGAGAGAGTATCTCCAAATTCTTAAAACCCATCATTAGTTCCTTACTTTATCAGTTCTTGTAGATCTGACCTTATTTATATACTGGTTTAGTCACCTCAGCTCCAGACCTCAATCATTCCTGGTAGGTAAGTATTGTAATATCTTCTGAGTCTTGATGGAAAGAATTTTCCTCATCACCCACATGCAGCCAGAAGATAGAAAAACTTCTAAAAATTCCATTCCACTAGAAACCAAGTGGAAAATCACATCACAGTCTTGTTTCCAAGCCAAAAAAGATGAACAATTCAATAGTGGGGAGAGGAGGAGAAGAGAGAGGAGACTTTGGGAGAGAATGAATAGAAAGAAAAAGAAAAAAAAAAACCCCTAAAGCTATCTTCAAATGTCAGGGGACAAAATGAAATTAAGTTGCCCAGATGCACAGGATGAAAACATTTAGCCATTCCTCAGAATCTTTAGGCATAAATAATAGGCTCCATGTTAACCTTCCCAAGCTAGATACAAATGCCATTGGCAGGTCTACTTAAAAAAAAAAAAAAAAAAGAAATCTCTGCAAGCATCATTAACTCATCCTGAATCTGCTTCCAAAAGAAAATGTCAAGTGATGAAATGATATCAATAGGAAGATATGGGTCACGAAAGAGAGAAGTCTGTAGAATAAACGACATCCCTGAGACCTGCAGAGCTTTAAGGGGAGACAGTGAAAATGGCTAGTTTTGTTCTCACAGAGACTCAGCTTGCTTACTGCACCAGTCTTCATTTTCTGCATTTCCCTCCTGAGACAGCGGGAGGATTTGCCATGCCTTATTTTGCATACTTAGCTTCACAGAAGGCAAGCAGTATGATGTACCATTGGGGAGTGGCGGGGATGACAGCAGTCTAAACATTTAAAGCAAAAGATCGAAGCGAGGTATTGCCATGTTAACCATCCATCAGAAACTGAGTTAGATTTATGTTCAGATTTGTCGATAGTTTGACAGGAAGGGTCACACCCTCACTTCTTTCTAAGCCACGGGAGATCTTACGGCAGCTCTTAATACTGCTGACCCTACCTTCTTGGAGGACAGTCTTTTCTCTGGGCTTGGGTCTGGGCTTTGCAAATACCATACTTTCCTAACATTGTTCCTTATATATTTTTTTGGACATGTCTTCTTAATCTTCTATGAGTGTGACTCTTCTCTTCTTAACATTCCCTCAGGCTTTTCTTCACACCTCTCCTTTTTACTGAGCTCACTCTTTGTGGGTATCCTGGTCTGTCCTCATGACCTCAGTTACCATCCTCAAGCTCAGGACTATCTTTCCTTCTGAATGTAAAAGCTGCTTCGTCAGACGTCTCTACTCTGGTTCCTCAGTGGAGTGCGTCCTTCAAATTCCTTAACTTTGCCTTCCGAAATGGCTGCATTCTTGGTGCCTTAGTGAATATCCCGACTGTACTAATACAAGACTGCTTGACATCCCTAACAGCATCTTCTTGTTCATTCCACACAGCCTTTTAATCCTCAGGTTCTGTCTATTCTATCTTCTATTTATTGAATCAATCCACCTTACCATATCCATTCTGCCACCATCCTTGTCCAAAATATGACATTAGAAGGCAGTTAAGAGTAGAGGATAAAAGAACCGTCTCTTGAGCCAGGTTTTAAATTCCAGCACGACCTCATACTACCCTTGAGCAGGTCATTTCATTTGTTTATGCTTCAATTTCCTCATCTGTACGTAGAAAAGATAATGCAACAAACTCATGGAGTTGTAAAAATTGATGACAATACATGTGATGGGCTTAGAAGAGTACCTAGTATATAGTTAGCTCAGGAAAGTGCTAGTTGTGGTTACCACAATTATTATTACTATTATTATTACTGTTATTATTATTGCCCCTCTCGATAACTAAATCTTTCACCTAACTTTATCTCCTTATATCCATTAATAACTCTCTCCAATATTTTCTGCATATTACTTCAAGAGTTATGGCGCCTAAAGGCAAATCTTATTATGACGTCACCTTGCTTATTCGCTTTCTCTCCAGGGAAAGTCCAAATCCCAAATCATTTAAGAGGCTCTTCGGTGCCTGGCTCTTCCCTGCATCTCTCATGCAGCTAGTCTTTTCTGACCTCTCTGGTCCTTTTCACATGATGGAAGCACTTCCCCTTCATATGGAAAACTTCTGCTCTCTCATAAATTCTCCGCTGAGTGCCCCTTGTCCATGTTAGAGAAGTGAAACAAAATCTCTCCCAACCCAGAAACCCCTTCCCGCAAAGGTAGTAGTGTTTTTTTTTTTTAAGTTTTATATAAGCGTTAAACTAGAATATGATATGTGTCATAGGCAATCCCCTAAGAGACTGTGAAGATAGGAAGAAATCTTATCCTTATTGCATCCAGGCAAATATAGCCCATTACATACCTATTTTCAAGATAAATAATAACTAGTCCACAAATAAGAGGACTTGGCAGTATCATTTGTCACACATGGTTCATCCTACTTTACCTGGTAATTGGACTAATCATCTGTGTTTGCTAATTGGTTTTATCCAAAAGAAAAACAAATTTCTCATACTTTTATGACAGGAGGCAATTTTGCATCTTGGAGCAAAGTGCTCACTGAAGTGAGACTCCTACTCTCCCACAAAAACTGGAAAGTAGGGGTGCTGTCACCCTCAATGTTTATGTTTCAGAGAGATAACTCCCAGGTCCTTGAGAAAGACATTTCTGGTCATAAAGCTCACAAAATATTTCACTAGTTTTCAAAAGGATTTATATGTATTTCAAAGAGAGGAGAAAATATTTATTCAATATTTAAGGAGTACCTACCAGATGCTGGATACTGGCTAGATTGTGGTTAACAAACTGACATGGTCTTAATCTGAATGAAGCTTACAGTCAGTGAGAGAGCTAGACAAATAATTAAACAAATAAACAACAGTATAATTAAGAATATGATAAATATAAAACAAACATATCACTTTCAAATAGAAATATTTTGTTCAAGAAATAATTAATGATTGAGTAAATATATTTCCAGGGCTCCATAATTTAGGGAAGAGAGGCTGCTTGGACAAATAAAAAAGAAAAATTAAGATTGGAATTCTTCTCTAGCCCCCATAGAGAGTGACTGCCTCTTACGTGGGGAAAATAGATTGAAAGTGAGGAAATAGGTTTATGCCGCTATTGTCTGCCCCTTCTTCAGAGGGTAAGACGATGGTGTAAACAAACTCCTTATGAAGCTAAAATATTAATGCTGACGTGGATTCAGGCAGTCAAATTGTATGGCCCTCAAACCAGTGTTCCTTTTCTCAGGAGATGAATTAGGAGAACTAGTCAATTCTCTAGATTTTGGCTGACCGGTAACCACAACCCAGACCATATATTTCTTTCTAGGATTTGTGAGAAAAGGTTGGAAATCAGAAATTTATATGAGAGGAACAGTGAGGCAACACCATAGCCAATTCCAGTTGGCCCGTTTCTAAGGGCCCTGCCCATGCAGGCAACATCTGTGCCTGATGTTCACTTCCATCCTATATCTTAGCCAGAGATATGCCCCACTGCTCTCCAAGATAAAGTCCATTGTTCCATTCTATGCCCCAACCAAATATTTATTTTAAATGTTAATCTGATCCAGCCTGGAGTATTCCTCCTTGGAAGATTTAAGGGTGGCATAAACTACTCTTTGAAGCAGATTTAGGTTGTCTGAGGGAACATCTTTGGAGATAAACACCAGGGGTATAAGATCTGAAACTACAGTAGTGACCTCTAATTCCCATTTGGTGGATTTGGGAGGGAAGAATTCAAGTTGAGGCAGTGATTTAGTTTGTGTGAGAATCACCTGCAGACACTGGAGTTTCTAATTCAGTAAGTCTGGCTTACAGCCTGAGAATTTGCATTTTTAACAATTTTCCAAACAATGCTGATGTTGATGGTCTAAAGCCAGAACTTTAAAAATCCCTGTTTGATGGTAGTTGTTCCTAATCTTAACTGCATATTAGAAGTATCTGAAGTGATTTTAAAAAATACTGATACTGGACCAATAAAATCAGCATCTCTTGGAAAAGGGCCAGCCATCTGTATCTTTTAAAGTGCCTCAGAGAAACCAGGTTTGAGAACAACTGTCTTAGGCAAAGCCCTGGAGAAAGAAAGCAGAGGAATAGGGGAAGTTAGAAGAGGTATTGTGTGAATATCAGTGAACACTCTCTCTAGATATGTAGTAAGGTATAAAGTAGAATCAAAGCATGTTAGAGACTCCTGTGAAAGATGGACCAGAGAAGGGGAGTGACTTCTCTAAGATTTCACAGCAGATTAATAGCTGATTTAGACTTGTCCCTAAGTTCTCATGATTTCTAGTCCAGTAATTTTTTTCCCCCAACTGAACTTAAATTTCAGCTCTGACAATCTTCAAAACACTTATGAGAAATTCAGAGACATTCAATAAACAGACATGAGAATACAATGCGATAAATCCATGCTATGGGAATAGAAACACCAAGGTAGGTTATTTAGCTTCATCTAGCAGGGTGAAGTGATGAGTTAGTATTAACCAGTGGCCACGAAGGCAGGATAGAAAGAAAGAAAAGTACAAGCCAAGGCACAGAAGTGGAAGATCTGTAGACTTTTCAGAAGAGCCGCAGCATGAAAAAAGAGGCAAGTAGGGCTCAGATCTTAAAGGACCCAGATCACATAGGTAATGTGGAGAGATAGGATACATTTTAAAAAGTGACGTGTGCAATAACAGAGTAAGATTTGCATTTTAGATAGGTCATTTTGCCAGTGGTGAAAAAGTTTGATTTAAGAAGAGCTAGTCTGTAAGTAGGGGAACACTTAGGGTGCCATTGAAACAGTTTAGGGGAGATATATTAAGGGTATATCTTAGAGCAGAAGTATAAGGATCAGGAAGGAACAATGAATTTGAGAGACTTTGGGAATTGAATAACTAACAGATTTGGAAATCAATTTGAGATGGCATATGACGGCAGAAGGCGGATCAAGAATGATGCCCAGTGCTCACTGGGCTGAGCCTCGAGGAGCACTTGCAGTGGGAAAATTGAAGGAAAAGCATGTATGGAGAAGATGAGTGCCGTTTGAGGGGTAATGAGGGGCTGTAGATTTTGGACAAGAAAAGCATTGTCCACAATTCCTATTCAGAGAGAGAGGTAGAATCACAGGAGTAGCTGATAAAAACCAGAAGGCAATGCAATCATGAAAAATTGGAGGGATGCCCACATTTCAGGGGAAGGCAGAGCGAGAGGGGACAATCACAGAGGATGAGCATGTAGTGGAGCATAAGCACTTGTGTGTGATCACCACTCTATATCACTTTCCCTCCACTCTTCACCCATGCTGTAAGAAGAAACCTGTATTTGGCCCCTCATTTCTTTCTTCTTCGCCGTTCCAAAATAGTAAGGATAGCAAAAGGCAAGTGAATCTATATAAAAAGAGATAGATGGAGGAAGAGTGTAGAAGAATAATGAAAAGTCTTGTCTCTCAGGCTCCAGAAGAGGTTTGGAGGTCTTCGAGTGGGAGGCTCCAGGCCAGCTTTAAGAAAACCTGTGAGTGTTATAGGAGTCTTAGCTAAGTGGAGATGAATTAGAATCCTTTTAATATTCTTTTAGGGATATAAAGCTAAGTTGTTTTTAGTTGTTGCTCTGGACATCTTTGAAAAAGTCTCTGAGTAGAGGCTGAACATCACGACATGACAGATTTCTCAGGATTATAAAAAGGAATTATCAGGGACTTGGAGGCCCCCAGAAGAGAGTAATGTCACTAAAACCAATGAAATGAGAGAGAGGTACACAGCATCAAAAGCTGCCTTTGCCAATGTAATCTTAGAAGAGGCGAGTCAGAAGAAGTCAATAGACAAAATGCACGAAAGGTAAAGAGGTGGGACAGTGAGTTTAATCTATTCTAACACAAAGCTTGACTGATAAAGGCAAAAGTTAAGAGTAGCTAAAGGGGAATAAGAGGACTTCAGTTTATGCATGTACCATGGCATCGATCTGAGCAGGTATTATCAATTCAAACACTGATTCTCTCTCTCTCACGAATCAAAGGCCAGCTCCTCTTCCCTGATAACTTGATCTCTGAGCCATTTATCTCATTATTGTTGGTCAACTGCACATTATCCTCATGGACTAATGCTAAAGAAGGAATAACAAATAAGAAATTTGGCTCTTACCCAAGAATATTTGGAAGAGGACTTTCCATTCTTTCCTGTGTACTTTCTAGAGTGGTTTTATTAATTTTTTTTTTCAATTTAATTTAGAAAGTTTCCTTATAAAAACTTATTACAGAAAAATGTTAAAAATAAAGTCATTTGACTTCAATTATTTTTTTAAATGAAAACATCTTTAATAGAAAATATATTTTAACAGTAAAAAAGTTTACACAGTCTAGCCTTTGTGTACACTGGAAATGAAATGTCTCCACCTTACTCTAAATGAACTTCTTTAGAGAGAAAGCTTGACTTAGGAGGAGAAAAGTTAAACCCATAACCATCCTTACATTCTTGCTTGCAAATTCAGAACTCTCTTTTTTGATGACTTTCAGTCAAGATCACCTTGCCTTGAAAGTAGTCTTGGCAGTAGTGTACTAACAAAGTGACAAAACTATCTTTAAATTACTGAAATAGAGTTGATACTCTATAAGACATCCACTTCTTGGGGTTTAGTATTGCCTTGTCTCAAAATTTCAGACCAATGCTACAGAAAATGTGATCTGTAGGATAGCAGCATAGGAAATACCAGGAATGTGTCTGAAATACTAGTTTTCCCACCTCACTCTAGATCTACCAATCAGAATTGCTGGAGGGTAGAACCCAATAATCTGTCTTTTAACAAGCCCTTTATGTAATTCTTACATCTGCTGCTGAAGTGTGGGAAGCACTGCTGTAGGCTTCTGGGAAGGCGCCCTGTCTTATCCATCTCTGTGTTAGACCATCTTCCTTTGCCCCTTCAGATCCATCCCCCTGCATTCTCACATTACTGTGTTTAAGAAGCAATCTGTACTGATAATATCAGCAGTATCTTGTGGGGGTTGATTGATAGAAGGCAATGGATGAGAGGGGAATAAGTTCAAGATGTTAATTTCTTCCCAAAGCCCTTCTTGCAAGGTCATCAAGGGCTGAAGGCTTCCTTTAATGGAAGGGTCACAGCTTTCTATCAGTCGGCTCTCTCCACACATCTTTCCCTGACTCAGTTTTCCTCTTCTCATTTCTTCTCATGTAGTGATGGTAATGAATTCCCTACCACTGCTGTTAACAGTCCCAGGAAATTGCACCATCCCTTGTCTTTTCCTTGTGATTTAATTCCACTCAACTGATAATTTGTAAATAGTCACTTTTTAAAACCCTCTTCAAATCACCCAACTTACGTGTGTCATCATTTCCTTTCAGGACCCTGACTGACAAAATCTACGTATTCCCAATGCCTAGCATAATGCTTAATAAATATTTATAGAAGGAATAAATGAAGAAAAAAATATATGGAAAGAGAAACCTTCTCCATGAGCATCAGTCATCAGTATCTTAGTGACTTTATAAGATTTTTTTTAAATGCCATCCAGTAGGCTAATTTGAAAATGGGATATGGATTTTGACAGGCATGACAGAGCACTGGCTTTGGGAAGCACCAGCCGGAGCACACCCCTAGCGAATTAGGTGGGAGGTGATTGCTCTCAAGGACCGTTAGAACTTACTGCCCTCACCTTTTTTAGTTTCAAAAGTAAAATTGGTAAATGTGGTCACAAAGGAGGAAAAGACATAGTAGGCGATTCAAAACAACAAATAAACCTTCAGGAATTAGCAAGGGTAGTTGCTGAGAGAAGAAGACTGTACAGCAATAAATCAAATCCTGGCTCTTATGGTTGGTAAAAGATAACCAACTTGCTCATCATGCTTAAGATGTGGCAATATTAAGGACAGAGCTCTAGTGCTTAGAGTGGTACCATGTCTATATGATTACTCAGCAGACACTTTAAAGAATGGCTATTTTCTTTTATCAAAGAAGAGATCTGATATCAATGTCTCCATTTTTTAATAGAACCTGCCCATTTTTCTTGTTAATCAATCTATGGGGCAGTCACTCTCTAGCCTTTGCCAGCATTGGAAACCACTGTGACTATAAATCGAAAGGACTTGGGAAACTTGGCAGTTTGGTACCTGGTGCACAACTGCACCCCACACTCCATCACCTTATTCTGTTTCCCCTAGCACAAGCTTCCAGGGCTATCGGTAAGCATTTATCACTATGTAAATAAATATAAATAGATGGACAATGGATATTGTTTATTTAGAGTTATGCTATTCTGGTTGTGTATCCTCTGTATTTTTAAAATTCTTTTCTACGAGCACCGAATTTACCAATCAGCTTAACAAAACAGGCAATCCTGCAAAATTATTTTAAGGTTTCCATCTGCAGCATAATGTTATATATCCAGACCTTCTTCTTTTATCACTTCTTTCACTCAAAATTCCTTCAACATAACTTGATTCAACTCTTCAAATTTCTATTCTGGCTCACCACATGTCAAATCTTGCTAAGCAAATGGAGAAACAACACTCAACATATCTCTTCCTGTCAACAACGATATCTGTGTTCAAGTCATTAAAGACCAGAACCTGGATTTCATCCCACTGTTTACTCTCATATCAAACTCTGTAAGGAACGTATGCAAGAACTTTCCCTTATTATTATGGGTTGAGATTTGCGAGGGCTTAGAATCCCTGACCTCGTGTTTAGCATCTTGTGTCTTGATTACTAATTAAGGTAACTAGTCTCCAACTAATTCTTCAACCACATGATGCATGTCTTGCCTGAGAGAAAGCAAATTTAGCTACTCTGACAGACACAGTATACCTTCTACTAAAGGTGGGGAAACTGTAGTCACCAGTGTGAAATGTCTTCTGGTTAAATCATTTAAATCACAGAATAGTAGTTTCCACATCTACCTAAGTTTTTGTGCTTCAGTCCCTTTAAGGATTATTTCTACTTGAGGGCACTGAATACCAGAAGATTCTAAGTTCTCAAAGTAGAAAACAGTTACTAAAGCCAAAATATATTGTGCCCAAGAAATGATACCCAGTCTAGAAAGAAATGAAAATGTCTGGGTAGCTAGGTTGTAATATTTTAAAATACATCTGAATATTTGGGAATGAGGGAGGCACCCTCTCGACTTAACAAACTTGGTAGAGCAGTTGCTTTATAAACATTTGAAAGTAAGCCATGAGATTTTAGAAATTCAGTAGGAAAGAAATATTGGCAAGAATTGGCTGTATGTGTAGGTTTCATCTTCCTCTGCCCACATCACACCAAGTGTCCATTATATCATGCATCACACATCATCAATCTCCTGTTGGAAGTCCCATGATCACTTCAAACTTCTCCTTACATTATTCTCCTTCTCTTGACTTTGTTATTGCAGTTTACCCAGACACCCAAGGCAAAACTCTGGATGATAGTCCCATTTCCAACCAATCACCAAGTCCTCTTTTTTTCCCATTTCTATGATATTTATCAAATTCTTCCCTTTTTATTCTCAACTGTCTTCACTTTGCTTCTCAAAATTTCTTACCTGAATAAGTGAAATATCTTTCTAATTAGTCTCTCTGACTCCAGACTATTTGCCTTTCAATTAATTCTCTACATGTAGGTCAAACTGGTTTTCTGAAAATATAAATATGATCCTTGGTTTAATTATCTTTAAGTAGCTCTTCATACTTTTAAATGATTTTTTAAAAATTCAAACTCCTTGTTATGACACACAAACTACTTTATAATATGACCCTGCCTGTGTCTTCAGTATTCTTTCTTGCCACTCTTCATCTCTAATTTACACTCAAACTGTAACAAACTACTTGTAGTTTCCTCAACAAGGCCTGGTCTCTCTAGCCTTCGCACACTAGCTTGGATCTCTTCCAGGACATTTGTGACCCCCTAGAGTACATTTGGCAATGTCTGGAGACATTTTTGATTGTCAGGGCTGAAACGTGCGCTACCCACATGTATGAGACAGCCTCTCACAACAAAGAATTATCCAGTCCTGAATGTCAATAGTTCTAGGATTGAGAACCCCTACCCTGGTCCCTCTACTTCTCTTTTGTGGCACTAATTATTACTAATTATTACAGTATTCATTCTCATCTTTTAACAATCAAACCTCTCAAGTTTTAGCTGGGCACACAGTCACAGATGGACTACATTTCCCAGCTTCCATTGCAGCAAAGCAAAGGCACTTGTGCAGTACAGAATTAACAAAGCAGGTCTGAGACTGATGTCTTCAGAAAGGCCTGCTTGCAAGGCTGACCCTTGGCTGGCATCTGGGAACTCAGATTTCAGGAGGGTTTCCAGCAGTCCCTGATAAATTATGTAAAAATATAATTGTTTCCATTTTTTCCCATGTATATATTTATCAAAACAATTACTTTTCTGAATTATTGTTTTCCCCCCTTCATTTATCTATAAACTCTTGAGAGGAAGGACCATTCATCCCCATATCTTTGATACCTATTACACAATCTGCCATTAGCAGGACTCAAAACAAATTTGTTGATGTGGTTAATCAAGCACCCTCTGCTTCTTATGCTCTTTATTACTCATTCCATGGTGTCCCTGGCAGTCAAATGAATGAAGGCAGCATCACTCTCCAGTCAGAACTCTACCCTGTAGCATTCCCCTATGACCACACCTCTAAAGAAGGCTCACTTTCGAGGTGCATACGTGTTAGATCTTACATAGCATTTAGTGCAATAGAACAGAATATACACTGAAAGGATGTTTCTATCTCACTCCCAGAATCAGGTTAAGCATTTTAAAATTTTACCCAGTGAAATTCGTGTTTGTTTATGACAGTACCATGCTTCCTCCTCTGGGAAAATAAGGGCACTAGAAACGTCCCAATAATTCAGGTGCTGTCACTTTCAGGAGTGTGTGCAAATGTAGCTAAGGGAGAAATGATACACAATGGGACTTGTCCTGCTTGTGAGGGACCAAACTGATCACTTTTTGGCCAGAGTATCCAGCTCTTGTACATACTCCAATTCCCACTCCACTGTGCACATTCATTGCTCTCTACAGTGGCTTTCCAAACACCTTCCCATAAACCCTCCCCTGTTTGTGGATACAGCCTCACCGGGCATGTTGAAGATATAGTTTCCTTAGTTCCATAATTCCTCTTTCTTTCCCCATAGCCCTGCCTGAGCATTAGTCCTCTAGTGAATTCACCCCCAAATTGTGTGAGATAAAGACTTAATCATCATTGGGAGCCACGAGGTACAGCTCAGAACATGTTTCAAGGGTAGGCTATCCAAGCGCAAAGGTATAGGTGTACTCTCTGCAGGCTGTCAATTTCTTTGTGACCAACTGGGTTGTCCTCTGCAGTTCAGATTAAGCACATCAGTACCCATTCTCTGGTTTTGAGTGTTCACATGGTTCCCATCACGGCTGTCTTTCCTCGTACCTGTCCTTAGCAGTGAGATGACGATTCTTTGGCAGGTCTGATGGAGTTAACAGGACCAGCTTATTTCTGGCCTCAGTATCTCCTTTGGATGTCAATCATTGGCTGCTTATTATCCCTTAGTTTGAAATAGAACAATTAATAAAGGGATACCAAAACTTTCTGAAACTGAAGATAAGTATGAATTAGATGTATGAATGTTTATGAATTGGTTCTTATCCGATTGAACATTCATAAGTTAGGAGGAGAAAATGTTATATGAAAATGGTGTATCAGGGACTGGGTAAAGCCAGGAGTAGGAATGGATCTAATTACAAATATAAGATAGCTAAGACAATAACATATAATTTTGGCTGAAAGAAAATAGCGTGATACTGAAGGAGCATATGGTATTTTGGTCAGTTTATGAGAACCGGTAGTGTCACCCTTAGACCCAAAGGGCAGAAGGAAATAGGTAATTACAGGTTATCTGTACTTGTATCAAATAGAAATCAAATTTCTTATCTCCTTACATAAAAAAGTAATACAAGATGATGTGACAACATGATAAATAAACCTAATCTGGAATGTTGTTCTATGGTTTACTTAGTTTACTATTTCTGTCTAAATAAATTTAGATAATTCATCTTGAATAAAGATTCAATCCACCATTCAATTTCTACCCACCTTACAAAGCCTATCATAACATTTCTACCTGGAAGCATCCATCACTCTCCCGTTAACTTTCCATTTTCAGAGAACTTGCCTGCCACTCAGAATGTAAGCCTTCATGACACACTGCCTTGTATTACTCAATATTCCTTTATACAAATTATTTTTATCATCTCATCTCAGTGATAAGCTTCTTGAGATCAGAAGACTTCACTAAAGCAGTTAGCTTAGCACAGTTATATTGCAGGTATTCAACAAATACTTGTTGATTGGTGGGTTTTTATATACCATAAAAGTGAAGAAAAACAAAAATAATGAACACAATGATACAATGAATGTGAATGGTGTGAAAACCAACTTGTACGGTAGCTGAGGCATTTCGAAGAGTTTCAGTGCTTTCACCACAAGAAGTTCCCAGGATGCCAGGCCTGAAGTCTGAGTTCCCAGGGAAGAAACTCCCTGGTTGTTCCCTTCCCTGAGTTCTGAAGTCTAGTATAAGATCACATTCAAATGCCCACACTCACTGTCCAGAAAGTTTGTACTGTTTGACAGGTCATCTTGGAGGACTGGCCCCAGACTTTAATAGATGTCTCAGTGACCCAAGCACTGGCAGGACATTCTGTAGGAGTTCTTGGGTCCCAGCACAGGTCATGTAGGGTGAGTCACGTGGGGCCTGAGAAAAAACAGATGCTTGGGAAAGAAGTAACAGGCGATACTGGAAATACTGTATGGTCTAGACTGAATGCTTCAGTGGTCTCAGGATAAACAAAGTAGGCCAAGGGTGAAATGTGTGAGCTCAGGCAGCTTTCCCCATGAGAGTTCCAGCTCCTATCTTCAGGAAACAGCTAAGGCTCGTTTATGTGACCACAGGCAAACTTGGCATGCACTTTACTCGCTTTCTTTCAGCTTAATCGCGTGTGCTTGATTTCAGAGGACAGCACATTCCCATTGCAAGCATTTACCCAGATTCCAAGGCCTGATCTTGGGGCATATGGAAAGGAACTCTCCACAGGCGTTTCCTTCCTGCAACAGAGGATCACTGAGGTACCTTTCAGCACCGAGGAAGGATGGATGTTCTGGAGCTTTGCCCCAGCTGTTTGCTCTCCTCAGATGGTTAGCACATTGACCAGGGATAGGTTTGCAAAGCTTGAGGGAGGAGTGGCTGGCTGTAGGAGAGTCCCAATCTACTGCTTTAGGTGCCTTATCCAGATGGCATTAGGGAACATTATCATTCACATAGACATGAGCCATCATCAGCACAAATCTCTCATTTGACAGACTAGGAAAGCAATGCTCCAAAACTAGTGCTTGCAAAATTGTCTCTCAGGACTGTTCCCTTCTCATCAAAATATGAGGCTCCGATACTGTCAGAACAAGGGCCCTGTCCAGCTGGGCTCACTGACCTATGCATAAGACATTGCCAGAGCATTGTCTCAGCATTCCCAGGGCAAGTTCCTGAGTTGGCTTTGTCTCCAGTCATCCTGTTTCTGACCCTCACTTTGATCTTTTGGCTCCCGTTCAACTCAGCTCCTCCAGCCTGATGAACTTTTTGATTTATTATTCTTTTGGGTTGACTTAAATAGACTTTTAATTAACCTTCTTCCTCCTGATAGTTCCACGCAAGCCCCTGTTGGCACCCATCTAAGACCCCCTCCCACACTTGCGGACACTTCTCCAGGGCAGCCCTGATTAGAGATGAACTAACTCCACAGTCCCACCCTCTGCATGACTTTGCCTGGGAAGGCTGTAGGAAGCAGCTCTGCAGAAACAGATATATAATCAAATTATATTTACGAGACCTAAATTCTCCATTAACAGTTAGAGTATCACAATGTTTAGTCTATTGACTAGTCAAATTAATGTTGAAACCACCAAGCCCTTGAGGACCAGGAGGTGGCCAGTGTCAAAGAAGGCACCTGTACCTGACCTCAGTGGGCAAGTAGACTTTTAAGTCCTTGATAAAAAGAAAACCATTTTATGATTCCAGGCTTACAAATGGAATTCAGAATTAAGCTGGTGATCTATTAACACAGTGGCAGCATATAGAAGTAATTAAAAAATGGAGAAATACAAGTTTTCTAAAGAAAATCAGGGGCAAATGTATTCACATAAACATAATTTAAGTAAATGCTCTGAGTACCCATGCGATGCCTTTCAGATTATCAGCTTTTTAGGCAGCAGTATTCAATACTTGAATCTGCACTCCCGAGATAAATTCATTTTTTCCTGCCTCTAGCCCTAACATGGAAAGTTAAGGACTGTAAGTAGTAATGTTTTCCTTTGTTTTGAGTTAATTAATATTCATTCATTCATTCATTCACCCAGCATTGCCTTTGTGATGTTTCAGTTCAGTCATTGGAGAATAAAGCATCTTATAATTTCCTGCCTTTCAACTGGTGGTTGCACTATGTCTTCTGCCCAGATAAATTTCCTCTCTTATCTCTTTTTTTCTAAATTCAACTATCCTTTGAAGGACGGATTAAGTTCTACCTCTTCCTTGAAGCCTTCTATGATTGTACCAGCCACCCGTGTTTTGTTTGTTTTATCTTTTGAACTCTTACATTGCTCATTGTCCATCCTATTCTTCCAGCATTGCTTGGTTATTTGAACCAAATTCAGAGGCTTGTGAAAATTTATCTAGGAATACAGATTAACATATAACCTTACCTAGTATTGCTTTCTATCAAAATATAATTTCTTAGTAGTTTGAATTTATTGTTTTAGTAATAGCTTAGTTCTAGGATTAAAAACGGCTTCTGTTTAAAATGGGTTGCAAACTGGCAGCTCCTAGATCATTTTCAATGCCAGAAGTGTTTCTTTTTTGTTTTGTTTTGTTTTTGTTTTTGCTCTCCAAAGTGTTGGACTGCCCAGTGTATTAAAGTCAAATTATTATATACACGATTATTTTAAACTGGAAGATTTTACTAAAAATACATCTTTAACTTTTTTTCAGCATTTGAATATTTGGTAGCATTGGGCCTTCCAGATCGCCTGTAGGAGACAGCACTCCCCTTAGATAGGGTCGGCACTGTGAATTGCTCTGGTCCTTATGTCACTTATGTTTCTGTAGTATTGACACTGAGTGCCTCTTGCCTTCCATCCTCTTCATCTGCCTTTCACTTCATCCATTTGCCTTGTCTGTTTGGCCTCCATAAGCATCTGAGTTTGCAAGTTCACTCTTCGTCAAGTTGTTTTTGACCACAGTTTAATATAACTCTTTTTTAATACTCTGGTTTCTCTTCAGATTGTATAAATCTTTCGCCTTTTAATATAACTCTTTTTTGTTGTCTTCAAATTTTAGAAGCAATTTTAAAACTTTCTTTTGTCTTCATTTTAGCTGTCAAAATTCTTCTACTTAGCTCACTGGCTGCTGAGTGTCTTCAGAACTTCGAAGCAACTTAATTTCAAAGTTCTTAGCTATGTACTTTGAACTAATCTGTCTTAACTCTCTTAATTATTGAAACACTTCTAATTCGCTATTCTTTCTCTACTGCTCTTTTGAAGAAGAAACTGACTTTTGATCAATACTGCTTGCTCTGTTGGGTTTGGTATAAGTTAGAAAGAGCAAGATGGTAGCATCACCCCTCCCATGCTCTTAAACTGTAGAGAGTGGCTCATTTTTCAATAAAAGTGAGAGAAGCCTTCCAGGTTTGTCATACAGGTATTCCACATTATGGTAAGTCAGTTCTAGAAACAAGAAATATTACTTACATGGACCATACAATTGTCATGATCTTCCGTTTGAATGAGACTCAGGGAACCAACCTGGCACTCATGGAAACTAAGCCTGGCGATGAGCTGTGCAGCTCAGCATATCTCTCCCTGATCCGGTCTGTAAATACGCAGTCAAATCTCATGACACTCTGAGTTAACGGAGTTCAACTACTAGAAGGTCTTTGGAGGGCAATCAGGTGCTATTAAAAATATGCTAATGGCAGCTTGTGATCTAGCAGCAGGACCCCAGGATTTGGGGTTGGCATGGCAACTGCCAGCAGATAGTTCATGCGGAACAGGAACAATGGAAAGAATTAGAACGAGAAGCTTAAATGCAAGTGTTAATAAAAAATATGGAGCACAATTCAGGATCAGAGAAAATGTTTGGTGCCCCTCAGCAATGAAAACAAAAACCACATACGCAACACCTAAGTGAAATTAATACCTTCCATTCTGCTGTGGCAATAGAAGGAAAGCCAGCCATTGGGAGGAATTTAGTATTTAGCCTGATGTTTTCATAGAGGACCTATGACTCTGTTGAAATCTGTGTATTTCATATGTGGATGACAGAATTGTCATATGTGTATGTCTCTTTGCCAAGGCTGAAAGAAGAGGTCTGACAGGGAACAGCTTTTAGTAATCTACTATATCAAAGGCAGTACAGATGGCTGTTTTTGCTTTTAGTTTAACTAAATGTCAAAGTGAAAAAAAAGGGCTTCCTGTCATATCTGACATGTAGAAAGAGTATAAAAGTGGGACTTGTATCCAGGTGCATATCAATTATTGGGCAAACCTAATACGTGTTTAAATGTGTGTGTACATGTATGCATTCCTGTATTTCAGGTGAGCCCTGAACTCTTTCCCCTCTTTGCCTGAAGCTTGAAGTTTCATAGTAAGACAATCTCTGCTACTTTGGGCTTGAGACCATACACAACAAGATTCTTTCCTCTTTTCCACTGCAAAGAGTAAACACTATTAGAAATGATTTCTCATGAAGGATGGACACAAAGCATGCTAAGTTCACTGTCTCCATTAGCTTTGCCAGCTGATGTTGGCCGAGGGGTGACGCAGGATGAAATAATGTGGAAGGGAGCTGACTGAGATAGGCGCTGTTGAGAAAGACTCCAGGAAAACAGAGGTAATACATCTGCAGCCAGTACAGAGTCTCTCACATGCTGAAGATGGAAATGAAGTCAGCAATGCAAAAAGTAGGCATGCACATCTCTGGGGGCTGAGGAAACAGATTTGAAACAGAGAGGCTCGGACCAACCATGAACTGAGTTTGGGAATATAGAAAGGACACTGGGAAAATTCGTGAAACCTCAAATAACAATCTGTATGCCGATGAACAGGAGCAGGGCAAAGAAGGAATTCAACCCCTCAAAGATTTGTTTCAATCCACACTGTCCTTAGCCTCACTTGAAAACCTTACTTTGGGCAAAAGCTTTTGTCATTTGAAAAATACACTTTTAAAAATGACTTAGGCATAACTTCCTTTTCTTAGTCACTTCCTTCCTTCTCTTTTGTACAACAGTCCCTTAAAGAAAAACCAGGGGAGAAAAGCTGGTGGAAATGCGCACAATTTTAAACAATTGCTATTGTCCTAGATGTGTTCAAGCTAGCAGGGACTCACAGGTGTTCTGCTGCTGAAAGGATAGATCGAGATATGGTTTCATATAAATAACACCTGCAGAACCAAGGTTTTGTGGGGATGTCCAAAGTTTGTATAATTTGGGGAGTCCCACCTAAGAAAAAATACGGAACTATGATACAAAATTTCTAGGCCCCTCCCAGAGCCTTGGAAAGGGCCTGGGCAAGTGAGGGACCATGTCAGATAATACTCATTATCTACCATATTTTACTGTGTCAGCATCTGTGAGGGGTAGGGGAGAGTCTTTCCAATATGGATCCTTAGGCAAGGAAAATAAGGGTCCATTTATTCTTTTTTATTTAAGCGTTTATCCAAAACATAGCCTGGGCTTAAAACATCTGCATTGTTGTCTGGTCATTAGACTAAATTCTGCATCCTGTACTGCTATGAGCACTTCCTAAGGAAATGGGCTGAAATTCCAAGATAATACCACTAAGAAACCAAATGACTTTAAGGTGACAGGCATACTTCTGGGGACAAATGACTATAGTATTTCACCTAAAATAAGACACAATAAGATACAATCTCATGGTCTTATAGCAGATCTGATGGTGATGTGTGTGGTGTAAAATGAAAGATGCCAAAAGGTTCACCTCGAATTCTTCTAGGTGCCAAAAATAGACAGCTCATTGCTTATATGATAAGGAAATTGAAACAGTTATTATAAATAGTGTGTGGTTCCTAAAGAATGATCTGACTTAGAAAATAAATCACTAAGATTATAATAGGAGTTTTTTGTTTTGGGATCAGAAGAACACCTGTGTTAAGCTCCACAGACATTTAAGAGGGCCAGTGTCCTTACTGTTATCATCAAGGGATAACAGCAGGACCCTCAGAGGGGGTCCTCCTTTCCTCTGAGGTTGCTGTTGTCAGACAGGCACAAAGGATGTGAATGGATGAAGGACTTTCTTCTGCAAGGGCGCCCTCTTGTGGTAATCTCATTAATTTTCTTGCAAGGGTAGAGGCTACAGACAGTAGTCCCGCCTTATGGAGAAATATGTTCCAAGACCCCCAACAGGCGCCTGAAACTGTGAATGGCACCGAACTCTGTTTATATTATTTTTTTTCCTACACATACCTATAATAAAGTTTAATTTATATATTAGGCACAGTAAGAGATTAACAACAATAGCTAATAATAGAACAATTATAACAACATGCTATAATAAAAGTTATGTGAATATGTTCTCTCTCTCAAAATATCTTATTGTACTATACTCACCTGCCTTGTGATGGTGTGGGATGACACAATGGCTACTAAGTGACTAATAGGCAGGTAGCATATACGGCATGAATAAGCTGGAGATTTCATCATGCTACTCAGAATATCGTGCAATTTAAAACTTATAAATTGTTTATTTCTGGAATTTTATATTTGATATTTTTGGAATATGATTGACCCTAGGTAACCAAAACCATGGAAACTGTGGATAAGGGGGAAATACTCTACCTACCCTGTCGCCTTACACAGGAACAATTGTGAAGAGTCACAGTGTTTCCTATAATGTCTTGTCTCGTTCAGAAATGATCTCTCTCTTCTCACTGTACTTAAACTGGTATATTTCTTGATTCTATCAGAGCCTTCTGTAACTGGTAACCCTACAGTTTCCTGTCAGGCAAAGTGTGTCCTGAGCACATAATGCTTGTACCCTACTTGGACATTCTCCCAAATGCACAAGACCCAGAATTAATCTGTCTCTTACTTGCTCTTCCCTTGCCTCTTCCCCTCATCCCTTCAAAGTCTCTCAACTCACTTTTACCTCCAGTTTCTCTCACAGGCTATTTCTTCATCAGAACCATGCTTCCTCTTAACCCTCTCCAAACCTGAGACATCCTTCAGGTTTCAGCCTCCGAGTCTGGGAAGGGCTGCTCTCTTACAACCATGGAGTTGATGTGTCTCTCACGTGCTCCCACAGTCCTCTTTGCTTCCTGTTATAGCTCTTATTGGGCTATATTTTGATTGCCTTTTTACTTAGCATCTCCCACTAGACCAGGCTCCCTAAAAGCAGAAATTCTGTTTCTACCTATTTTGTTCCTGGTTGTGACAACAGTGGCCAGCTGTTACATAGGTATTGGGTGATGAATAAATGAGTGAGTGGCATATAACAGACACCATTCTCTAACAGCACATACACGTTGATAACCATTGACACGTGCTCATTCAGTGCAACTCCGGGGCAGTATTTGATCACCACCAATTAATTTACAGAACAAGAATTACCCAGCACCAACTATGTGTTAAACACAGAACTCGGCACAGTATAAAGGAATCAATGGAGAAATTAAAGAGAAGTAGGACAACAAACAGAGAAGAATAGTGTCTTCAATGTCAAAGGAGAAGAGGGTTTCACCCAGGAGAGGACTGGTCAGCTAAAGCTTAACTTGCTGACAGGGCAAATTCTCAAAGCCTTTACCACTTAACTGGGCATAGTTAGAAACATCCTCATGAGCGATTCCAGTTAAGTGGTGAAAATGACTGCTTGTAATGATATTTAAATCATATTTCAAGGTTTCTGTGAAGAGTAAGGAAGGAGTAAGCACTTTTGAGCCGGCTCTGCAGTCAGGACTCCGGTGGAGCTTCACATCCCCCAAGTCTCCCCACCGCCTTTGAACACGTCTCGTTTAGCTTCTTTGGCTTCTCACTGGGCTCAAGGAATAATTTAAGATTGTGAGTGCATTTTGGAGAAAGTAATTGCTGCAAATGACTAAAGAGGTCCTCCTAGCCTTAAAGTGTTACCCCGATCTCTAAATCCTGCAAATCATATGATAATTACTCCTGAAGCACCTTGGCAGTCCTTAAGTATAATTATCATGTAATCTGTAAGGAATGTAATGTTTTCAAAACAAGCATGAATGACAAGGAAAGCTAACAAGCCCCTCCATTTTTTATTAGCACAGCCCTGCTCAGAGGTCAAAGGGCCCAAGGTATAGGCAGCCACAGGTCCTGTCTGAGAGCGCCTCCTTCTGGTGGGAGGTCCCTCACTTTGTAATCCATGGTGACAGCCTTGTTTATGTTGTCTCAGAACCATCATTCTGTACCTTTGTGCTTTGTTTCCTCTCTCAGACATTGCAAGTGACTCCTGCATTTCCTGCATGAAATATTTAAAGACGAACTCAGAATGAATTAACTTGGTCAGGAGTGGTAGATGGAGGCTTTTCGGTTTGCTCAGATTGCCACGCAGAAAGGGATTAATCAGGATTGATAGATCCTTTTGTGCCTTTGTGCTTCGTTTCCTCTCTCAGACACTGCAGGTGACTCTAGAACACCTGTTAGTTCTCTCCCACACCCACGAGGAGGATTGCAGCTATCCTTCTGGAGAACACTGTGTTGATTACCTATCTTCTCCGGAACCATCAGTGCCCTGATGTGAAATGGGGCAGCTATGTGTAAGAAACAAAGCACAACATAATTTTACAGCTCAAGGCAGGAGACTAAGAAAGGTGAATCATGTAGCTATTTGGGGAAATATTAAGTAAAACATAATTTTGAAAACAGCAGCACATCTCCATCAGAGAAGAGTTTTTTAACTGCAGTACTAACTAGTAGCTTGCCTGTGTTGGATAGCAGATGAAATCATTGGTAGTGAGGGCCTACGGGATAGAGGGTGTGCATTAGTCCTCTTCGTGTTACAGGACACACAGAGTATCCTCAGTAGTGACTGAATGAATATGATCCATACAAAAATCTAGATTGTTTCCAGAGCTCCTGGCTTAGAGCAAATTGAGTCAAGGGACATGAGAGATAAAAATAGAATTTTCTGGTACGTAGGCTACAACCACTGTTCCCATGTGTTATCAAAAGTACTCCTGCTCTCACACTCCTCTTACATTTCCACGCCCCAACTCTGAGGCGACTCCACCCTAGCCAGGGCAGGTAGTTCTTTCTCTTCAAACCTTTATCCCCCCGGCCAACCGGGGGATAGAAGTCAGACTCAGTATAGAACAGTACTCAGTCTCACACCAGACATAAAATGCCAAGAGCGGATTTTGTAAAAATAAAATTTTGTTTGTTTTTTTTTTGGTTTATTTCATAAACCTATTTAAAGAAAATTAGAGAACTACGAAAAAGTAGAAAGAAGTAAAAGTTACCCAGAATCACTGTAGTCTATCTTTGTTAAAATTTTTTTAGCATATTTCCTTTTTATCTCTTTTTCTAAGCAGTGTTTGCCTTTGTTTTGTTTGTTTGTTTGTTTGTTTGTTTTCTATAATTGTGGGAATATGGCACACATAAAGTATCTTACTTTAACTTAAGTCATAATTGTTTCCCTGTGGTGTTATTACACACTCTTTATAAATATTTTTCGTGGTCATAGGATGACGAGGCCATAATTTATATACCCATTGCTCTGTGGTAGCAACATGATATTATTTCCAAATTTTCACCATTTACTAATATTGCTATGAGGAATGTCTGTATGCATATAACATTTTCTTTCTTTGAAAAAGACTGTTTTCTTAGGGAAAATTTTTACAACCTAGAGTTAGGCAAAGAGTTCTTTAAAATGACACCAAAATAGGATCTATGATCTATAAAGAAAAAAAAAAGATAATTTGGACCTCATCAATTAAAAACTTTTGCTCTGCTTAAGAAATTGTCAAGACAATGAAGAGACAAGCTACAGACTTGGAGAAAATATTTGCAAATTACATATCTGACAAAGGCCATGTGTCCAGAATATATATATATATATATATATATATATATATATATATATATATATATATATATATGTATGTATGTATATATATACACGCATATATATATATACACTCAACAATTAAAAAAACAAACATATATATATATACACATATATATATATACATATATATATACACTCAACAATAAAAAAAAAAACAAACAACCCAATTAAAAAATGGGCAAAGGATTTGAACAGAATCTTTACCAAAGAGGATATAAGAGTGGCAAATAAACATCAAAAAGATCCTCAACATTATTAGCAAATACAAAACTACAATCATATCACTACACACCTATCAGAATGGCTCAAATTAAAAATACTAACAATACCAAGTGGTGAAGAGGGACTGGAATTCTTATATATTGCTGATAGGAGTGAAAAATGGTACATCCACTCTGGAAGACAATCTTTAAGTTTTGTATAGAGTTAAACATAGTTTTACTACTGACCCAGCAACCGTAGTCCTGGGTGTTTACTCTTGAGAATGAAAACTTATGTTCACACAAAAACCTATACACATATGTTCATAGTAGATATATGATAGCTAATAACTGGAAATTACCCAATAGCCCTTAATGAGCAAAGTCATAAACAAATAAACTGTTGTGTATCCATACATTGGATTACTAATTAATAGTAAAAAAGAACAAATTATTGATATACTACACAACTTGGATAAATTTTAAAAGCATTATGTTGAGTGAGTGAATGAAGCCAGTCTCAAAGGTCACACACACACACACACACATGCACACACACACACACACTGTCATCATCATCAATAATAATAATACACAGAGTATAATCTCACTTATTTAACATTCTCAAAAAGATAAAATTATAGGATGGAACAAGATCAGTGGTTGTCAGGGGAAAGGGTCTGACTATAAAGGGATAGTTGTAGGGATTTGGGGAGGTGATAAGATATCAGTATAGTTTCCTGATTGTCATGGATACAAGAATCTATATATGTGTTAAATCTCACAGAATTCTACTTCAAAAGAAAAAAGAAAGGTCAGATTTACTGTTTGATCTTTTACTGAAATTAAATTAGATTTAAAAAGTTATTTTTTTAGGGAAAATCACCAAAAGTTGAATAAATGGGCAGTCGGTCATAAGATGAAATTGCCATGAGGCGCTCCATTAACTATTCAGCTCAACCGTGTGGAAACTAAGATGAGATGGGACAGCTCCAAGGTCACTGGCAAACCTGAGCCTGGGATAAGAAGGCAAAGTTAAACCCACCTGCTTCAGTGCTATTTCCATACGTGCCCAAGTCTCTTCAATTGAAAGTTGTGCTGTGCAGAATTATGGAGTAATTTTCCTCTCATGAATCCAATCCAGAGAGGATATGGTTGGGATAAGGAGCAGAGGAGAATTGCACCACTGCACTTTGAGAAATCAACCCCATTCTGCAGAAAATCTTGTTTTAATCAACCTGTGATCATGTGTTCTGACCAGTGAGCAAACAGGCACAACTCTGTAGGATTTTGGATCCCAGCCCTGTGTCAGAAGGAAAAGGAGTTTAGAAAGCTGGTCCTTGGTTGGCTGATGAAAGTTCCCAACTTTTTTGTTAGATGAAAAACTAACAAATTATAACAAAAGAGCAAGACCTAAAAACCTCAGAGAATTGTATGTTCATTTCCCAAAATGAAGATGACAGAAGCAATTCAGTCTTTCATATCACTGAGTTATTTATTGGTTATGTAAAAATGTATTCATTTAAATGTGGAATATCTTAAGGGAAATCTATTTCTTTACCCATGGATGTACTATTTCCTGGTTGTTAAATGTTCCACTTGAGACTGAAGAGAATGTTTAATACATTTTTCTATCTTTCTTTAGGATGATAATCATAAAAATATGATGAAAAGATTAATTCAACTATCACGCACATTTACAAATGTTTGTCTCATTTTCCCACATTTTCTCTAGATTTTCTTAGAGTCTCAAAGTCACTGAAATCTCAGGGTAATAAAACAGCATAGATATGTTAATAAATAAAGCAACCACAATTCTAACTCAACTGAGAAATAAATTTGTAAATATATTACCGACTTCTTGTATATTGCAATAATGGATCACACACTTTGAAAAAATTGAAATCTTAATAAGAAAAATATCATATATTTGTTGATTTGTAAACTGCTCCCCATTCACTGAGGGCAAGGAGAGACTGAAGAGGCAGACTCTCAGATTGGCAGGTGGCAGGTTTAATAAGCAATAAACTTGGGAAGCTTGACCTGGGCATCTGCCAGACAAGTGCATCTCTGCACCTGCCTGCCAGGATCTTAAAGTTTATACAAAGGCCTTAACTGGGTTCGGTCATATATACCATTCAGATGGTCTCAATGACACATTGTTCTCTCAAGGCTGCATCCTTGAAAATGGCTCTGTTTGTGGGAATGGAGGACAGAGAATATTATACATTCCAAGGACAGGGGAGGGGGTGAGGAGCCTCTGATTGCCTGGGCCCAGCATGAGGGTCAGCCAGCAGTCACATTCTCTCGATGACCTCCTCCAGCAACATCTGGTTTGAGTTTGCGTCACAGAATCTAAGACACTAACAATCTAAAAAGTCTATAATAAGCTTTGTCATACCTTGGAATTTTAAAAATAGTTTTTCCCAGTTGGTTTTATTTTATTAAAGTAAGAGTTGAAATTATAGATTTTTAAAGCTATAGGGAACTTTAAAAATCCCTTATTACCATTTTTACAGATGAAATTGAGGCAGAAAGAGTGCCACAGCTGGTTGTGCAGAACTGGTGTCTGCCAGAAGTTAGTGCCTCCCTTCTCTTTCTGCTACTCTTGAGTGGTTTGCATCTCCAAGCCCCTAGAAATGTAGAATTTTTCCTGACTGGTTGGGGGAACTAGTGTTCAGTCAGAGAGTTTTCTGGTAAAATTGCCTGAAAACAAACAGAGCATATGCTTGCTAAATTTTCAGAGGACTGTGTTTTGTGGGGACAAGTAAAATTATCACAGGTTTGTCCGTTTTACTCTTTACTGTGTACATATAGAGCCAGAAAAAAATCTCTAAGAGAATAGACAGGAATTGTTTTGTTTGCCATCTACCCTCTAGATATACCTATATTACCTCAATATTTGGTTTGAGGAAGTAACAAGAAAATGTGATAATTACTCAACTGCAAAATCAACTCAGGGAAATATTTCAGGAGAGACAATTAGATCTGTTGTAGGGAAAGAGGTTTTCCTACAAAACTGGGGATTTGATGTTGAAAGAAAACAATTACGATTGAGTTGTGCATATCTCAAACATGGCTGCACTTGGCCTGTGAATGGGGTCTACTTGTATGAATGGCAACTGGCAACTGGCAATAAATGTTCAATGAGTAAATGATACTCTTGACCCATAAAACGTTGTCTATGTCTACAAAAATTACTTTTCACAAATAAATTCAGTTTAAAAATGGCAGAGACAGGTTTTTTTGTTTTTTGTTTTTTAAAGGAATGTGTTATCTCATAGAATATTTACTCTTTTATTCCATATGGCAGCAGAGGCCAGAACATCACTAATAAGGAATCTTGTGGAGGGCATAAATATACATCTAAGATGTCTTCCTACTCTAACATACAGTGATTCTGTGGTTAATGTGTTGCCCCACATTCAAAATTATTCAGTGTTATTCTCTTACCCACATTTCTTTCTTCAATTCTATTTTTCTTAAAAGGTTTGGTTAAAAGATTGGTGAAAATTGATGTAATTATGCTATATGAGTATATCCTCTTTATATTTATATCTAGGTATAGATACAAATATATATATACACACACACACACACACACATATATATATACATATATATATATGTGTGTGTGTGTGTGTGTGTATATATACAAACACACCCAATATAGGACATACATTCATATATACAGCACATATATTCGTGTATTCCTATATGAAATAATTTTTAAATTCAAAGACTCATTTGTGTAATTTTTATTTGGGTATCAATTTCTTTCTTTTATCTATCATAAATATCCAGTGCCAAGGAGTGACATCTGGTCATTAAGATTAGCAAAATGCCCTAATCAATTATTTCTATCCATTTACCACTGAAAGGGGTTGGTTATTTGGCAATTCAATCTACAACTTGGCAATGATTCCATACACTATTGAAACTGATGCAAATATATATCTATAAGCCTTGAGTAGTAGTTCATATTTGAAATTTTTTTCTCACATTAACTTTTCTCTCAAGGAAATGATAATATAATAAATATTTGCACAGGAATTTATCATTTTTAAAGAAATTTCACATATTTATTTGATACAGTGCATTTTATACCTTATCAGAGCCTCACACCAATCCTGCTATTATTACCATTTTACAGACAAGAACACAGGTTTAGAGCAGAGGAACAACTTGCCCAAATTTATCTAAATAGTAAGTGACTGAGTGGAGACTAAAAACCCAGTTTCTCAATTCCTGATCCTACATTTTTTTTCCAGTACAGTAATAATTGATAAATGTTTTCAGTAGCTTCTTCAAAGAGGTAATTGAGTTAATAATAGGGTTCTTTGATTTCTATTTAAATGCTCTTCAATATAAAATATAGAAATGTGATAAATGTTAAGTACTAGAGAGATAGGCCCTGCAGAAACAGATTGATTTATAGAATTTTTTCAAAGACCCTTTAAAAATTAGAACAATGACATTTAACTTTTTAATAAATGTAATTAGGAAGTTTTAAATCTTCTCAAGACCTGCTACTACAAATGAAATGACAAATCAAACTGCGGTATAATCCCAAATAGGAATATATCATGACTGTATCTATACGACTCCAAAATAACTGTTTTTATTTTTTAATTTGATATCACAAAGTCTAAGTACTTAAATAATCTTTCCATACTTGTCATATTTTTGACATAATAGAAGTAAGACTTCTATCTAAAAAAACCATAAATATTCAAATAAAAATTGAAGAATTCAGTTCAGTATATCTGTTTTCTCTTAAATGAATCTTGCTAATCCTTTTTTATATTTGACTTTAATCTTAGGCTTCTTGTGCACCAAAACTATATCTGGATTATATTTTTCTCCACTATGCTATGAGGCACAGACGAGTGGTCTAATAAACGAGTGTTGAATTGAATAAAACATCAAACAGGAGAGCTTCCAGAATATCCTATTCTATGAACTTTGGTAATTTTCCATAGCTGTTTAAGCTTCTCAACGAAATAAAAATATTCAACACAGATGATGACTACTCCTTTCCTGAACTCGTCCCATGGCTTGAGAACACGTCTTCCCTGTTTCCAGCTCTCCTTCTTGTTTTGCTTTTCCCTTTAAGGTGCTTCCCACGATTCTCTTTTCTATTTCCTTCTATTCTCTTTCCACATTATCCCTGGGAATCTTCATATATTAATAATCCCAAAATTTATATTTGTAGCTCGTAACTTTTAATTGAGTTCTAGACCTATATGTATAGCTGCCCACTGGATAGCTTCACATCTTCACTTGAATGTTGCATGAACACCTCAAATTGAACTTATTCTCTTGTCCACAGCTGGCTCTTCTTACTATGTCCATCATTCACTTAGTCTTCCAAGTCAGAAACCAAAGAATCCTTAATTTCCTCTGCCCCTCATTTCCTACCTCCTATGAGCCACCACCTCCTGGTAAATCTGCCTCCTAATATCTCCTTATATTGATCTCTTTTCTCCATCTTCATTACACAGCTTCTATAGAAGCTCTTATTATTTCTTTTAAATGATCTGGCCTCCCAACCCATTCTCAATGCTATAGGCTGAGTCCTCATTATAAAATGAAAATATGATCAGGTCCTTCCTGGCTTATATTGCACCTCACTGGCTCCCTCTTAACCTCAGGGTAAAATCCACCTTCTCAGCAGAACCTTACAGGTCTTCCACGATCTGACACCTTCTACCTTCACTAGCTTCTTCTCTTGTCCCTATGCTCTAGTGCAAGTCATAATTTTGTTTCCCAACATATGCTATGCTCCTTCATGTATATATGCCATTTCAAGTGTCTCATACTTTCAGGACACAAATGAAGGGAGGAAGTGGGGGTCCATACTCCCACACTAGCAGATTGGAAGGAAAAAGACACCCAGGGGCAGTATGGGTGCTGGCAGTTACCAAGAAGATGGGAAAGCAGGCCAGGGCCTAGAGAGCTGTAGTTAATAAGAAAATAAGAGTGAGGTTTGGAAGTTGTAACACCTTTGTGAGTTTCTCCAAGAAGGGGAAAGGCAAGAGAAATACCTGGAGAAGAAAAAAATGTCATTACAGCCATCTTGAGAACTAAGGGAAGCATTAATCCTTTTTGATTTCCTGATTTCCATAGATCTTCAGTAGGCGTTTCACTGATCTCTTTCTCTCTTAATTTATAATAAAATAATACTAGCTAGTATTTGCTGAGAATTTAATATGCACCAATCATTTTTCTTAAGCATTTTATATATAATGTCTTATTTAAGTCTCATATCAATTTTAAGAAGCAAGTGGTTTTAGTCCCATTTTATAGATAAGGGTACTGATGAACATGGGTCAAATGACCTGAAATAACTTCCTAAGCTAGCACAGCTAGAAAGAGGAATAATTTGCTCGTATATCTGTCTAGAATCAGACAAAGAAAATTGACATCTCCTAGCCAGCTTAGCTCTCTTATCTGTGGGTAATGACTTTGTTTTCATGAAGATTTTCTCTTATAAGACAATTATTTTATGATTGATACTAAATGTATTCAATTTTGTTATATTATCTTTGTTAGATTATTATTTTTTTCTTTTACAGTAGATACACAAGTTGAGAAATGGTTAATAGTGGCAGTTAGAGCTATCTTAACTGAATTAAATTTAATGCAAAGCTAATTCATTCAATTCAATGGCTTTGTAGAGACATAGCCTTTTCCATGAGTGAACTAGAGTTACAATTCATTAATGACATTATTCCAAACCTCTATGTGTATAAACAAAAATCTTGAACATGACGGACATCCAAAGATATGAACCAGACTTAGTAGAATGTATTAGTGGCAATGCTTTACTGGCATCAGAACCCAGTGTCACACCAAATTAATACATTAGTTGCATAAAGACAGAGAGACTTTTAGCATCTAAATGTGTACCCTTCTTTCTTTTTCCTATATCAAAGATATTTAGGAGGAAATATTTTTAAAACCAATGTAAATAACAAGTCTCTCACAAACATGATACCAGAGTCTCAGACATAAAAAAATGCTGAGAAACCATCTTAGACATCATGACAGTCCATCTTCTCATATATATTTCTCATGCAACTGATTTTTTCAAGCTAGCATGTCCATATTACAGGAATATCCATGTAAATAAATCAGATAATTATATTAAAAATGCACTATAATTGAGATAAATGAGGCAATAGAGGAATGGAGGGATGCGAGGGAGAGTTATTTACAAAACAGTGGCCCATGTTTTAAGAAATATGGTTTCTTTCAAAAGACCCCATCTTCTTTGTATTTAGAAATAATTATGTTTTAGCTAGAGCAAAATAAACTTGTGTGCACTTTATCATTAGACTTGTATGTGATGTTATTTCATTGTCATCTGGTGGTCTGGACATAAAATTGACTTTCTGAGAACTGTCAACTTAATTTTTAGAAACATATTAACTCTTTCATGTTAATAGAATCCATATAGTAACCTACTGATGCTGTGTACAAAATACTCTATGACCAACAGGAACTGTTGGTCCATAATTGCTTAAATTAAGTTTCAAGAGTAGAATAAAGCTCTTGGATGATGTAAAAACAACAACCATATAAACGCCATATATATATATATATTTTTTTAAGTATGAGAGCCAATTGAAATCCAAGTTAATAGTTAGGCTGTGTCTGGTCAACAACACAATAAGAAAATGAATTTGGCATAGCATTTTCAGTTGTCTGGATAGCTAAATAGGATTACTGCTGGGAGCTGACTAGAAATTGTCTGCTGGATTTAATCAAAACAAACACTGGTTCTGGGTAATTCAGACGGAAGAATGATGTTTCTTCTTACTAGAGAGTCATTTGAAGAGGGAATTTAAAATTGACTCAAACCGTGTCTTCAACTTTTCCCTTTGTTGTGTAATGACAAAGTCTCGGCTTCCATGGAATTACTGGTAGAACTATCTGAGGGGCAATTTTTTAGCTGATGGGAAATTGGCAGCCATTTGTCACTCAAATTCCTTTTCCAGGAGCTACACTCAAAGCCCCCATGAAGGTTCTTCTTTGGTTTTACCATTTATGAGTGCACATGCGGGGAATAGGTGGGGAAAAAATAAGTGCACTGATTGACAGCCAATTTGATAGAAAGGTCAAATAAGTGAAAATAGTCACAATATCCTGTGAGTTAGCAAGATTTAGTTCAGTTTAACAAATATTTATTCTGCATTGCAAACCAGGTTATCATCATTGTACTGATAGAATGAGATGCCAGGCACGTCTCAGAGATATTGAGAGTTCAGTTTCAGACCACTGCAATAAAGTCGGTTTCACAAAGTGAGTCATATGATTTCTTTGGTTTCCCAGTGCGTATAAAAGTTATGTTTACACTATACTTTAATATAGTGATATATTATATAGAAAACTCTAATATGTAGTCTATTAAGGGTGAAATAGCATTATGTTTAAAAAATGTACATACTTTAATTAAAAAATGCTAACCATCATCTGAGCCATCAGTGAGTAGTAATCTTTTTGCTGATGAGGATCCTGCCTCGATGTTGATATCTACTGACTAATCACAGATCACCATAACAAATGTAATAATAATGAAAAAGTTTGAAATATTGCAAGAATTACCAAAATGTGACAGAGACACAAAGTGAGCAAATGCTGTTGGAAAAATGGTGTTGCCACACTTGCTCAATCCAGGGTTGCCACTAACTTTTAATTTGTAAGAAACACATCTGTGAAGCACAATAAAGTGAAGTGTAATAAAACAAAGTATGCCTTTATCGTCCCTGCCTCCAATGTCTAAATATATAAATCTATACTTCAGTTCCACATACCAGTAATGGATGCATGAACCAAGAATCAGAATTTCTGTGAATGTTGAAGTTAAAAACAATGAGGACGGGGAAAGAAAATCAAGACGTGTGTCACAGTTTTAATGACAAAAAGTGGAATTTAAAGATAGTGAGTGCATTACTTACCTCGACACTCAGCTTGTCAAGGATGGTAACCGAGACCTGGTGTCTGCTTCTGTTGCCTGCACCTGCTAACTCATAGACATGTGTGAGTGCATCTCCATCCACACTGGCCAGGCTGGTGTCTGGATCGGCAATGCCTGCTGGGAGCTCTACTGTCTGGAACACAGCATCCAGCTTGATGGCCAGATGCCAAGTTACAAGACCTTTGTGGAGGAAGACAACTCCTTGAACACTTTCTTCAGTGAGACATGTGCTTGCAAGCATGTGCCCAGGGAAGTGTTTGTAGACCTGGAACCCACAGCCATTGATAAAGTTCACACTGGCACCTACCGCCAGCTCTTCCACCCTGAGCAGCTCATCACAGGTAAGAAACATGCTGCCAATAACTATGCTTGTGGGCACTACACCATTGGTGAGATCATTGACCTGGTCTTGGACCAAATTCAGAAGCTGGCTGACCAGTGTACAGGTTTTCAGGGCTTCTTGGTTTTCCATAGCTTTGGGGAAATGGGTTCTGGGTTCACCTCCCTGACGATGGAACATCTCTGTAGATTATAGCAAGTAGTCCAAACTGGAGTTCTCCATTTACTCAGCCCCCCAAGTTTCCACAGCTGTAGTTGAGCCCTATAACTCCATCCTCACCACTCACACCACCCTCGAGCACTCTGATTGTACCTTCATGATTGACAATGAGGCCATCTATGACGTCTGTCACAGAAACAATATTGAACATCCAACCTACACTAACTTTAACCGCCTTATTAGCCAGATTGTGTCCTCCATCACTGCTTTGGTGAGATGTGATGGAGCCCTGAATGTTTATCTGACAATTCCAGACCAATCTGGTGGCCATCCCTGCATCCGCTTCCCTTTGGCCACATCTGCCCCTGTCATCTCTGCTGAGAAATCCTACTGTGAACAGCTTTCTGTAGCAAAGATCACCAGTGCATGCTTTGAGCCAGCCAACCAGATGGTAAAATGTGACCCCTGCCACGGTAAATACATGGCTTGCTGCCTGTTGTACCTTGGGGACGTGGTTCCCAAAGATGCCAATGCTGCCATGGCCACCATCAAGACCAAGTGCAGCATCCAGTTTGTAGACTGGTGCCCCACTGGCTTCAAAGTTGGCATTAATTACCAGCCTCCCACTGTGGTACCTGGTAGAAACCCAAAGTACAGTGAGCTGTGTGCGTGATGAGCAACAGCACAGCTGTTGCTGAGGCCTGGGCTCACCTGGACCACAAGTTTGACCTGATGTGTATCAAGCGTGCCTTTGTTCACTGGTATGTGGGTGAGGGCATGGAGAAAGGAGTTTTCTGAGGCCCGTGAGGACATGGTTGCCCTTGAGAAGAATTATGAGAAGATTGGTGTGGACTCTTGAAGGAGAGGGTGAGAAAGAAAGAGAGGGTGAGGAAGAGAGCCTGGAATACTAATTATTCCTTTCCACCTGCAACATGTCATACTCCAGCGTCAACAGCTGACAGGGTTTTAAGCTTTCTGGCTAGATTGTCTTCGCTTTTACCTGTGAATCATGTCTGTCTTCTTCATGTGTACCTATAAGATCTTCCCCTTATGTCTAAAAGTAAAGTCATTGAGAAAGAAAAAAGAAAAGACATGACCAAGATGGCCTTAAGGTTCCCCTCAGTTTGACCAAACTTTAGAAAGTCTTGCTTCTGACTCTAGGCCCTGATCCCTTTTTCTTAGAGCATTTACCTTAAAAAATTGTCATTCTTTCTCTGCCCCTTTGAAATGTAAATCTTTTAAAAAGCCCCTTGTCCGTTTTAGAACCCAAGACCATCTTTCTCAAGGACCTAAGAGCTATCCCTTTGAAATGTGATCATCTAGAAAGATAGTAGCCTATCTCTCCCAATCTCTGTAGGAGGCTAGAAGCCTACTTCCATGCTGCCAGTTAGCAAGCACAGGTGGCCTAATCACAGAGAAAAACATTTAGAAACTCAGGAATAACTCAATGTGCTGGACACACCCAATCGATTAGCCTAACACCTCCAGTTTTTTTCACTAGCTTATCTCACTCTTAAAAACCCTCCTGCTTTTTGTTTCAGTTCAGTTGAGTTCAGACTCAGTTTTGGTTTCTCTGTTGCAATAGCTTTGAATAAAGTCTTCCTTGCCTGTTTAACTTTAGTACAATTCTACTCCCACAATAGAAAGTCAGCAAATAGATAAGAAGGGAGGACCTTTCCAGAAAGACAACAGAGCATTGGCAAAGATCTAGAAGTATCATATTCTGCTATTTATTTGGGGTATTTTCCCATATTTGCTACATATGTGAGGATACAATCCTCTCTGCCTACATGTCACCTTGCATGCAGTTTTGTCTGAGAATTTCCCACCTTCACTCCATCAGCAATGCCAGAATGCAGTTAGGTGTACTTCTAAGAATTTCACTCATTGTCTTCTACTCGGTCCCTCCCAGCATGGAGGAATCTTATCTAACACCTATATCCTCAATCCCTGCCTATGACTATTTCCCTCGGCTCCCTGCATACAGTCTCCTAAGTGAATAAATTTTAATAAAAACTACCCTGCCACAGTCCTACCCTGGGGCAAGGAGGTAGAGTTGGCTGGCTGAATATGGCATAAGGAAAATGAAAAATTTAGGCAGAAAACATAAATTAATAACTCAATAAATTTAGCAGATGAATTTAAATGTCCTCTGTAAAGCAGTTCTTGAGACCCAAGCTGATTTAGAAGTCTCCTCACCTCTATCATCCCAAAGCCCCACCCAGCTAGTTCTGGGGCACTCCCACGTTCAGTTCAAAAGTACAGAATTATCTTTAGTCTCTTTCCTCTTCAGATCTGTGTCCACTCAAGTCTTTTTATCTTCTTGATGAAAAATTCTAAGAGATATTCTAGTTTAGGTCTGCCATTTTTTAGAAGCTCCAGAGAACTGTAAGCACAAATCTTAAATGCACGAAGTTGGTCAATTATACAGATTACTAGTGGTAGTCACCTTGGGGAGAATATGTTCAAAAATTTTAAATATAGTAGACAACCCTGTATTTTAAATCTGAATGTTTAGGACCTGCAGATACAAAGACTAAAAATATTTTCTATTTGTAAATTAAAGCACAGACCCCTAGGTACTGAGGCCTTCTCTTGAACTTGCACGAGCTGCTCAGACGAGTCTCTGGTCACCTCCCTAGCATTAACTTTCTCTTCTGCCTTCATCTTGCTGCTGGCTGCCCATGCCCTCTCATGTCAGACCACAGCATTGCTGTCACCCATAGAACAGTTAGCCAGAGTGAGGTTGGAGTCTAAGAAACCCTCCTACTACTGTTAGGTAGCAATGAGGTGGAAAAATAAATATTCATCACACCCAGGGTGCACAGGTTAGGCAAACAGTATCTTAAAAAATACAACCTTTGCTGGCTTCTTGTCTGGGTGTGCAGACAAACTAGGGAAGGTCCCCAAGATACTATCTCCTCTGACCAATGCCTCTGGGCTTTCAAAGAAAGGGTTCTGACTCACAGTTCTCTTTCTCTCCTTCCTCTGCATCGGAGGAGGGAGTTATTAAAATTATGAAAGTAAATGTGAAATATGGACTATTTCTTAAAATTGTTTCTTGTAGTTGATTAAAAAAATCAAAGCTAGTGTTTTATGGCCATCTAGTGGCCCAAATTGGGCTTTGCAATTGGGAATTTAATTTCCTCTCAAATATTAGCTCTAAATTCTAACTTTATTTGCTGTCTACTCTCAGAGTCAGATAATATACGAGAAATCTTAGATTAACTAAGGGGACTAAATGTGAGAAAGTCAAATATAGGGGTCATTTCAGAATGTCTTCTTAGCTCTTAAATTTCTAGGTTTTCCGATTGGACACATACGAGACTTGGTTCTGAGATTTTAACGATAACTATTATAACGAAAAAAGCTAATATCTATTGAGTGCTTACTATCTGCCAGGAAATATGCTAATTTTTTCAGTACTACTCTAATTCCATAATAACTTTATGAGGCAAATTCTCTTATTATATCCAATTTTTAAAAGAGAAAACTGAGATAAAGAGAAGTGAAATAATTTGCCCTAAGATCAACCACCTATTAACTGCTAAAGCCAAGATTTAAAACCCAACAGTCTAGCTCCAAAACCTTAAGTCTGTTTAGCATAGGATACTTGATAAAGGCATTTCTCAGAGAAATTTCAGAGATAGCAGAAACTTGACTTCAAACATTGGTATTGTTGCCGGAGAGTAAAGATCCTCTCCCGGGCGTTGTCCAGGTTCTTGATGTCTCGAACAAAGAATTGATCAAGACACTGAAATACAGGAGAAAAGAAAAAGTTTTATTAGAGGGCAAAGTACACTTCCAGATGTGGAAGAGGGCCTGAGCAAGAGAAGTGTGGCTCAAAAAGCCTGGTAACAAAGCCTTTTGGGGTTTTTATCCCTATTTGCGGTGGTGGTTACTTTTCTTAGAGGAATAGGCTTCCTTGATTGACAACTAAAATTGACAGGCCTCAGTGATTTATCATTTACTCTCTGCGTATGTTCGTTCCCAGAATTCAGTCGGTTATAATGATATTAATGAACTTCTGGGCATATACAGCATGTTATAATGATGGTATAATGAGGCTCAGGTGAGTTGAAGGTCATTGGGTCTTTATTGCACAGGTGCGAGTGACTGGCTTAAACTGGTACCTAATTCTCTCCTTACTTGTTTCTTTGTGTGAGTTTAAAAAAATGCCTTCTGGCTTGCTTAATTATGGGTGGATTAGGGCGGACCCCTTCTAGAATAGGATGACCTCAGTGTCTTTGCAGGCAGACCCTAAACTGCCTAACTGCCTTCCTGTCTAACTCTATTCTAAGAGCCATAAACCCCCTTATTATTAGTATAGATGTTGAGGGACAAGAAGTCTCTTCTTCTGTATCTGGTTCCTGCTGAGAAGGGCCATTGTCCCTGCCCATTGCTGTTTCATGGAGCTCTTTCCTTTTCTGCCTTAGGGTGGAGTCTTGGGTTTCGGGCTGAAGTGCCACCTCAGTCCCTAGACAAGGAAAAGAAGATACAAACTTGTTATTTAAATCATATATCTATTAATTTCTATTATTGATCTGCCTATTAAGCCAGTAAAGGGAAGAAAACTTAACTAGGTTTACTAAATAGATTAAGAAAAAACTTAACTAGGTTTACTAAAAAGATTAAGAACTCTGCAAGAGATGTCCCTTATCATTTCCTGCTAAAAGATTAAGAATTTTACATGCCATATCGCATATCAGTATGAAGTGAAAAGGTACAGAGGAGAAAGCATGGCCCAAGTAAGAAGGAAGGAGTGGAGAAAAGAATTGGGGGTGAGGGGGAGGGTATGCAAGTGCAGTGAACAGATCAAGGTGAATTAGCAGAGAACAGGAGGACTTGCATGGGAAGAGAGGAGAGTCAGAAAGGTCAGTTTGGACCATATTGTTCATAGCAGATCTTAACATCATATTAGGAAGTTAGATCTTTGGCCAGGTAGTTATGGAGAATTATTTAGAGTTAAAAAATATATATATTTACTGTTTTTGTGACTTTTCAAATGCAAATTGTGCCTAACGCGGAAAATTTAGAAACCAAGAAAGACAAAGCTAAAAGAGTATTTGTAATTACATCACTCTTTGTAATACTTGGAATATATCTTCCAGTCTTTGAACTACACACACACATTCTTCCCCTCTCCCAAAAAATAATGTTATTGAAATTTATGTAATAATTACACGGTATTTTAATTTTTTTTGTCTTTTATTATAGTACATATGTATTGTAAATAAATAAAATAGAAGCATAAACATTAAAAGCAAAACAAATTATAAGCAATTCCAAGCTCCTGCTATTAATAATTACTTTTGTTGTGTGTGTATGTATGTATATGTGTATGCATCCTTTTGAAAAAAACAAAGATCCCATTCAAAAATAGAATAATATTTACAAACTGTTTTAGACCCTGCAGTTGTCTCTTAATATATTATGAGCATCTTACTGTTAACACATGTATTTTTTCAGCAAAATTTAATGGCTGCATCCTATACAAAATAATTTATTCAATTAATCTCATAGTTTTTAATTGCCTTTGCATCTTTGTTGAAATCAATTAACCATACATGTGTGAGTCTATTGCTAGACTCTCCATTCTGATCTATTGAGCTCTGTCTTTCTTAATTCTAATGTCACAATCTTGATCAATGTAACTTTATACTAAGACTTGAAATCAGGTAGTATAAATTAGCTAACTTCATTTTTTTTCAAAGTTGTTTTGACTATTCTATGTCTTCTGCATTTCCACATGAATTTTAGAATTAGTTGTCAAGATCTACAAATGAGTCCTCTAAGATGTTAATTGAGACTGTGTTATTATAGGTCAAATTCAGGAGAATTGATATTTTATGTTTATCCATAAATATGGCATTTATCTCTATTTATTTAGGAGTTCTTTGAGTTTTCTCAGTATGTTTTAGTTTTCAATTACAGGGCTTGCACATTTTTTCTCACATTATCTCTAAGTAGTTCATATTTTTATGCTCTCCAAATGGTATAGTCATTTTAATTTCAATTTCCAATTGTTTGCTGCTAGTATATTGATCTTGCATCTTCTTTTTTTTTTTAATTTATCACCATCTTTTTTTTTTTTTACACCTGCAGCATCTGTTATTCCTAAGTAGTCTCCCATCCAAGTACTAACCAGGCCCGACGCTGCTTAGCTTCCGAGATCAGACGAGATTGGGCGCGTTCAGCGTGGCATGGCCATAGATGATCTTGCATCTTTTGGTCTTGCTAAACTTATTAGCTCCACTAACTCAATAAATGTACAGATTCCGCAGGTTTTTCTATATAGATGATCATGTCATCTGTGAACAAAGACAATTTTACTTCTTCATTTCTGATCTTTTAGAATGTCTTTTATTCCTTTTTCTTGCCTGGTTGGGTTGGCTAAAATCTCTAATGCAATGTTGACTAGAAGTGGTGAGAGTAGACATCCTAGCCTATTTTCCTCACCTTAAGAGAAAGAATTTTGTCTTTCATCATTAAGTATGATGTTATCAGCACAGTTTTCATACAGGGCAATCAGGTGGAGGATATTCCTTCTAGTTCTAGTTTGCTGAGTGTTTTTATTAGGATCGCATGTTGAATATTTGTCAAATGCTTTTTCTTTATTTATTGAGATGATCACATTGTTTTTCTTTTTTTAGTCTGTTATCATGGTGAGTTACACTGATTGGTTTTCAAATGTTAAACTAACTTTGCATTCCAATATAAATCCCACTTGGTCATGATGTACTGGCCTTTTAATAGTTGTTAAAATTTGGTAAGAACTGTTGTCTCTACATTCATGAGGGATATCATTCTGTACTTTTATTACAGTATCTTTTTCTGGTTTTAGTTTCATGGTAATGTTGGCCTCGTAGAATGAGTTGGGAAGTCTTTAATTTTCTAGAAGAGTTTATTGAAATGATATTATTTCTTCTTAAATGTTTGGTAGGATTCACCAGTGAAAGAATCTAAGAATAAAATATTCTTTGTGGGAAGGTTTAAAACTCTAAATTTAATATCTTTAATAGATATAAGGCTCTTCAGGTTATGTTTCTTCTTAAATAGGGCTGACAGTTTATATCTTTTAAGGAATTAAAATTTTTCTTGTTTCTTAAGGTGGAAGCTGATGTCATTGACTAGAGATCTTTTTTTCTTAATACAGATGTTCAGAGCAAAAATACTCCCTCTAATTACTGCTTTAGCTGTATTCCATAAATTTTTATATGCTGTTTTCATTTTTATTCAGTTAAAATTTTTTCTAATTTCCCTTTTTATTTCTTTTTCGACCCACGGGTTATTTTAAAGTATGTAATTTAATTTCCAAATATTTGGGGTTTGTCCAGATAATTTCCTGTTATTAACTTCTAATTTAATTCCATTGTGGTCAGAGAACATACTTTGTATGTCTTTTGTTACTCTATCTTGATTACAAACAGAAATTCAATAGTATTTTTGGACTTGTAAGTTGTTTTTAATTTTCGTACTATTAAAAACAATTCTTGGATGAAGATGAACTTGGAATCTTTGCACCCTTTCCTTAGTATTTTCTTAGATAAATTCCCAGAAGCAAAAATTTTGAGTCAAAGAGTATTTATTTCTTTTTATAGAATTTGTACACACTGTTAGGTGGTTTGTTTCATGCTTTTCTTTATATTCAATAATGTGCAAATATTTTCTTCAGATTGATAATTTTTTCTATCATATTTTCTTAATGACTGCATAATATTTTATTGATATACCAAATCATATTTAATAATCCTCTATTATTGGACATTTTGGCTCATTTTAATTCAGGACAAATTTCTATAATGCTTTAATAAATTACATTGTGGATCATTAGTTTGTGGAAGAGGATTCGCCTCATAAAATCAGTGATTTAGGTACATTCATCAGAAACTAGATTTCCTACTTTTAGTTCTATACCATTAGGATTCTAATATAGTACTACGAACATGAGGCTGTGGTGGAGACAGAGGGATGGAGATGTCAAGAGGGGTGGAAGAAATACTGAAACAAAAGAATCTATCACAGTGACTGACTTCCTTGGAATTAAAATCAATCTCTATCTTTAAAGTAGTGGCAGTTTTAGATAAAACTGTGTCTTTACACTTATCTTTAAAGTATCTATTGTCTTATCATTTGTTCTCACTTGTCAAGCAGTAATGTTTTCTAATTACTCAATAAGCGTTTCTTCATAGATGATGTAAAGGAAACCAGGAGAATGTTTTCTAAAGCAGGTATATTTAAGGAAGAACAGGATTCATGTAACTCCACATTACTTTATAAGGAATTTTCTTATAAATGTCTCAAAATGTTTTGCCCTTTTGAATTATATCCTTATCATATAAAGAAATAGCAAATTTGAGAATTATTTCTAATCTTATTATACTTTTGTTTGTTATCTTACAATGTTTAAAAGCAAAACCTATTTGATCACTTGACCTGTCAAAAAATCCCTGAGAGGCCACAGCCCTGGCTCCTGCAGTACCTGGAGAATGCTGGGGGCACAACAGGGGCTGCTTGATTATGTTCGATGAACTGAATGAATAAGGCCTATGTCTAAACCCTCCAGTCACATATTTTTTCCTACCACTATTGTCTTATAATTTTTGAATGCTAAGATCTATATAGGGTTCATTATTGTGTGCATTTGCACAATTTACCTCTTATTTAGCAGATTATTTAGCTCTTTGCTCAAAATTCTAAAAATAAAACCTGTCATCTCATTTTAAGGTCTCTTTTGAGTACTTAGCTAAAAGCCTTTACCTTGACCAGATCGTCACAGTCATAGCGAGGTAAAGAATAGATGCCCCGTGCTTCATTGTTCTCAGGAGGCTTGATAAATGGCCAGGTCCAACTCATTAGATTGAGCACCAGATTTCCTCACAAACTCCCCAGAAAAGTGGGACATACACTATCAGTTTCTTCATTGCTCACTTAATGTCAAAAAGCAATACTACGATAATCTAAATGTGCATGAAGAAAGCCCAGTTTCTTTGTGATCTTCAGGAATTTTCTAGTAGGTCGATTGTATAACTACCTCAACCACAAACTCACACAGGAGTCAAGAAGCACTGACTTTAGATTTATACATTTGTGAATTATTTCCCTCACTCCTTAAGTCCCATCTGAAACTTGGATGGTCTTAAGCTGTTTAAACCCTTTTCTGTCTGTGCATATATTGGTCATGACTACACATCCAAATTCTACCTAAAGCTTTAAAAATACTATAAACTTCTCTACTCCTGTTTCAACACTCATTAACTGTCTCTGAAGTGAAGACACTGAAGGCGTTTATACTGTGTGCTGTAGATTACTGTTCAGTGTTGTGTTGGCAGCCAAAAACTCTCTTGATAAAGTATAATGGATTTTCAGGCAGAATAAATATCATTCTATTTTCAATCTTTTAATTAACTACTTACTGACTTGATACACTGGGAAAGTTACTTAAATTCCCTAGGCAGTGGTATAATGGAGCAACAGCCAGCTTGTGAAGCCAATTGTTAAGTTTTTAGGAGTTTTGCCTAAAAGTCGTTAAACCTCTGGAGACCTGAATTCAGCCATGGTGGGAGAATTTACCACAGATAGTGGCAAAAACTATAAACGAGGGCATGTTTTTCCCCCACAGAGAACAGGTTTAGTAACTCCCTTCTATCTCTAAGCCTTAGTTCCATAAAATGAGACAAACAATTCCAACCTGTACTGGACACATTTAGTTTCAGTGGAGAGAATCTCTCTGCTAGTTTAAATAGAAACGGCATTTGCTAGACAGTCTTAAATGCCCTACATAACTGTAGGGAAGGATTATAAAATAGGTTATAGTTTGAGCTCTCGAAAACAAATTTGAGAGTCACACCACAAAACTGGGCCACGGAGGGACCTATTGTCTCTTCTATGTTCAGGAAGCTACCTGCTCATTTGAGAAGTCGCAGTGGTTACCAGTTTTGAAACTACTTTGCCTCTACCTTGATCAGGAAAGCCTCCCTGATCAAGAAGCAGGTAAACACAAACCAGAGACCTCCACACTGCCTCTACTTTCCACTTCATTTCTGAATATTTCAATAATACATCTGATTGGCAGAAACTAAGTCATAACCAGAACTGTAGTTGCATGGGAGGCTCAGAAATATAGTTTTTATTGGGAGTGGTCTTGTGTCCAGATAAAAAAAAACAAACCATAGTTTCTTTTGCCACAGATTAAAAGAAAGGGAGAAAATAGCTGTTGGAGGATATCTAGCAATCTGCCACAGACCACCCATTTCCATCCCTGAGATCTGTGAGCACCTCTTACCCAACCAGAGAACAATTCATACCCTACCTAAGAGGTATGACCTCAAAGTCTCAGCCAGAGACTGAACCCAGCTCAAAGATCAGAATACCTGAACGACATAGAGTCCTCTCCGTCAGGTCTAGATGTGGCTACTTGTGTTCAAGTGATCCAGGAATTGACAAATAAGTTATCCCTCGTTGCCCAACACAAGCACACACTATTCAATGGTATAATTGGAACAGAATAACTATAATAAAAAATTCCCTTCAGAAATAATATTATACTGGGCAAGAATTTCAGAAACCTCTGCCCTGGCAATAGACTACTCATATTTTCTGGGTTAGCCTTTCCAACAACAGCCTCTGGTTCCTCTGTCATCTCCATGACTACTGGTTTTGTTGTTTTGGAGGTCCTCCTCGTTTAATAGCCTCCTTGACCATATCTGAATTGGGCACTGGAGCTGCAAAACTTTGACATCCTTCTTTTTGCTGGTGTAGGTTTGAGTACTTAAGTTTTCATTGTGCTCAGACAGTCAGGCTTTGGCAGACCAGGTTTATGGTTTCACTGGTAAAGAATTTCCTTATAAACTTAATGGGCTCCCAATCTTTCTTCTGGTCAGTTCAGAGCTCATCCGGACATTATATATATTTAAGTCTGAAGATCTGTTTGTTTGTTTGTTTTTTAGAGTCTTAAAAGAAAAGTTTATTAGAAAATGGGTAACACTCCACAGAGCATGGTCTCTCAGAGGCAGAGTGAGAGGGACAGAGTAAAGGCACTGAGAGGGACACCGAGTGTTCAGGGAATTCAGTTTATATGTCATTCTGTAGTTCCTGTGAGTTACAGTTTAAAAGACTTTGTTAATCCATTTCCTGTAATATGGACATACAGTAAGGAAGAGGTGAAGATCTGGTTTTAATTATTAGCTGTTTTAATTATTAGAACATTTATCATGTTCTGTACAGCCTCTTTTCAACCTAATGGTGGTGTTTATGGGTTGAATTGTATTTCCCATCCTCCTTACCCCACCAAAAAAAGTTTAATTCTTAACCCCTAGTACCTCAGAATGCGATCTTCTTTGGACACAGGATCTTTACAGAGGAAATCAAGCTTAAATGAGGTCATTAGGGTGAGCTCTACTTCAAAATGACTAGTGTCCTTATAAGAAGGGGAAATTAGGACATAGCCATGCATACATGGAGAGCGCCATGTGCATATGAAGGCAGAGATCAAGGTGATGCATCCACAAGTCAAAGAATGCAAAAGGCTGCCAATACACCACCAAATTCTCCCTCACAGGTCTCAGAAGAAACTAACCCTGCTGACACCTTAATCTCAAACTTCTAGGCTCTGCAACTGTAAGACAACAAATTTCTGTTGTTTAAGCCACCCAGTTTGTGGTTCTTTGTTATGGCAGCTCTCTAGTGCCCTAAAATAAAGGTCTTGAATGGTAAGACAACACCCTTAACCTGATCTGTGCTTCTGGCTTGATTCTTATCATCTAGTCCAGAATGCTTTGGAGAGATGCTTGTAAATAGTTGAGGTCATTGTGCTCCTTCAGAGCAAACTCTTAGTATTGCTTCAGTGTGGAGGCACAGACACAATTGAATTTTTCAGCATTAAATTATTAGGCTCTCAAATATTGTAGATTCTCTACCACAGGTTGAGATTCTCTACCATTTTAGATTCTCTGTCTTTTCCTTGGCAGAGATATAGGCCTTGCCTTTCTCTTTGCAAATTGGCTAGATCTAAATTTAGTTCATCTTTTTCTTATAAAACTTTGCTGAAGCAACCAATCTACACCATTATGAAATTTTCCAATGATTTAACCTATAGCTACAGACTTGATCTGCATGTAATCTCCCTTCCAAGGTATTTTAGGCAACCATTTATCAAATGGTTTGCCACTGAATATAAGGGTCTCAGTTTTCCACACTGCTATACCTGTTCTTGCCATCTGCTGCTTAGACTGCTAAGTGAAGGAAACATCCTTTATTATCCTTTAGCACAGCTAGTTTAATCAGAAAAGGATTTAGTACAGATATTGTTATGGCTCAGAGAATCAGTTGGAGGACCAAAGAGATAATCAAAGAAACCTTTGAGAATAGTACAGCAGAATGGGCACACCACTGCTCATGTTCCTATGGCTATTAGGAAATCACCAAGATCACAAAGCAATCTTGAACTGGGATGGGAAATTGGGAAATGGAAACCTGTGTTAGAATTGCAGAAGCAGTAAAAGCACGACTTCTACCTTGCAAATTTCTTACAAATACATCTGATAAGGATGCATGTCAAATCGGAGCTCTAGCTATTAGTGAGTGGGAAATGTTTGTTACTCTGAACTATGGTGTGTCCAGCTAAAGATTAAGGGCTCTATTTCTGTGAGAGAAAAGGAGGAAGGAGATAAAGAACAAGTGTTAGATTGTGAATGTAAATATTTTAGAATTATTTCTGGCATAGAGTAGGCCCTTAATAGTTGACAAATTTATGGAAACATAATACACATTTCCACTTTCTTAAGAGAGGAAATGTGAACTCAGAAATAAGAGATCAGATTTGTAAAAAGCAAACTATGTCACAATCACTTTAAACTTTTGCTTATTCAGCTGCAATACAGTGTTCTCTGAGCTGGAATATTTATAAATGTAATTGGAATATTTATAAATATAACTAGTTAACAGATTTCATTCTCTGGAGGAGTAATTGACCTTATAAATTAAAGATCCTGGTTTAACTGAATTCTCTTATAGTTGGTTCTTTCTCAAGTAGTTTCACCTCTCCGTGTCTTCTGACACTCATGATCCAAGGAAATAAGGGCTCTTAGATGTGGATCGAGCCTGATTTTATCTCTTTAAAGATTTAAATGTTAAACCTAAATTTGTGAAATATGTTTTAGAGGAGAGGTCTGGGCCACACAGTGTCTGTTGCAGTTCCTCAGTCATGACATTGTAGTATGAAAGCAGTCATAGATAATGAGTGTGCTTTTGTTCCAACAGAACTTAACTTAGAAAAAAGTTGAGGAACCTAATTTGGAAGGTGAGCTGTCATTTGTCAACCCTTGTTTTAGATAACTGAATGAAAAAAAAATTTCATCAGAGTACCTTGTTGATCACTGAAGAAGTGGACTCTAGTTGGCCCATTCTCTTTTCCTTGTGCGTGTAGAATCCTCTTTCATACACTCCACTCCACCTAACTTCTGGCGTTTGAGACGACACTTCCCTCTGCTTCCTTTCACTTTATGGTCATGTATAATGTTCTGAACATTTGTGAACCTAAACACAACATGAAATTTCTTTAATTTCAATAACCATCTTTATAATGGAGACAGCAAGTTACTCTCAGCTATGCTCAGCCACACCTGAAGCAATCTATGTTCTTTCGTCAGCCTCAACTGTGAGCTGGATTTACCTACAGCCTCTTGGTATCCTTTACATACCATGAGCACCTGTGAGCCGGCATGGCCTCCCATACCAGGGTAGAAATCCTATTGCCAGCCTTTCTTGACAGCGCTTTAGCTTTTATACTGAAAGGAAGATGAGCATAGTGACACAAGGTTCACATCTGACCTCTGTCATTTATTAGCCATGCGACCTTAGGATAATTACCTAAACTTTCTATGCTTTGGTTTCCCAATGAGCAAGACAGGGATCATGATAATGGTTACTTGAAGCAGTGCCTGGATGACTATAGCAGATATTCCACAGGTGCTATCCACAATGGGGAATTTAGTATCAGCTATTTATATCATTTATGATGATCATGGTATTTTTAATTGGCCTCTATTTTCATTTGAATATTTTGATATATGAACAACAGGTAAAAGTTGAGTTTTATTTGCTTGTTGTTTTTATTTGTTTTAATTATAGTCTCCTACATGAATATTATCCTATACACTGGTACAGCATGTTTTCTATACATTGGTACAGCATATTATTCATTTGCCCTAAATCTTCTTAAAAGTGCACTTTTTAAAAAACAAGTGAGCATAAGCTTTAAACAGCAGAGCAGACAGCACAAAAGAGTAAAGCACAAAAAGCAAGTAATAGAAATAAATACCACAGGTGATTCAGTGTTGTACCCCCTGATTCTTACCATTTGACCGTTCCTCTGGCCTGCTCTCTTCTCACACAGACCTTGCCTCCCCCTCTTTTCTGGTAGTTCTTGTACACTAGTCAGACTAGGCTTGGATTAACTAGGTGACATAATCCAGGGATGCTTGTTAGAAGTCACATTTCTAGCCCTGCACCTCCAAAGATTCTGATTTAGTAGTTTCAGGATACAGTTCTAAATCTTAATTTTTAAAATGCCTCCCATGATGCAAATGTATAAATTTGGGGACCTCTGCTCTATAACCTCACTCCTGTTCTCACCCAAGTGTTCCTCCCTAATCCCCACTACCATTGTCTGTGTGCCCACACAGTGCCAAAAACCATGCCAGCCTCTGCAGCCACTGTCTCAAACAAATTACAACAACTCTGCAAAGGAGATATTCTTAATCGCATACTATAGGTGAGGAAATTAAGGCTCAGTTATGCTCAGTAAGTTGTACAAACTCTTCTGCCTCTTTCCTCGACAAGAGCATATAGTTAATACTATAGTTGATATTAATTCATTTCTTTAAGCATGGAAAAATCTCTGTGAGGGGATGGGGCCAAGCCTTGTACTTCTGTCAGGGATTGATTACAAGGAACAGAAACCCATTCAAAAACCATGAAGAAGGCTTATTGAATGGTTATAGGAGAGTGTCTTAGAACCCAAATATAGAAAATACAGTTTGGCCTTAAGAAAACTTGTTTAAACACAGCCTTGAGTGTTTGAGATATTTATAACAACAAAAGAAATACATAATTCTCATATATGTATTCTCCAAAAGAAATATATAATTCTCATATATGTATAAATGGTCTCATCCAAAAAGTTGCTCCAGCCAGGTGTAGGAGCTTCCCAGGAATGCAGAAACTATCTTTGTCTCCCCACAGCCAAAGTTGAAAATTTTCAGGTTCTCCTTTCTGTAGGGCTACCCAAGAACATCCCTCCCCAACACCTCATCTACTCCCAGTTTTCACCTGGCTCCAGGTGGATAAAACAAAGGTAGAAAGTGTTGCAAAAGGGACCCTCTATTCTTTAAAAGCTCTTTCATCCTAAATGAGAGAAAATCAATTCAAAGTGACTTAAAAAAAAAAAAAAGAAATTTATTAAGTTATATAAATTAAAAGTTTAGGATTAAATCCAGCTCTGGAATTTGCTGAGGGTCACTTTATAAACTGTTCCAGCTTCAACAGGGTTCCTACAGCAGGTATTTCTTACATACTGATTGATTGAATTAAAGCTATGAATTTTCCTGAGTCAAATTCTCTAAGTATTAAATTTGTCGTATTTCCTGGTTTTGATGTATAGGGATTTTATTTTAACTTATTTTTATTAATGTTAATATTTATTAATATTAATATTTTAAATATATTTATTAATATTCTTCAGTATATTTGATTTTCTTTTTAATCAAAAAGTTTGAGGGAGAGATTTTTTTTTAGTTTTCAAGTAGTTGGGGGATATTTGTGCATATGTGTTTTTATTTTGTTTTATTGCTAGATTTATTGCCTCCTGGTCAGAAATTAAGTATATATTGTTTTGATTTTTTTCATTTTTCTTCCCGGAAATTCTTTCTTTAGATATGTTAATATATTCAACTTGATACAGTCGGGGCTTGTCAAGGAAGCTGTTTTGTCTCTTTAGGGTGACTTTCTAGATAGAAAACTTATTTCCCCATTTTCAAACTATTTGGAGGGGAGATCTGTCTGTTGCCCTATACATCATATTTCCCTCATGAGTATAATAACAATAATATACTGCATACATCATGGGGTTGTTATCAGTATCAAATGAGTCAAGATGTGTAAACTGCTCAGCACTGTGCCTGGTCTATAGTAAGTCCTCATTAAAAGCTCCAGAGGACAAATGTGTTTTTTTCTGAACCTGAAGTTTCGCTTTTAATAGCATTCCACTTTAATAGACATTGGGTGGTTTTTAATTACCCGAATTTGTAACCAAGAATAAAACATGGCAACATATGAAGAACAAAAGGCAAAGAAACAAAAACCACCCTACTGGACACCTGCAGCACACAGCCTTACAAAAAAAGAAAAGCTGTTAATTTTGTTTTAAACATGTTCTATTGGGTTCTGTGAGAGAATAGACAAAGCTGTGAAGCAATGTACCCACATCTGTCTCCTAAAAATAAGAGATACTAATTTTCTTCTTTTTGGAAATGAATAGGAAGACCTGTTTCTCTCCACCATTAAACTATGTAAACCTTCTGGGCAGGCATTAGGCCTTCCATTTCTGATTCCCACTTCCGTGCACAGGTGCTTGACAGAGAGCAGTTTTGTGGGAGTCAAGAGGCCCAGTTTTAGAGTCTAGCAGACTTGGACCAAATTCTAACGCAGCTACTCAGAAACTAGTAATCTGTTTTAAGGTCTATGCCTAGGGCTCCTGCTAGTTGTTATTAGTCAACCATTGTGATCCTTGTTTGCATGTATACGGGTAATAATTTGAGATAGTTGTGGAAAAGTGCTTTGTATAAAGTTTTACATATTTTATATTTCATTGAATCCACTTAACAGCCCCCCAAGGTAGCTATGTTTTACATGTGAGATAATGGAAAAATAATCATCAAATTATTATTCCTTTTATATATAAAGAATGAGGTAAGATTTTAAAAAAATCTGCCAATAATAATTAACAAGTTGTTTGTGGTGATTCTCTTAGTGATGCTAATTTCAAACTTTATGAAGTATTATTTATTCTCATTGCAAGTCTATCAATAATGCCTAATGGTGTAGTGTTGCATTCCTCCCTACTCTTGGTTTTCAAACTACATAGCCTAGTAGGTATAATTTGCAAATGTCTGATTTTTAGTATTCAGATTTATCTATAAGATGGGTGACTTCACAGCCACTGGATGAAATGTCACTCGCTTTCAAATAGATGAAAACCAGAACACTTTGTGAGGCTGCTAAAGCCACCTGCCACACTTCCCCTCTTCTCTACTTTCAAGGTTGTCCTCTGAACTCCCTTATCTGAGAACAAAGGTTACATAAAAAATCAATGATCTGTGGCAATGACTGTTTATATGCGTTCTCATTAAGCGCTATCAACTCTAAGTTGGAGAAGGCGGGCGGCAAAAAGGCGTGTCGTCCTCGGGACTGATGCCTCTTCTCATTTGGTACTGGGAGAATACTCTAGTGCCGCTGCACAGTACTAGATCTTCACTAGAGCTTAGGCCAGCTTTACCCCTCACTGTCACCATTCATTCCCCCTTTGTGTCTGTATTTCTCGCAGCAGGAATTAGCCGTAGGACACTCCGCCCGAGGCAAACCCACAGGAAACCCCAGAGCCGCAGGAAACCCCAGACCCGCAGGAAACCCTGGCCTGCCTCCTGCCAACACGCGGAATCATTCCATTTCCCGGCGACCAATCAGCACTCAGCACGCTGCCACGCCAGCCAATCCAAGCAAACACACGTTGCTCGGGCCAACTTCTGCGGCTGGCCCTCCGGGCACGGGGTTCGAGACGGGGGCACGGCTGGAGGTTGGCCCGCCTTCCCGTGAAGAGCTTGGTGCCTTCAATTGGCTGCGACCGGCAGTGGCTTGACGCCCATTGGCTGCTGCCGCTCGCGGCCTCGGCGGGCGGGGAAGCTGAGAGAGCTCTAAAGCGTCAGTGTTTCCGAGAGCCGCGAGTCCTGTCTCGGTTTGACGCGTCTGGGGTCCGCATCGCTCCTCGCTTCTTTCCAGGTACCCATGCATAGGGAGGGGCACGGAGTCGCGGTGGAAGTGTGGCTGCCTGGGGGGCGGGCGGCAGGGGCGTCCGGGGCACCCAGGCCGGTGCGTTTTCCTGGAAACGTTGTGGCTAGTGGGGTGAGGGAGGCCGCTGTGAAGGGTGGGGCTGGAGGACCCCGGCGTCCGGGCGGATGTGGACCTCACAGGTGAGAGAAAAAATTGAGAGGCCCAGGGAGGAGAAGGAGCGAGCTGGAAGGATCCCAGGGCTTGCACCTTGCCTCCCTACACTGCTCGCCAGCTTAAGGATGAGGACAATGATTAGGCTTCAGTTTCTTCATCTGTTAAATGGGGAAGGCACAGTAATCTAGCTTCTAGGGTCGTGGTGAAGTTTCATTGAGGTCACAGGTGGTGTAGTTTCATTGAGGTCACATTCTGTGAAGGGCACAGTGCTTCCTGGTTCTTAGTAGATGCACAGAGAACATAGTATCCATCCTCTAATGTCAAGCTTTGGCTGAGATGTTGATGATAAGAGAGGTTTTCTTACAAGTTCAATGCTAAGTGTGTTAACTCATGTAATTCCTCAGTAAATTAATGTCACTATTATCCCTAATTTACCATCAAAAATATTACCTGAGCTATTTTGTGTTCAGAAACCAGGACAAAATATGACAAATTCATTACGATGTCAGATTTTTAATGTAAAGTCTTCTCCAGCCTGTGATCAACTTTCAGCATTTTACAAAACAAACTTTAGCCTCTGAAGGCAGAAGGCTTGGGTTGGAATTCTGGTTTCATCACTTATTTGCTGTATGATCTTGGACAAGTAACCTAATACCCTGTTGCTACTTTCCCTTTCTGTAAAATAGAGAAAAATAATGGGATCGGCTCTTAAGGGTCTTTATGAGGATTAAATGAGATAATATAAAGTGGCCAGAAAGATTGGTTGCATAATAAATGAAAAAAAAAATTGTTAGCTATTATTATTTTAAATAAGGATTAGAGCATTAAGACTTGAATGTTAACTTGGACTCAAAGCTGTGATATCATTAAAATTTAATATTGACTTAAATGTTGTAAAAAGCCTCAACATTGTTGTAAGGCTTGTACTAAAATAAGCCCAAGTGAGCACTAAGACAGAGGAGCATTAGTCACATTGCAGAAGTAGGCTTCCTAGTTGTCATTCTCAAAAATTAGAAAACTACTGTATTTGACTGAGTTGAAAAAGCTAAATTACCAATTTAAGATTGATTGGAAACCAAGCATATACTGAAAATTTTAAGTTAGGTGAAAATATACTTTAATTTACAAGGCCTCGCTCGGTTTGCACAACATTTTGGGGAAAATATGTGGCATGTTAAATCGAAGCTATTTACATAAGTGAAATCCATGTCTATCTGTTAATGGAAAGTTAATTCTGATAGGAACTTCTTTATCAAGTGAATTCTTACTTACTCCTACTATATAAGTCCAAATGGATTTTTATGGCATTTACTATTTATTAGTGGTTAAGATGTTTATGATGTTCCATAGTTAAAATAGAACCTAGGACCGTTTCACTGCGACACATATTTGACAATAATTGGAGTTGTATTGGTCAAAGACTATGGTGATTATACATGGCCTCAAGAAAAATTTTAACTGGGAAATCTGCCCCCTCTATAATGGCAGCCACTATCTATACTAGTGAGCAGTTCAAAAATGTGGACATAGAAAACATGAACAAAAAGGTTAAAGTAGGGAAAAAATGAAGATGGACATTACTCAGCTCTGAGTAATAGAACTGTCAAGAGCATATAACCTTTTATATGGAGCTGTTAGATTCTGGTAACGTTAAGTGGTATATGTTCTTTCTAAAAGGTAAGTGATGGAGTTGGAGAGTTTCCAGATATAAGGTCAAGAAAAGGAATAAAAGAATTAGTAAAAGGGAGTTCAGAATGGTGTTTAAAAATTTTTTTTTTTTGACATTCTCCACAGATGAAGATTGCAGTAGGGCTTACTGTATTATTTCCTGTCAATTAATGTGAGTGCCCTGTTATTTTAGGAGAGTGTCAGGCCTTGGTAACCCCAATATTGTCCCTTCTTGGTTCTGGCATATATTTCTAGAGATCCTCTGTCATGCCATGCCTGCCCACACATAGATAATTTAGACAGTAACCATCATTCCTTTTTTGACTTAACCTTGATGAAAAATATTCATGCAAGAAATAACTGCCTGGTTACTTTATTGGCTAAAAGAGAGCTTTCCAGGTTTATACTTTGTTGTTTTCTTTTCCTACCTCCTACTCCGTCAGCTTTAAAGTGTCTTGTTAATAGGAGTATTTAATGTTTTAGTGTCTGTTATTGTCGTAGTTTATTTAAAGGGTAGAATAAGTTAACTTTGAGAGCAAAAACTGGATTACATCCATTTTTCTAGTTCTGGGATCTGGTAAATACTTGATGCTTGGAGAATAAAATAGAAGACCTCTGAGGAATTGTTTCATTATGGTAATGAAAGTTTTAGTCATTCAGAAAGTCAAAAATGATTAATATAAATGGGCCAGCTTAGATATCTTGAGGCCTTCTGTTTTTTTTTTCTTTTTTATTCACTGGGTTCCTACCGTATACTAGATGTAAGGATTATAACATTGAACAAGTCACATTTCCTGCTCCAAAACATTTACAGTTAAGTGGGAGAAGATGATAAATGAATAATTACATTACAGAGTTGCTGTGAGAAAACATTGGAGAGGGAACCAACTTCGTCTATAGGGGAATCCAGGAAAGAAGAGAAGAAATTAGGTAATAATGCAGCCCAGTCAGCTCATAAAGGGCCCTAAGCCATATTAAGAAATTTGGATTTTATAATGATCAGTAGGCATGAATGATTATTAAGGTAAGCACCTTAAGGATTCAGATACTCATCTTTATAAGTATTTTTATCGCTTATATTTTGTGTGCAGGATTTGCAGAGATAATGTTATCTATGATAATAGCTTTCCATTTCATCTTTGATTTTTATCAAATCATTTTTTAAAAAAATGATCTGCCAACCACAGGAACTTGGCAGGCAAACTTTGGGCTTAAAGAGTATTGTTTAATTATAATGATCTCAGTAGTAGACAAACAAAATTTGTTTTGCCAGTCCTCTAAGAACTTGTGCTTGTTTGTAACACACCTTTGAATAAGGTCATTGTACGGCTATCAAATTGGCAGTCTGTCAAGTGGAAATGGAATATATTCCTGACAGGCAGACTTTTTGAATTAACTCATCCACTTTTATTCTGCGGGTAGGATCTATACTTATTATACATTTTGTGTCACACAGATCCTAAATTTCATATTATTAAAATTTCTATATATACTTTCCCATGTTTTTGAAAGGATATGCCACCACAAAATATACCACTTTGGAATAAGGATTATTTTGAGCTGAAGGCAATTAGGAAAGAGCAAATACAGAAAGCGCTGTTTTCCCTCCCACTGCCTGCCTAAAAGTGGGACCTAAACTTCCTTTTGTGAAGGTCTTCCCTTTCCCCTCTGCTGTACTAGGAGAACAACTCATCACTGGAGATAGAAAGTTGGCGTCAAGATGGTCTACACAAACAAACTTTACTAAAAGAATCCTATCTTCTGTTAGTTTTCTACCATATGTTTTCCTTCCCATAATTTACCATCCCTGGAAACTCAAACCCCTTTTCCTTTGTCTCGTCTTATCTTATCAATTTATCACCCTTTGTTAAAATGGTACATAGATCTCTGGGCTGGGTCTAACTTGTTCTTTGGGTCTCCACTTATTTTCTGTGAAGGCCTCTGTGCAGATAAAAATTAAAATGTTAACAATCACATAAAATTCGTATTCCTTTTCTCCTGTTAATCTGTCCTTTGTCAGTTTATTTCACAGGTCCCAGAGATAGAACCTAAAAGAGTAGAGAAAAAAATTTTTTTCCTCCTCTACAGTTCTATATCATTTTAGTGTTTATCATTTTTAATGACTTGTATCCTCTGCTTTGTGCTAATGAAATATTGACTACAACATTGATTTATTTCTGTCACTTTTAGTGTTTAGATTAATAGCTCTCAACCTTGGCAAAATAACAGAATGATCAGTGAAGCTTTTTAAAGGACCTAGATTTCTGGAGCCAACCCCAGAATAGACCCATTAAATCAGACTATTTGGCAGTGAGTCGTGAAACCTAACACTTAAAAACAGTATTGAAGAAAATAAGAAAACACGAGGCAGACAGAAGTTAAAGTGGTTAAAGCAATTCTTATTCAGGAGCTATTGTGATGGGAAAAAGAAACATCAGTATAGATCTGGGCTCCCTTCTGAATAACGACAAGGACAAGTGGAACTTTATAGCCAAGGAGCAGGGTAGGTGTCAGTGGGTGGAAAAATTACTATGAGGAAACGTTAGGGATAAGGGGGATTCTGGATAAATCAATTTGATAGGATTCCTGTAGAAGGCAGGCCAGAGTGGTAAGATTGAGGGTAGAATGAGAAATTTTTGAGGATGGGGGAAATTTAAACTGATTCAGCAGGATTCTTGCTAAAACTGGGGGCTAAGGACAAGCCTAGAGCTAGGCCTAACCAAAAAGAAGACTGAGAGGAACCTAACTATGGAGTCTTTGTCAAGAGCAACAACTACTACAAAATATAACATAAGTGATTCTGATATATGCATCCGTAGTTGAGAATTGCAGCCTTATTATCATAGATGCTTGAGGCTTGATATTTCATTTAGACTTTTTTCTTGATGAGTCTATAAATGGGAAACTTCCCCAAAAGCCTTTTCTCCTTTAGGATTCTACTGGAGAGTACCATGGCACCAAAAGGAGACAGAGTTAAGACCAAATAATTCTTGTTTTGAAGCAAACACACTTCAACAAAGATTAGGGGTCTCTTGTGTTCCAGGCAGTGTTCTAGTTGGTGGGTATATAGTGGTGAATAAGGCAAACAAGGGCCCCTGCTCTATTAGTTGGGGATGTGATGGCCAAAGAGTAGAATACAATAAATGAGCACCAATAAATGAACAAGTTAATTTCAGATAGTGATAAAAGAAGGCTATGATAGTGACTTACGGAAGGCCGTATTAAGGACAGGAGTTTTAAACTGAAATTGTCATTATCAGTTATTGGTCATGCTCAGATTTGGGATCCTAGTAATCCAGGCAGAGAAATTGCAAGTACAGAGGCCCAAAGTCAGTGGCAAGCTTGGCCTATCTGTGGAACAAAAAGAAAACCAGTAGGACAAGAACATTATAGGCAAATGGGTTATGGTGGTATGAATAGAATTCCATTCATTCCTATTAAGGGTGATTTCAAGGCTTTTGACTTTGAACAGCTGGCTCAATTACCATTTTAATAGTAAATTGTGAAGATGGGAAGACTGAGACAAATTGAGGGGAGCATGGATGCCAATTAGGCATGAAGCTCTAAGTAGGCTTCTAGATCTGGGACTTTGGGATGGTTTTGCTCTTCCTCTCTTCCCTTCTCACCCTGGGTCTTTCCACTTGTCGGCCTCTGGCTAGCCAGAGTTTTTGCATGCCTGCATGTTGATCAAAGGCTCCCAGCACGATTATTCTAAAAGAAACCTGCAAAGGGAGCATGGACTTTTCTAACCTATCCTGGGAAGTCATGCAGACTCTACTTCTTTATGGGAAATTCCACCTCTTGTTGGGAAGTGTGTCAAAAAACTTGCAGCAGTGTTTCTAAAACCATCGCATTACACAATCTCTTATGTAAGTTTATTACCTTGATCTGGAATTTTATAATTTATTCCTTTTTACTAGATTCAATTAGAGAAAATAGGGTTGCATTTTATTTTTTATATTAGTTACTTTAACAACTCAAAATATGCGATTCTCGTGCCTATGTGTTATTCACTTTAGGAGCATTTAGAAACAAAACCTATGACCAGGTCCTACTCTCAGAGTTTCTAATTAGTTGATTTGGGTAGGGGTCCAGGTATAGATATCTTTTATAGTTCCCCAGGTGATTCTATTGTGAAGCCACATGTGAAACCCACTGTCTACTGCATCAAACTCTGGTGTTTCTTGATGCTAATCTTGGTCTCTGTAACAGGGGGAAAAATATGGAAGGCCTGTCTGATGCTGCTGCTTTTGCAACTAAACTTAAAAATACTCTCATCCAATACCATACCATTGAAGATGATAAGTGGCGAGTCGCAAAGAAAACGGTAAATTAGTTTAGTTACTTATATTTGGGGTATACTTCTGTCTAATGAATTGGTTGATGACTTTCAAAATGATATGGAAAAATATGGACCGTACTTCAGATGGACGTGCAGAGTAGATAATTTTGCTAAGAAAATCGATGGTTTAGCAAGTCATAAACGAAGGAACCTAGTAATCCTGCACTGTTTTCCTTAATTAGTTCTTTAGATATTGGACATGAGAATAGACTCTTGGCAGCAAGAGCGTAAAGTGTAGCCTTTTAAGTCAACAAATAAAATGTATCATTGTCAATTTAAGGAAGTATAGCAATTGATAGTTTGGAGTAGTTTCAGCTATTTAAACAAGCTGGCGAGGGTGCCCAGTTAGTGGTTTTTTTTTTTCTTNTTTAGAAAAATATGACTTGCCTAAACTATCACATGGCTGAGTGTTGACAGAGCCAGCCCTAGAACTCAGGACTCTTCCAGTTAAGTCCTTAGCTGTTCTGATATTCAGAATTTCTTAGGAAATAACCAGAAAAAAAATGTAGGGACTAATTCAAGGTAGCACTATCATAATAGATGTGAGTTGTTCAGACATGAGCAAGTTCAGAATGAAATATTTAGCATTCCTAATGTCTTAAGTCTAAGTGTGTCAGTAGATAAGATTGGAATAAGGCAAATAATAATGAGATGGTGCCATCACTGAATCTTCACAGTGTTTGGGTCTCATTAAGCTATTGAAAAGTCTTTTTTGGAGGTCCATAGCTTAAGTAAAATATAAAGAACTTTAGGAAACAGAAGAAATTCAAATATGGATCATTTGATGGCATAAATGACTTTTGTGCATATCCGAATATTAAGTTTTATTTTAATGCAAAGACTAATGCTCTAGACTTATGAAATTTCAGTTTTATATTCAAGATTCCACTTATATAATGATCAACATATTTTGATTTTTCTAGAAAGATGTAACAATTTGGAGAAAACCTTCAGAAGAATTTAATGGATATCTGTAAGTAAATTCTAGTAGTTTTATGTAGCTCTTAAGACATTGCTCAACATTTTACACATACACATATTTATGATCACTAAATGATCATTGCCAGTAAAATTTGGTCTTTGCTTTTAAGATTTAGACTTTCTGAGAAGCATATCACCTTGTGCATTCAAAGCCTTTACAGTGTCCTATGTAGACTGAGTTGGTGGAAGGCTGGGGGGGGGGGGGGGGGAACTGGGGGGATCATAAATAATGATATCAAAAAGAGAGAGAGAGAGAAGGAAACCAAATGACTTAAGATATTAATTTCTTAGCATGATATGTAAGATCCTTCTAATACTCTGCATTTACTCAGTGCTGTAGCGTACTTTATGCTAAGAATTTGTCTTTAGGAAGTCATTGGAAAGATAATAGTTAAGTATTTGTCTCTTCCTTCATAGCATTACTTATAATATTAAAAATTATAAACAACTTGAATAATCGACAGTTGGAGAATGATTAAACTTTGGAACATATACGATATTTTATAGTCTTTAAAAAAAGCACATTTTCAAAAATTATTTAAAAACATAAAATGCTCAAGATATAATCTAAAGTGAATAAAGCAGAATATTCAACTGCATGTAGCACAATTGTGAGTTGACTATGTATTTTTATATATTGATATGTTTCTATCTAACATCAAATACATACCTCTAGATGGTGATTTTATGGGTGATTTTTATTTCCAATTTTTTGATATTTGCATATAGTTGAACATGAATTATGTCTTTAACCAGAAAAAAAATACTGTTTTTTCAAAGCCAGTGGGGACAAATGGCTTGTGCAATTGGAGTGAATATTCACATCCTTGGGACTCAGCCCCTTTAAAAATTGAAACTGGGGTCTGGCCCCACTTAACTATATAAAGAATGTTCTGAAGTGTAATACCAGTGATAGTATTTCTAGAAAGATGAGTTATACAATATTATACAATATTATACAATATTTATGACAAGGACAGGGAAACTGGAGTTGAATTAACATTGTAAGCAAGTATGGAAGTTAATTCTCTGGATCAATAATTGCCAGTGGGGGCTGAAAAGTATAAACAGTGCTAAGGGAGCATTATGCTTGGTGATATGAAAGGATTTCATACAGGAACTAATATTTGAGCTGAGACTTAAAGGAAGAATTAGAATTTCTTAGGGAATGAAGAGGACTCATTCATATACCAGGCAGAGGGAATTGCATCTACTACATAAATACAGATGGGAAACACTTTAAGGAGTTTGTTTAGGGAAGTAGAAATTGTAATTGTAAAGCTGGAGCATAAAGTATGGGGGTGGAGAAAGCATATGTTTGCAGGATTTTTGAATGCTAAACTAAGGAATTCAGTATCACACTTAATCTCTGCTCAACCTCCACCCTCACGTCCCAGGTCCTCAAAGGATTTCGAATTTACTCTGATAACATTGTGAAATTAGCATGGAGAATTCAGAGAAGAGGTTTTACTATGGGAGTCCATGCCTAACTTCTTGAAGTTCCACCAAAATTGTATACAAAATTTTGTGTCAGTGTGTATATTCCTGGGAAGACATTTGTCTTCTTTTTTCAGATTCTTAAAGAGATATGTGATCAAAAGAACTAGAGACTAATGCAGTGTCCAATTGGACACAGAATACCCAAACTAAGTCCAAAACATGGGAGTTGAAAAGGGCAGAGATAAACATGAAAGAGATGACTACTAACATTTATTGAGACCCGAATATTGTTCTAAGCACTTTACATTTAGGAAATCACCCTGATAAAACATTGTGACTTCTGAATTCTGACTATTGGAATGGGTTAAGAGAAAATGAAGAGTGAAAGTTGAATTTTAGATTTCTAATTTGAGTGACTGGATTAATTTTTATTACTTCCACCCCCATCCTTTACTGCAAGTTAGAGACCCAGGAGAGAAGAGCAGGTTTAGGATGGGGGAGATAGTGTAAGTTTGAACTTGATAAATTTATAAAATGATAAAATAGCATCAGATGCTTTAAAAACAAACAAAAATGACCAGCCCCTCTACCCCCTCCCCAATGTTGCTAATAGGATTGAAGCCAGTTTATCTCCTATTTCTTCTCTTTTCTTTCCTCCCCGGAGGTAACTGCTGTCTTGAAGTTGTGTGTATTATTCCTGTTTCATACTTTGACCATGTGTGTATTTCCTTTAATAATCTGCTTTTAATTTTTCCATTCAGTATTATGTTGTCAGAATTTAGCCATCTACTCTTTCACTTCTATATGAATATATGCCAGTGTGTTTATCTGTTTGCAAATTTATTGCCCACTGATAAATTTTAGGTTGTTGTCAATTTATAATGCTATAGTAAACTTCTGGGTATCTCCTACACATGTGTGATTTTCTTGGGGTGTATACCTGGATCTCAGGGATATACGTCAGCCAAGTTCACTAGACATTGCCAAATTGTTCTCTAAAGTAGTGGTAGCAGTTTGAGAGTTCTTATTCCTTGCCATTCAATACTTGTTATTAAGTTTATAATTTCTGCCAATCTGAGGGATACAAGATGGTATCTTGTTAGTATTTATTTGATTATGAGTGAAGTTGAGCATCTTTTCCCAATTTATTAACATTTCAGATCAGTCTTAACATGTCCTTTGCCCATCTTTGGATTGCCTGTCCTTTTTTTATTGGTTTATAGGAATTAATTATATAGTAATTAATATGTCTTTATATGTGTTGCACATATCTTCTTTTAGTCCGTGACTAGTTTTTAAAGAGGTTACTTATTTTTCCATTTGTGCTATACAGGTTTTAAATTTTAACCATCTTGTATTACTTGTGTTTGTGTGTATTTTATGTATTAAAAAACAAACAAACAAACAAAAAAACCCCTGTATCCTGAGGTCACAAAGATGGTCACTTGTATATTTTTCCTAAAGTTTGAAAGTTTTGCATTTTACGTAGTGGTCTTTAGTCTATCTGGAATTAATTGGTTTGAGTGGTGTGAAGAAGGGATTCAGTTTTTATTTTGTCCATTAGGATAACTGTTGAATCCAAGTACCATTTATGGAATAGTACATCCTTTCCCCACTGATATGTAATGCCACCATTAAAATACGTCAAGTTTTGATATTACTTATGAGCCAATCCTGGGTTTTCTATTCCTCGGTGACCTATTCTTCTGTTCCTAATAAAAAGTTGTTAAAAGTCAGAGTAAAAGTATGTGTATACTAATAACATATTAGAGCATAACTGAGAAAAGAATAGCATATAAAATAAATGGAAGCATTACAGTGTTCTGCAGATTGTGGCTACATCACACCTTAAAGGTACTTTACTACGTTCATAATAATGAATAATATAGACTTCAGATCTCTTATTAGGTTTGAGGACAAAGTACATTCTGATAAAATAATTGATAGAACTTAATTTATCAGAAAAGTTGTTGGGATTTACTCCTTTAAAAAAATTTTCATTAATTCTTATTCTTTTTGAAGTTAGCTCTGAACTACGAGGGCATGCTGAAATTTTTTCTATTAGCATTTGACTTTAATATTTGTTTTCTCCAGTTTCAAAGCTCAAGGTGTTATAGATGATGTTGTCAATAGTATAATAGACCATATACGCCCAGGTCCCTGTCGCTTGGATTGGGACAGCTTAATGACTTCAATGGATATTTTGGAGCACTTTGAAGAGGTATGTTTAGAAATGTTGTGTATGTGTGTGTGCGTGTGTGCATGGGTGAGAGAGAGAGAGACAGAGAGAACAAGCATGTACATGTGGGCGTGAGCACATATACACACTTGCATTCATTGCTTTGAGAATAAGTAGTGATGGCAAAGCTCTCACAGGGGAAGTCTTGCTGCCTTTTAAAAAGCTTGGGTTTCCTCATATTAGCTAATGAGTGTTAGTCAGAATTGAGTTTGTTTTCCTTAGTATCCTTTGCTGCTTAAGAAAATTGTCAGTATCTTTAATTGTAAAACTACTTTAGGTTCTGAAATTTAAAATTCTGAAAACATCACCTTCATATTTAGTTTTCTAGCTAATTGTATATAGGTTTTCCATTAATATTAAGCCAAAATCAAAGACTAAAGATAAAAATGCCACCATAGGCATTAGGGAATTATGTAATCAAAGTGGCTTGCTCTTCTATTTTTATTAATTCAGTTCTTGCCTTGTTTGAATTTCTTTCTTGAACCATTTGGTGTTTAGTCAGTTATTTGTGGATTTTATCTTAAAACACCTACAGTCTACACTACCTACATCCATGTTGAATATCATATAGGATACAAAGAGACTGTATTGAATTAGAGATTCAGATACTGGGTAATTTACCTCTATATTTTGGTTATATATTTTCTTCATGTGCATACATAGCAGTGAGACTTAGACCAGAGATCTAAATCTGTCAGAATTACTACAAGAATTGTTATTAATACTAATTATAATATACTTCAAATGAGTATTAATTTTTTTACTAAAGATTAACTTATGATATATGAATCTTTGTATGTGTTTCTATAGTAGTGACACCGGTTACCCTTTCTCTTTCAGAATTGCTGTGTGATGCGTTACACTACTGCTAGTCAGCTTTGGAATATCATTTCTCCAAGAGAGTTTGTTGATTTCTCCTATACTGTAGGCCATAAAGAAGGGCTTTTATCCTGTGGTAATGATCTCAAATCTTATACTTCATTTTATTTTAAATATTTGAGTTTTCTAGGCTGGATGTTTTTTTCTGTGCAAGAAATATTTTTACCTTTCATGCTTATTTTATAATCACTAAGCTTTGTTTGCAAATGCTGAACCCTAGGAATTAAAATAATAATATCAAGAAGTGTTCTGAAATCTTTCTGATAAATTTTTATTCCCAGTTACATGGTATCCTCCAGGTCATAACTAACACATATAGACCACATTACTGCCTTTAAGAAAGAGGTCCAGTAAATGGATTTCTTTCTAAAGAGAAAACAGAAAACAGCTTCTTGGTCATATACGTAGCAAAAATAGACTTGGTATGTGTTAGAATATTTTTCTTTCCTTGGGTTATGTAATATTTTTCTTTCAAAATTAAAAATACTGCTGTTAGAAGGTTCTTGCTTTCTAAGATATATTTTATAGGTAAATTAATATTTTTAATGTACATAGTTGAGTTGACAGTTATAGTTAAACATCTACTTGTTTATTCTTAATCAGTCAGTATCAAAGCTAGATATGGTAGCGCCTGTAGGGAGAAGTGGTGGTACCCTAGTTTTATTGGCACCTTGAGGCCTGGATGCTACAGTCAAGATTCTTCATTTCCAAGGAGTTACCAAGATGCCAATAGATATCATCTATTCTGAAGGGATTAGAACTTTTCCTTTACCTTTCTACTAGCCCCTTGTCCAAATTCTATTTGGTAATATTTTTTGTTTGTTTGTTTTTCCATGGTCCCTCTTGGGGCTTAATTTTCATCTACAGGGATAAGAATAAAAATATTTAAATAAGAAATCCAATAATATTTTTAACGAGAGTTTTTAGACTAACGTCAGTCATTGCTGTTAATAGTATTATTTTAAAATTGCCTTGTAGGGATAAGTCTTGACTGGAATGAAAAGAGACCAGAATTTGTTCGTGGATATAACCATCCATGTGGTTGGTTTTGTGTTCCACTTAAAGACAATGCAAACCAGAGTCTTTTGACAGGCTATATTCAGACGGATCTGCGTGGGATGATTCCTCAGTCTGCAGTGGATACAGCCATGGCAAGCACTTTAATCAACTTTTATGGAGACTTACGAAAAGCCTTACAAAAAGCATAATATGTTTGAACTTGTAGCACTATGGTCCCCTAAATCAGCTCTTTCTCTCAAACTACGTGGCCTGTAAAAATCATTCTTACCTCTCTTCTGCATAGCCTGTAAAAAACTTTGAGATGTTTTTGGTTGATTTTATTCCTAAACTAAATAGTTATTTAAGATAGGGCATTTCAATTTTCTTACAGTTATTTGCACATTGTTTGTTATAGCAATGTGTCTAGGAATGGAGAATATGACAGAAATCCACCAAGATGTAGATGCCAGTTCTTTGACCTAAACTCTTAAGAAATTGAATAGTGCCTCAGTGTGAATTTTTTGGCTGTTTGGAAATTGAGAAAGCACAAGCTTCATACTGTTAGGTTAAAATCATTTATTTTAGAGCTTTATGAACATTTTATATAAGTTCTAATTTCTTTGGAGGTTAAATGTTAGTGCTTTACTTTTGGTATACTCTAAGAGTTTGCCAATATCTTGTACTAAAGAAAAAGCTCTTCTCTATATTTGATAAAGATAAACTTCATTGTCAGTTGACTTACGCTACTTTAAGTTTTGAAAATACCAGAAGTAAGAAGAGAATAGAGTATCATAGAAACTATGGATACAATACAAATGCAGTTCAGTTTTGATACCTACATAGCATTATTTTGTGGGTGTCTTTAAAAATATAGTTGTATCTTTATGTGCATTTATTTTGGGAGTCTTAAAACATTTAAACATGAATAAGACAGTACAAAAACCTGCCAATTGTGTGCTGGGGTCGTCACCACATTAATTGGGCAGTAGTCTGGGTTGTGTGAAGTGGCTAGTGGTATCTTGTATTCAACAACAGAGAATCATCTCTACAAAGTCAATTCAGTGAATGTTCTGTATATGTTTCAGTTTTAAAAGTATCACTCAACTCATAAACTATTACTAACTACTTCATAAACATTTACAATTGTGATGTAACCTCAGTCTGCAACTATAACAAATGTATTCATAGATTTATCTAAATGCCTGAGTTATTTTATAACTAGAATGAATCATAATAGGTCCTTGATTTTATGGCTGCCTTAAACGAACATTCCTAAATGATTTTAACGTTCCAAATGACTCTTTGACTTTTGAACTATCTACCTAGTTTACTTCTAAAATTAGAGCTTGAGGCAATTCATTGTGTTTATGCAAATTTTTATGTGTTTATGTTTGTATACATGCATACATCTTGAAATCTATTTCATTGTTCAGTGTGAATTCTTCCTGTGTTATTACTGTTCCCATTGTTTTCTTCTTCTTTTTTTTTAATATGGGGTAAAGTGAGCTCTGGAAATATGTGCTAGAGAAGCCACAAAAAGCACAAGAATATATAGTGAATGGTTCAAGTCCATGAAGGTTTAATCTGTGTTTTACTTTAATGTGTTTTCCTGAGTGAAAAGAAAATGTGAATTATAGTTCTTCAAACCTATTTTGATGAAGTGAAAAAATGTAGAACTAGTTTTTGGTTTTATTTTTATTTTTTTGCTGTTAGAGATAATGATGTTCAAAACAAACAAACAAACAAAAAGGTAGTAGCACCAGAGTATCCATGGTGAATAATCTCACAGTGTTTAGATTGAAAATAATTTGTTCCAAAGTCTGACAGAACAATTCATAAATGATCCTGTATTCTTAACTTGAAATTTATTAATCACCAATATTCTTTTCTAAATTGACTGTAACTTTTCAGTTGCTGGATTTGTCTGCTACTTTTTTTTCTCCGTGCAATAGGAAAAGAAAACAGCAGTTTAGCTTTCAGTTTCCTATGGAAATTGTTTGTTAATTTGTCTTCATGTATTTTCTTTTATTTGGTTTTATTAGTGTAGGGCAGGAAGTTTCTTATATTCCAGCATACTAACTGAGATGAGGAAATACCAGTAGATATTCAATTATAAAGTGCCTAGACTGGGTAAAGGGATTTGTGACAGTATTGTACATTTACAAGGGCTATTACTGCCTGGTCTGGGTTTCTCTAAAGGCAAATAAACTTCGACTCTCAGCTACTCTAATGTTCCCTTTGTCCTTTTCAGCTTACACCTCCAATTAGTGGTTCCATAATCCATTATTGAATTTGTGGACCCTCTGTAGGTAGAAGGATACTCAGAAAATTTTTAATTGCAATATCGAGTCATACGGTGGATTGACAGTTATATTTGAATTACCTGAAATTTATATGCATCTTCTAGATGGCACTTTAGTGCTGCTAGGCTCTAGCTGTGTACTTAAAAAAAAAAACAACAAAAAAAACCCAAAAAACAACTCAGGTTTATTGAGGTATAATTTACATGCTATACTATTCACTGATTTTAAGTATGCAATGCAGTGATTTTTGAATACATATAGTTGTGTAATCATCACCACAGTCTAGTTTTAGGACATTTCATCTCCCAAAAATATCCCTTTTGCCTGTTTGCAGACTCATACCTAACCAAAGTTTAGCAGAGTTGCCAGCATACAGAACATGATGAAAAAGATTAGAGTAGATTTTGTTTGGTTTGTTTTTTTTTTAAGACTAAGAGGTATATTTGAATCTAAGCTCAGATGTTATCTCAAGTCATAATGATAAAACATTTAACGATGTGGATTGGGATTAATATTAACAGATACTGAGTCTGCTATTTCTGTAACAGTGCTGTAGAATAAAAAATAATGTGAGCCATATATGTCATTTAAAATTTTCTAGCAGCCACATTAAAAAATTAAAAAGAAATAGCTGAATTTTAATAATATGATTCTTTTAACTCAGTAGATCCAAAATGTTATCATTTCAACATATGATCAATATAAAAATTATTAATATAGCTTATATTCTTCTTTTATACTAATTCTTAGAAATATGGTGTGTATTTTACTAATTTGGACTAGCCACATTTTAAGTGCTCATCCATCTGAGGCCAGGGGCCTATAGTGAATAGTGCAGTTTTGTAGTATATGCATTAATTTGTCTTTAGAATATGAAGTAGAGAATTTCATAGGATTACTCTCTTAAATGCAAAATCTTTTCTGGTCTCAGGAGCCTTCAGTGCTTAAATGGGGACTTCTAAACATTAGAAATAAATCAGTTAGTAGTTGTCAATAAAATAGAAATGACAGCCAAAAAAATTTTCTTTAAAAATAACTTTTCATAGGGCAGTTTATGGAAGAATATAGTCTGCCTTGTTAGGTAGTTGATCATTTTCTCTAGCTTACAGCTAGTTTGCATTAGAAACGTGTATACAGGAAATACTTGGCGCTGTACTGTTTTTAGTACATGGTACCTGTTTTTTAAGGAAATAGTTTCATATAAGAAATAGTATTTGTCATAAATGATATTTTGTATGCAATATTTATATTCATAACTCTTGATTAACTCTTGAAGTTTGACACAATACTCAGCAAAAATAATTATGAGAATTTAGTGTTCTGCAGTTATATATAATATAAACTTCTAGAGTATTAAAGAGAGATTGTAAGTGTTAAAGATCTCTTCATTTCACTATTCATTGAGGTTGGATTTATTTGAAACCATAGATTTCTATGTCAGAAATTATCTCCCAGTTGAAAAAAGCTTTTAGATATGAGTAATTCCCTTTGATACAGGTAAAACTTTACATGTTTACTCAAAAGCACACTAGAATCCTCAGAATCCGGTTAAAATCCAGTTTCTTTTAATTTTGTGGATACTGTAGCTATCCCAACCCTATGGATAAATTAACAGAACCCAGAGAAATTAAGGGAGTTGACCAGGTTTCTGTTAGAACCTGTCGTATAATTACTTCTCTAATGTATCTTCTATGCCTTTCTTATTCAACTTGTAGAAGTGGAGGATGGTGGGATCTGAACATAGAAGAAACTTTAAATTAATCCCAGAGCACAGGACATTAGAATTATAATTTCTTCATTATTTTGTTGTGTCCAAAGATTTTACATGTATAATTAAATAAAAATCCATCTCTTGCAATTCAGTAGAAGCTATGCTAACTATATATATAGATTTTATTTTTTAAGTTTACAATTCTTCTATGAGCCAATATGTAAAACTAGAATCTTTATTAAACCAAGAACATGTGTTAAATAAATAAAATGTGTATTTATTTTTCAATTACTATGAAATATATCAGAATAAAATTTCTAGACACTTATAACTGATCATTGATACTGTCTGTGTACGTTGTTTTAACCTTAAGTCTGACAAATAGTTTCATATATCTGAACTTAAAGTATATAATTTAACTTCCTGAACTTTTACAAAAACAGATATATAAACTGGGAACTAAAGATCAATAGTGCACATGCTAATCTCCTGCCAATGTCTCATATAATATTAGCCACACTACTGCTAAATCTTGATTTGCTATTTTATAGCCAGGATGATGATGACTGTATTCTGCTCCTACAGTAACACATGCACAGGGTTTATTGTACACGTGTTGAAATAATTGTGTTAATTTGATTAGGAATTGTGATTTCATTTGGAGTTGAAAAAAGCTGCAAGTGATCACAAAGAAACCCTTGACTATGTTATAAGATAGCAGTTATGGATACAGTGGGCAGTATGCAACAAAAAAATATGACTATTAAATGGTTTAAGCAAATAGGGAGTTATTTTTCTTGTTTAATAAAATGTCTGGATATAGGTAATTGTTAGTGTTTATCAGCTCAAGGACGTCAGAGCCAGTGTTTCTACAGTTCACTTCATCTTTACCTCATAGTAATAAGGTGACTGACTAGTGCCGGTAATTACATGTGCATTCAAGTCAAGAAGAAGCTGAGGAAGGCATGATACCACTCACCTGTCTATTCTTATCAAGAAAACAGAAGCTTTCCCAGAAGCCTCCAATCACTTTTCTTTCTAGTAGCCTAGGTCACATGACTACCCCTAGCTGTAATGGTGACCAGGAAGGCCAGCATAAGGATTTCCAGCCTCTTGGAGGAAGGAACCATAGCATCTCTCAGTGGATCGGTTCTGGGAAGTGTATAAGGTTCCTCCAGATGTCAATAGGAAAGTGATAAACTCCCAAAATAGAAATGAAAATAGCCAAATAGTCATTCACTCTTTCATGAAACATTTATTGGGCCCCATCTCCATGGCAGATGCTACATAGCTATTCTTAATTGAGGTAATGAGGTGATGGTGCTTCCTCTATAGGTTAATGATTGGTGTCACATGGCATCCAATGTGAACAACCTATGTTTTTAGTACACCGTGTTTCTATTCTTTTGGAGCAAAGGATCCACGATGGATGAAGGCACTTATAACTAGAAGATGACAGAAAATTGATGGAGAATGTGAACTGCAAATGTATCCCTGAAGATGATAGATCCACGCTACTTGTCAGCTGTAGAGGTGATTAGTGGCGTGTAGTATTCTAATAAAAATAAAAATAGGCTTTTTACTCATCATTTGGATGGTATTCTTTTTCAGGAGATTTACCTGCCTGCTTAGGTAGTGAGCTTTAGTGACATCTTTTAAGTATTAGTACATGGTACTTATTTTTTCAGTACATGACAGCTGATTTTTTATTAAAAAAAAGTCCAGAAATTGTGTAAAACCAGACTGAAATAAAAATATGTTTCAAATAGTCAAAAATGGACTTGCAAATGGGAGAGGTTTTTGTTTTGTTTTGTTTTTCTCGAGCGATTCCCTCAACTCCCTCAGTTGGCAAGTCACTGTTTAGGCTAAGCGTCTTCTCAACAAAGTGAAGATTTGGGATATAATGGTAGCAAGCTATAAATCAGAGGGTAAGCTTGGCTGTCATATTCCTCCCCGTCAAATATTTTGCACAAATGTTTGCAAATTGATTGGTCAAGCTCAAGAAAGACTCAGATCTTTTTATATCTCCTGCTAACAGTAAGCTTAAAAGTTAAACGTGTTTTTTACCCTCATTCTCAGGTCCTGTAGGTTTGTAAGCTTCATCTTGAAGTGACCACTAAATATCATTTGCCCCAACAATTCCACATTGGGATTATTTCCTTAGGAAGGACTTCTCTGGACACAAAAGGCTTTATGTAGTGTTAGAAAAGAAACATGAGACTGGAATAATTATGCAGCTATCAAAATGTTTGTGAAGATTATGCAAAAAGTGCTTGTGCTTTAGCACTAGGTTGATACAAAAAAGTTACAATGATCACAAGTCTGGAAGAAAAAAAATGCTAGGGAAAGAATGCTTGTTTTTGGAAGGTGTTAATGATAATTTTATATTTTTCTGTAGTTTCAATTTTTACAATGAAAAATCAGTTTTTATATTGAATTGCTGCATTTACTTTGTACCTAGGCCAGGATATAGGTAACCCAGATTATTCTCGTCTTAGCCAATAACTGACCTTAGATAAGTCATTACCTTTCTGGGTGTCAATTCTCTTTGGAATGATTCACCTTTACATTTCAGATGTAAGGAAAATGTCCATTGTGTCACTCTTGAATTGTAACATTTCAAATCACAGAATGCAAAGTTTTGATGAGACTCTTAGATGATTTATTATCATACTATACATGCAAACTGCTTTATAGATTTCTTGGCAGCAAGATTATATGCTTTTTTTTTTTTGGCACTTTCTGACATCTGGGGTCTGTTTAAATAGTTTGCCAATATCTGTTTTGCCTCATGTCGCATATCTTTATGTTCCTGGAAAACACCAAGAAATGAGCATGTTTAGTCATTTAATCGGGTTATCCAACTGAGTCCAAGAAACGCCAAAGTTCACTGTGGCTCTCATGTTGTCTGCCGCAGGCTCTAGGCAGCTGAGAGAGCCAATGAATCTGTTGTAAGAAGTGGGGACTCACTGTCAATCACTGTCACTGAAGAATATGATAGATTGATCAAAAGCAAATGGGCATAATTTTGATGAATTCTCTACATTTTCTATATTTACATTTATGGCCAAGTCAGACTTACATGTTTACCTAAAAAATCCCATAGTATATCTTTATATGAAGGAGTCAATAGCACCATTTTAACAGGTTTTAAAAATGAAATGTCCACAGCTCCATTTTCAGTACTTTGAACCAGAAGTTGGGAAGGTAGCCAATAATCTTGGCTTGGTAAACTGATACATTTATACTTTTTCTTTGTCCTCAAAATCCTACACGCACTTGTTTTTGGCTAATGACTTAGAGTCTAAACTACTGGAGATGTAGGTTTCCTTTATATAATGGTATTCCATTCATCTAGTCCTCCATGCTGTTATTGGTCCAGAAAACTTTCAACAACTCAGGAATACAAATTTCTCTTCTAGGAAAAACTAGAAAAGATATTCCAGATAATGTAACATAAGCCTGAAAAACCCTAATAGGAAGTATTCCTTTCTCAATGTCTGCTAACTTGTTTTCTATGGTATCTCATGGTATCTCTATCTTAGCTTCTTCCATCACTCAGATGTTAGTCAACCTTTGTCCCTTCTTTCATTTGCCCTGAGGAATAATGCAGCCATTCAATAATCACAGACGTTATCTGAAACTAGCAAAGTGGTAAGACAACTAAAAGTATATATGCTATAATCTGATCCTAATTGGTAAATGTTAAGTTGCTTGAAGATGGATGTAAAATACTGCTTGCAGTAAGTGATATAAAAAGGGATTTTTAGAAGGGTGTGTAAAGGGGCAAAAGGGAAGGATGAAGAAGGGACATGCCAAGACCAGCTTGATGTTTGGGGAAAGCAGTTCTGAACATTTTAAATTTCATTGTCTGAGACTTAGCTTTTTTGTACATGTTATCTTTTGAATTCTAAACTTTCAAGTATAATTCTATCTCAAATCCTGTGGGGATTGCCCTTTCAGGTCAGAAAATTTAAAGTGTTAAAAATAAGGCAGAAGTAACCTTGGTGTAGGCCTCCATTAGCAAAGCTTTAGCAAGTAGTTAGGTGATTTCCAGAGTCACAGGGAGTTATTCTGACATCAGAGTTTTGCACACTTTACTCAGATAATCACCATCATTGTTTACTCTCCTTTGTCAGCAGAGATCTGGCCAATGTAGTCTTTGCTTGTAGTGACTGAGGCTTTGCTTCAACTGGTGACTTGCAAAAATGTCTTTGATGTGTTGAGTGATTTTTATTCTGTTTAGAGATGTGCCAAATTAGTCAAGTATGTACATCACAGAGGGCTGATGCTCTGAGGAAGTGATGCTCACATGTCTATCCAGAATAAGAAAGGAGCGAAGAGGTCCGATTCAACTTTGCACAAGATCTGAAACTTAGCAAGACTTGTAGGAAGTGTGGACTTCTACAACTATAGAGTTCAGCCTTTCAGTCTCAGGTTGTTCCTTCACCACTTTGCCTTGCATTTCTCTACTCTATAGATTTCTCAGCCAGACATGTCCCCTTCCTCTTCTCTACCCTGCAAGATTCTCTCCATCCTTCAAATCCAGCCTGTGTTCCCATGAAGCTTTCTCTGACCGTTCCAAGGAGCAGAGAGCGTTTCTTTCCATTTCTAGGGGCTTAACTGCCTGCCTAAATTTAGCACAGGCTGTATATGTACAATTGTTTTATCTCCAACTACAAAGCTCACTCCTAGAGGAGTTTAATTCATCTCTGACTCCTTCATTGTACATAATTGTTTCTCAGAGAAAGTTTTCTGAGAAAATAGGTTCCTGGAATGGCCTTCTCCTGGAAGCCTTGAAATTAGCAAATGATTTCCTTAAAGTGTACTTGCGACATAGGCTAATATCCCCTACATTCCATTATTTATGGTTCTGAGAGGAAAATAAGTTATTGCCTTTGGTCTATTCATTTCTAAGGGAAGCTACTGACCCAAATATTAAGACAAATGTAGAAACATTAAGTCCATTAACAACTTCCTTCAAACTCTGAGCAACCAAGAGAAATGGGCAGTAGGAGTGTGGAATCTTGACACACTTTTCCCTCTCCCATTCCAGTTGAGTGTCCTACACACATCAACCTTGAGGAGCTGGCGGACAACTCATCACTTTTTTTCCTGAGTACTATAGTGAATCCCAGGGGCTACATCATATTAATTGCTACAACAGTTTTGAGAAAACAGTATATGATTTAATTAGAGTCATGATATAATTTTAGGCATTCCTAATAACCTGATAATAGGTTTTCTACTCAATATCTCATGTGTAACCTTTTGGCTACAGATGTTCAAAGTCAAACAGAGGGCATGCACTCTACACTTCCCAATATCTGGGTCACCTACTTCCCCTTAAGGCAGATATTGTGGAATGATAGAAATAGACAAAGTAAAGGCTCTTCTTGGATTTCCAAATATGTAAGAAAAGTAAAGGAAAACATTTACTCAAGTCCCTCTCTTTTCAAAGAAATGAAATATATAACAGAAAAACGTGAGGACTGAAAAGCTTTCTTATATAAAAGAATTGGCTGTTTGCCTGCTCCCTGAGCTACTAATGAGCAAGACATTGTGATAAAGTGCCACATAATAAAACATTATTTCCTAAAAATGATTAAATGAAAATCCAGTTGATATAAATAGTCTGAAGGATTCAGAACCAAAGTGCTCTCTTATTTCTTAGCTTACAAAGTAACAGCTCCAGACTGACTTAAATATGAGCAAATACCAGTGTAAGATATTATTTACATAATTTTAAATATAAGGATCAAATTTCTAAAACATGTTCAAAGTGCTAGAAATCTTAAATTCCTCTGCACCAAATCAATTAATTCTCTACATTTTTTTTTTTCAGGAATGATGCAATTTTAATTTTTCTGTAGGGAAATTTTACTGTTAATTTGTACTTCCAGCACAATTATTGTTGTACGACCATCTGCAACAGAAATAAAGCTCTCCTAACTTTCTAAGGAGCAAATGAGAATAAGGAACTTAAGCTAAAGGGAAGAAATCTGGAGTATGGGAACCTGTATACCTAGATGTCACCAAAAGGCATGGGGTGCCATGAAAAAACAGGAGTCTTTTTCATCAAAAATTTTTTTTTTCTGTACAGGGCCAGATAAACATTTTGGGCTTTGCTGGGCTATATGTTCCCTGTTGAAACTACTCAACTCTGCCCACATTTTGTGACACAGACAGTATATAAATAAATGAGCATGGTCATGTTCTAATAAAACTTTATTTATAAAAACAAGCTCTGGTGGATTTGGTGTCTGTGAACCATAATTTGCCTAACTCCTGAAAACTGTTCTTGAGAATTTAATTTTCTTTCGTTGAACAATTTTTTATGTGGATATTACTTTTAAAAAATGCACGTTTTGTATGTATATCACAAAGACCATAGATAAAAGAGTGATTGGCATTTGTATAATAAAATGTATAGCCCCTAACTCCCTTACTAATAATCCCTTTTCCCTGACACCCTTAGTTTGTTAGGTATAAGGAATTACTTAAACCCTCATCTACTGTTCCCACTCAGTAAACTCACAGGAAATGTTAACGTTTCAAAGGAAACAGCAACATTTGTTTGACATGGAATGCAGTACTACTATTACATTGTTTGGACCTAACTACTTTCAGGGGGACCATGAAAATATTACTGAGACAGGGTGTGTGCATAGAAACACCTTGGGAACTTCTGACATAAGTAATAACCTTGACAATAAAAATGTAAACAAATTTGTATGAATCTGCTGTCTGTACTCTATGCTACTGTATATTAGCTGCATGATAGGCTATAAAATAGGTCAGGTTAAAAGGCAGTTATGAGATGACAGTTTCAATTTATAGTCATACATGTATCTTACAAACCAGATTAACTACTATACATGTATCAAGGAAAAGACAAAGGACAAACCTAATCATTTATAACTGATTATCGGAGTGAGAATGCTTAGAGAAAACAACAGCTTTCAAAAATTCTAATGTGAATCCTATTGTATTTGAGTAGCTTGACATAATCTTTTAAAGGGGAAATAAAGATTATTCTTTGACTGAAAAAAAATGTCATTTTTAACACAATGAATCACAGCAAAGACTACATGGATATAAATATTCCATCTCCATGGGTTTTCCAGGTCAAAATGCTCACATCAAAATTTTCTCAAAATATGATGAAAACAACTATTAAGAAGAACAGTGTAATTTTACTGTGTTAGCATTGTAACTTAGAGTTTCAAATAGACTTCTGGGCCACCAAGGGCCCCACATTTCTGCAGCAAGTCTGGGATGCCTGTGTTCGGGGTTTCAGAGAACATCTCACAGTCCTAAAGGGCAGCCTGATGGCCAGAGAAATGGAATAAAACATTGATCTGGAATGAGTGGTAGCAAACCAAGACTGAGAAGAGCAAATGATTAAAGGAATCTCATTTTCCATTACTGACAAATGAGAACATACCAATATTCAAACAATATTCAATCAGAACATGGGAAGAGGTGTTCTATTTGGCTCATTTGAGCTCAACCAGGTCAGATGCCTGGTCTTCTCTAGAGCAATGTCTGATTCCTGTGAAGGAGTTGGATAGTCTGCACTCACGGCAAAACTTGCATCTTGCCGTCAGTGGACCTCAGGACCAGATAACAGAGAAAAAGCTGAGTGTAGAAGGAAGTTAAAATCACACTATTAAATCCTCTCAGGTTTTTAGTCAAGTTTGTTGTGCTCTCCAAGGTAAGTATATAAATGGCTGGGCTTTGTGAGCTGAGACTGACTGTATTATCTAATCACGGGTGATATCTGAAAAGAGTAACAGTGACAAAAACTGGTCCTTAATAGATCAGAATTTAGAAAGAGGAAATGCTGAACTTGGTTCCCATGGATGGTAGCTGATATCTATCTCTCTGGTGTTTTTGTTTGTTTGTTTCATTTTTCTATTTGTCAGGAACCAAAAACTCACTGAATTGTGCCAGGGGAAGAAAGGACTTTGAAAAAAAAAATTATAGAAAATTATTTGGTACATTTATGCTTGTAATATGGTTATAAATATTATAATACCAATATTGAGATTACATGTGTATAAATGTTTTAAAAAAACACCGAAGACACGCACAGAGTCTAACTATTAAGCAATATTTAACCAGAAAGTGTGCAAATGTTAGCAATGACCCTGATCAGGAATGTATCAGTGATAAACATTAAGGAAATGGAAATATGACCTAATAAACAGTAATTACAAGGATATTACAAATCCCATACGTAGGTAAATGTCTGGAAACTTTGCACTATCTAAAGTAGTCTATTGAATACTCTGCAATGACAAGTAAATTACATAATGGCATTGTAATTATATAATTGACTCTGCTCACTATATTTATGTCAATTATATGTGGAGTGAACCTTCATCAAGAAAAACCTAGTGCTGATTCACTGTGACTTTTTTTTTTTTTGCATCTGTTTTGCAAGAACAATCATAAAACAGAATAAATGGTTTACTAATTTTATTTTTTGCCTCTTCTGGCATTTCTTCTTTTCTTTTCTTTTTTTTTTTTCCAATTTGAAATGTAGCTAGATGCTTCTGTGAAATAAAAGCTAAATTATGAAACGAAATGGCTCTCTTTAAATCTTCAGTGTAGGCAACCAACCAACAATTACCTTGCATGTGAAACTGGAAATAGGGATTGCTAGACATTCTAAATTACAAAATATGTTTAAAATGCTATGTAATTGAGGTCACAGTAAAAGGCAAACCATTCTTGCTTTTTAAGTCTGCCACTAAAAATGGCTATAGAACCTTGAGGATTATTCTAAAATAGTAGTATGTAAAAAAATTTCAAAAGTCTTTTGGATCCATGTGTAATGGCAGTGTTGATTAAACCCTTCTAAGGAAATCCAAAAAATGCCAGCTGATGATCATAGTCACATCTGGAGGGTTATCATCCTAATTGTATAATCTTCATCATGAAAAGTTGGTATTTTTTAGGTTTCTAGAAAGAAATATTGTTTGAAACATGAGGATGGTGTCTAGCCTAGTCCAGGCCTGCAAACTCCTATTAAGATTCTTTGTGCAGTCCTTCCTGAATGATTCACCCACAGTAAATCTGGGTACACAAGAATACTATTGGCTTCACGGAGAGCCTGTATTCAAGATTCCAGAGACCAAAAGGGATTAACGGGATTGTGGCTAATAGGCAATCTAGCAATGCCCAGGAAGGTATTGTTCTCTAAAAGTCATGTCTAGGAACATTCCTTCTTTGAAGCACGTTAATAAGCAGAAATGGCCAATAGAGTTTTTATTTATTTCAATCTATGACATTTCTGAAACATTTTCTTTTTGACCTCCTACCAACTCATCAGTGTGGAAAACCGAGGAAGCTCTAATCGCAGCGTAGAAATTCATGTGTCATTTTGCTTAAAAAATACTCTAGAACAGTGCTATTCCCATACGGTAGCTTCTAGTTACACATGGCTCTGGGCACTTGATTTTCTAAAGGTGTAACAGACTCCTGATTTTAAAAACTTAGTATAAAAATTTTTTAAAAATTTAAAATATCTCACGAATTTCTTATATCAATTATATGTTGGAATAATAGTTTGGAAATATTGGATTAAAATACAGTTAATTTCACTCATTTTTGTTTTGTTTGTGTTTATTTTTTAAAGTGTGCCTAGAGAAAATTTAAAATTACGTATGTAGCTTGCTTCATATTTATATTAGACAGCACTTGCTCTAGAAGATAACTTCTACAACCATATTATTCTAACTTCTACTTGGCGTATTCATGGGCAAAAGGAGTTCTTAAGGTTTGAGAAAAATCACTGGGATTCCAATTAGATTTAAATAGGGGATATCAAGATTGTCCTTCTTCACAGTAAAATCGTCTAGGTTATGCTGTGCATTTGAACTTATCTGAAGACAAAATTTAATAATGAAATATGATAATTGTCAGCCCTAAATGCAAAAGGTAATTTATTGTTCTTTGCAGAAACTCCCTTAATTCTTTTGCTTCAAATATAACTTGACTATATTGTCAATTAAAGAAAGGTAACATTATGAAGCAGTTTGCCAAATTAAAGCTCCAGCTACCATTATTTAGCTAAGTGATCTTTGAGAAAGATAATATATCCCATTTTAACAAAGAATATAAATATTTGCTGTTCTTTCAAAATGTTAACCAATTATCCTAACTTAGGTTGTATTTCTATGAAATCTTAGATTGAATCTCTTGGCAGAAATGACCAATTTTTGTGAGAGTTTGACTTGTTTTTCCACTGGAATGACTAAATTAGTCACTATTTAGGCATTATCAGGACTTAATTTTTACAAGTCAAAATTTAAAACCCCCATTGATTTTTTAAGAGTGCAATTTACAAGTTAAAAAAAAGGAGGAAATTACCTTCACATCCTCGGGTGCTCCCCAAGGAAAAGGCTTAAATTGGTAAAATTCTTATACACACATTGGCCCTGGCATTTGCAGTCCTCAGGACCAAGCACTGAAGTGTTAGAATGGTGTAACAACTGCCCTTGGAACAACATGGGAGTAGGCCCGGAGGGACGTTATGTTCTGATCTTTCAACTAATTGCCACTTTCTAACAAGATTGCTTTCCCTCTCTTTTCCCCATTTGTAATATATGGGACACTTATTGCATATACCTGTTGAATCTCATTGGTAAAAGTACACCAGGCAATTGATCATTTAAAATGGAAATCTTAATGCTTAGTAAAAAAGGCATTCTTAAAGGTTAAAAGTAGTGAGCCCTTAATCATAGCTGAAATGGGAATTTTGAAAGAAAAGAGGAAGGAACGAAAGAAACAGGGAAGAAGAGGATAAGTACTTTCTACTAATTAATAAAAATAAAACAAAAAATAATCTTCCTCTGAGTTCAGATGATATGCCCTTAAGGGCTACTTCCTCCATGTCAGTGACCTGTCAGGCCCCTAAACTCTGAAAGATGAGAAGCCCTACCTTGTTATCTTCTCAGGAGAATAGCAGGAAAGGAAAATTTGTGCTTGGAAAGCAGAATGTCTACCCAGGTCCAACAGCCCCCAGAAACAGAGGTTTAATTTTATTTTCTAATTTAATAGTTTTGAGGAAGAGCCAAAAAAATTTAAGATTTCTATTTTTTTATGAGGATTTTTATGTGATAGCCATTTTTATCATCTATCATTTTGTTCTTTGAAAAAAATTTTTGAAGTTAAAAGGTACTAAATGTGATACATAATTTCATAAAAGCCGTCATTTCTATTCAAATTAGAAATAAATCTGATGTAATTGGAATTTAAATGTGATTTCTATAAGGGAAAAGTGTTAATATAAAAATCAAAGAAATATATTTTGAAAAAAATCATAGTAAAGTATTAGGTGTAATGTTACAGCTTCTCAAGAGTCTGATTTGAAATTGGTGTTTTTTTTCTTTTTGTTTTTTAAAGTAAATAAAAAGTTGCACTGTCTAAATTTCTTCACATGGAAACTTTTGAAACTACACTGTAAAATGTGGGCACTTTCATTCCAAGTGTGCTAAAAGATATACTAGCTTTTCAGAAATCTCTTTAGTTCATAAGCAGTGTACCTAGATAACCATTAATTGAAGGGAAAAAAAGACTTTTATAAACAAAACTATTTCCTTACTCTAGTAAAGTCAATAATGAATGACATTATAATGGAATACTGTTTCTACTCTATTTAGATACTTTGGCACCATCCTCAGGGGTAGATTTTTCTAAATATTCGAAACTTGGTAATTGTAGAGTTTATACATAAAAATGTTCTGTAAAGTTGTACAAATTTATGAATAAGTCCAATTTTATCTGAAAAATGACAAGGAGTCAATCTTTGTTATTCTAAGCCCGATCTTATCTCTTTTCTTTCCTAAATTTCTTAATTCCTTCCTAAGTGTTGTCCATCAGAAAAACATTGTATTAGAGAACAGGTGAGAGAAAGAATGCATTCCTCAGCATGAGCACGTAAAATACTTTCTCCAGAATTGGAAAATGGCAGAATTTTATGATAGAACACTTTTGGTTGTTAGTAATATAGTGTGTATAAATAAGGACAAAATAAAAATGCATTCCCCACATACGCTTTGGGGGCATATGGTCTTATGGCCCTTCAAGTATGCTTCAATTCCTACCATTGCGGAATTTTTTTTTGCACATACCAAAAGACTATAACCTATAACTGTCTCCTTGTAAACAATTTGAACACATTGATGAAAAGTAAAATGTGAATGTCAGAGGAACAGATTTTAGGATACTACTTAGTACGAGCTGAGCAATAATCCAAAGGGATGACTCCCTTTGCGAAGAAATCCAAAGGGTACGGGATGGCTAGGTTTTCAAAGCAAAAACGATTTGTTACTATTTACTTCAAATGTGTGCTACTGGTCCCTGAAAAAGCATGTTTTTAAAAGTCGTGTTTTGTTTACTTGCAATTTCAAATTTAACTCATCAGTATTAGGTATCCATTACATACCACAGAATACACTATTTTTTCATAAAGCAGTCACATGCATTGAAGTTAGGATTACCAACTGATACATATGTATTTTTTTGCACCTCAAAAACAGAATCACTATAGTGCATATCATGCTTCCACACCTTCCTTGCTGAAGGACAAAATGCATAAAGTGCCAGGATTTGGCTTCCAGATTGGAAGCTAGCCAATTTAGTACTCTGGCAGGATCATGTCATTCTGCTGAGCAACAATTCCCAGAGCAGGGTTTTCTTGCCCTTCTTTGGAGGCTTCCTCAGTCTTCAGCTTCTCCTCCGCTGAGCCCTCTTCTATTTCCGGGTCGGCCACCTTTATCCCATCCTCTAGTGCCTCGGGCACCATCTTGGTGGCATCGGCAGCATTTATAGCAGCATCTTTAACTTCCTCTACCTCCTGCACCTTCATTGGCTCAGCCTTTGCCCTCTCAACTGCCACTTGAGCCACATCTACTTGAACTTTCTCTCCTTCTGGAAAAGCTTTAACACCTTCATTGCCATCTTGGATTGGAGATGGCTCTTGGCTGGCCTTTTGGCTCTCTTGGATGCTGCCGTGGCTACTGCTGGCGCTTCCCAACCGGGAGGAGGCCACCACGGCCTTCACTGCTGCCTGGTTGGAAACAGAAAAGTGTCAGGTGTCACCTCCACTTAAAATTCCAAATCGGAGCTCAATCTCAACTTCACATTTAGAGAGTTTGCTTTATATGTTAATATTCAATCTTTCAAAGTATATTATTACAAAATTGTCATATGAAAACTTGTTCATAGAGTAAACAGAAAAATGTCATTCATCGCAAACTAGTCTCTGTATTTAATCATCTGGACAACTGAAAGGCTGAGTAAATGAGTTTGTCCATGGATTACCAGTTTTCAACAATTTCAGATTGAGTTTCCCAAAGTCTTCGTTTCATGGAGCCCTAGTTCTATGCATATTAATAGGTATCTTGGGGATAAAAGAGATTCATGGCCAGATTTATTTGAGATAGACTGCGTTAAGTCGAGGGTATTTAATCCAGGTATTTCAAGTGAATTTAACCATGGAACCCTTCAGGTTTATTTAGTCTGTGTCAGACCACAAGTGATGGCTGAGTAGAACACTGTTTTTGACCTTCGATTGTTCTTTGAGATCCCTGTGTATATCGCTAGTCCCAAATATCGTTATGTAAGAGAAAAGCACCTATTCTCTATTCTACATATAATCTATAAAAGATATATTTTGGAAGATAATTTGAGTTATTCGAGTATTTTAATTTTACCAAGTATGGTAATTATTTATCTATATTACAAAATATAGTTAAAAATTCTTCCCCCCAGTTCTCACATATTCAGAAAGAATAAATATCAGCTTCCTGAATATTGTTGTTCAAGTAGTTCAGCCTTAAGTCAATGAAAAGCAGTGATAATGTGTTTGTTTGGTGAATAAATCTCAATATGTAACACATTTCACTTTATTAACAATACATTCTTATGAGAGGATAACATAAGACTATAGGTGGCTTTATACCAGTATTATTAGGATTTCAAAGCAGAATTTTGCCTGGTACCACAGGAGATGAGTAATAGTATTAGATGAAGAATTGTGAAATTATCTTTGATAATTCAAGATAAGAGAGAAATACTTTTTTAAAACAACACAAAATGAAATATATGTCACTTACCTTAAGCTTGCGCCGGGCATTGAATTCTTGGAGCTTCTTCTGAGCGGTATCCATGTGTACAAAATTGGCTGCTTTACCTGTGACCCACGGGTGCTGGAGAGCTTGGAAGGTAGTCAGCCGTTTCTTAGGATCCAAAACAATTAATTTTTTGACCTGAAGTGATAAAGAGTCATAGACTTCTTAGGGAGATTTTAATGATGGCTTGGGCTTGTCCCTCATCTTGTGAACTTCTAGGTCTTATTCTTTGTCCATAGCAATACCACTGAATATATTTTTAAAAATCTTTTTTTTTAAGCCCTTGGAAATCACTGGGGTTAAAAACTGCTTCAACTAGCAGTAGCTGAGGGAGTCTGAGAAGACAGAGGTGTGTGCCACCAGAGAGCCCAAAATGGTGGCTGACTTTCCAACAGAGGTCGAAGAAACAGGTCCTTGCTGGCCTGTGGACCGAAAGCTCTTCGAAGGAGAACCAGTGTCTGAATAATTCTGGGCTGCACTTCATATCACTTAGAATTCAGAACTTAAAATATATCTCAGTGAAGACAAAATCATTTGCTCATTTATCATTCTTTCCGTGGGGATTAAAAGTCAAACGAAGGGATAGTGTCATAGCCTCTATGATTATGCTGTGATTCTATCATGAAGTTTATGGTTCTCTCTAGTCCCTTAAAGGTACTTGAAGAAACAATCTGAGTGCCGGAGTAAAAGCCTATTTAGGATCAAAGTAAGATGTCAGTGGCTTGGGGGCATGATTCGTTTGAAGGACTGAATCCAACCAATAGCAGCCCATTCTGGCAAATTTATCCCTGCTTGTGAGGATGAGCCAACAATACATTGCCAGAAAAATCAACAGCCAAAATAATCCCTGGCCCTGGGCTCAGAAGGGGTGACCTGGAATGAGTCAAACACTGTTTGTAGTCAGGAGGCATGTTCGAGCCCTAATTATGTCTAAATACTTTTGTGACCCTAGACAAAGACCCGCATATGAGCTGAATACCTATAGACACTCTCCTAGGCCCTTTTCTTATATAATCTTATTTTCGCCTTAATTCCTTTGTAAATCCATTTTTTTTTGGGGGGGGGATATCGTTTTTTTTTGAAATTTATTTATTTAAATTAGTTTTAAGTATACAGGACATTGGTTAGACATCTATATAGTTTATAAAACGATCCCCCCAATTGCTCCCTCCCTCTCCTGACCCTCCATCTAGCCATCGTATTAATGCTAACTGCATTCCCTATGCCATGCTCCCCATCCTCATGACCATCTATCAACTACTAATTTGTACTTCTTTAACCCTTCTCCCCTTTCTCCCAGTCCCCCACCTCCCTCCCCTCTGTCTGTCACCAAATTATTCACTATATTTGTGAATCTGTTTTTTATTAGTTTGTTCTTTTTGTTCTTTAGATTCCACATATAAGAGAAATCATATGGTATTTATCCTTATCTGTCTGACTTATTTCACTCAGCGTAATAACCTCTAGGTCCATCCATGTTGTTGCAAATAGTACAATTTCATTTTTTTTAATGGCTAAGTAATATTCCATTGTATATAGGAACCATAATTTCTTTATCCAGTTGTAAGTCCATTCCTACATGCATATTAAAAAAACACAGGTAATTTTTCCCTTGAAACTATTAGCTCCAATTTATATATAAGTGATGGAAGGAAGCTCGGAAAGATTTAGTGACTTGTCTAAGGTCAAACAACTTGTAATTGGGGGAGGCTATATTCAAACTCAGGTCTGCCTTACCTCAGAGCTCATCTTGTGGCCACTCACCATAGTGCCTCCTAGGCAACCTCTCAGGCTCATGTGTAAAATGTGTAAAATGAGGGACTTTGGATGATTTAAGGCCTAAGGTCTTTTCTAACTCTAATAACCTAACAAGAACTGAACACAGGCTAACAAAATCAGGCTGCAAGGCAAATGAAGGATAAATATCTGGTTATCCTTTTACTTCTTTTCTGTAAAATGCACAAAGGAATGTGTGTTTGGGGTAGGGACACTGAATTTGTAGAAGGCAGAGACATGAGTCTACTTAGGGTTAAAATCTGAGAGGTGGTGGAGGGCAATTCAGATGATTACATAAAAATCTGGTAGTAGTCATACTTTAAAAATCTATGGTCTATTTCCTAATTTATCGTTTTAGTCAATAAACATTTATTGAGTCTGTACTATATGCCCATATGGCACTAAGATCTGGGAACACATGCTTTGTCTTCTCCCAGGAAGACTTTTGCCCAAGTAAATATAAATGACAATATCATAAAAGAGGAAGTCTAGGGGACAAAGGAACAAACCAATTGTAGGAGGAGGGACTGCAAATGGGGGGCAGACCAAGTCTCCCAGAGGATATCAAATGGTAGCTAGGGCTTGAAGATAAAAGTTACCCCCTCAAAGAGCTGTGTATGTGAATGTATGTGATGGTGATGAGGAATAGGAAGGAAGGATGGAGGAAAGAACATTACAAAGCAGAAGAAAGAGCAATGGCTCATATCCAGAGCTACACCGATGAGGGATTGGAAGTCTGGTGACTGGAGTGAAGAGAGATCAAAGGAGAGTGATGTGAAATGAGTGGCAGGGGAGAGGGTGACAGGCTCCAGACCAGGCAGCAAGTGTTGTATAGACCTTGTTATAGGTCTTGGATTTTGTTCTAAGAGCCCCAAAGCAGGGGCTATTTTTAAGGCTATTCCTCTGGATCCTGTGTGGAGAGTGTATTGGGAAGGCCATGAGAAGAGGCAGGGAGACCAGACAGGAAGTCGTGGCAGTGATCCAGTGGGAGATGATGGGGGCTTGGATTGGACAGTGGTGGTGGAGGTGGAGAGAAGTGGGTGAATTCAAGAGATGTTTAGGAGTGTGGGGCCTGACTTGAGGGTGGAGTTGGGATGATACATCCATATATCATGTGTACTCCTTTTCTTCCCAGTCACACTGGAAAAGTCATAGCTTGTAGCATATTTGTTTCATGGAAGAACATGGGAGGTAAGAAGAAAATGTTTGGAGGGAAAAGAGCTTTGGATAAGGGGTCTGGAAACTTGAATCATTATTTCCTGACAATGACTTTTTGCTGGGAACTTACATGACCTAGGACAGTCATTTCACTTCTATGGGCTAAAGCACACTCATCTTTAAAATGAGGGGAAGACTAGATGGCTTCTAAGATTCCCTTGGAGAGCTAACATCTCTGATTCAAAAGTCAGCTTTTAGGAATTACTGCATGGTTTTTCTCTAGAGAATAGATGGTAAATGTTTTAATTCTATGCTAGTATCCTCTTTATTTTAGAACAGGTGAGCCATCTCCTCAGAGGGTATGTGTTTCCTGAATGCAAACAAACTTCATTATTAGCTTAAGTTAGAACCCAAGTAAAACAAACAAACAAACAAACAAACAAAACTCACCAAACAAAATGCATTTTTAGTACAGTGTAACTTGTTTATAATGACAATGATAAATGACGGGACTTGTGTTATTATCAGGATATTTTAATAAGTTTAAAAATTTCAAGAAAAATGTTGTTTTATTTGAAATATAACCAAATCTAGGTAATAGCAAGCCATGTTAAAACAAAGTTCTGTGTAAGCTAATGTTTGGATTCACCCAACACAGCGGTCTTCATAAGCAAGGCTCTACATTGACTAGGTGGTAAAAACTCATTAATTAATATTGCAGTAATCTGTAGTTTGTGTTAATTCAGCTAGTAGTGAGTCAAACATATCTATTTTTCATTATGTATAAGGAAAATGTATTAGTATATACTGTTTTAGCAAAAATACAGTTATCAAGAAGTAAGCTACTAAGCAGGGTGAATTTAAAAATGACACTGCCCATTAACCAGCTAAAGATGAATGTGAGAGATTTCACTTCATTTCATTTCATTTCATTTCATTTCATTTCATTTCATTTCATTTCATTTCATTTCATTTCATTTCATTTCGGTTATACTTACCAAGTCCTTGGCATTTAGAGATACTTCATCCCACCAGGGGGAGATAAAGTAATATTCACAATTCAGAATTCTCCTGAACATGAATTGATCGCCTCTTTCATCATAGAATGGTTCGAATCCACAAAGTCTGGAGGGACAAAAGATAGGGAATAAAATGTTTTTAAAAGCCTAAGTATATTTCATCAATTTTTTTTTTGTAGAAATTTAAGACTACCCTTTCTCACAGCTTCCCATTATGAATGCAAGTCTATCCGGCACGAGTATGTAACTGCCTTGTGACAATTCACTTTTGAGAGTGTAAACACACAGTCATGACTTCAGGAAGCAAGAATAGATACAAAACCAGTTTAGGATTTCTAAAAAAAAATTATAAAAATATTAATAATTATGACACAAAACAACAACAATCATAATAGTTAACATTATTATTGGCACTATGTTGATGACTTTCCATGATTATTTTCACCAGGAATTGGAAAGACAGAGATTGATTAGAGTTCTAATTTATCAAAAAGTAGAAGAATTAGGATTTTAAGAATAAAGAGATTAAAAGGTGGAAAGAAATGATTTTTCAGTCATTTTTACTCAGTCTCATTCACTGAATTCCTCCATAGAAATGAGCAAAGTATTAGATTTCCATCCCATTGCAGTTTGGATTTCAGAGTGAAAAAGACCGGAGCTCAAACTACTATCAGAGAATGGCCTTTTACACTTCATACAGTGAAAAGATAGATGCAGCCAAAGAGATGAGCAGCCTAAAGTTTCTTCAACCTTGTATGTAGTCCTCACTTTTGTACTTCTAACAGACATTTTACTATGTTCACCTTCATTTTCCACAACAGGGTCAGCATAAAAATAAAGGAGAAAAGTGGAAGAAAAGAAATGGAGAACCATCTCTGGAAAAATGAGTTGCCTTTTTAGGACTATCAAGCCTCTGTTGTTTTTAGAAGGGTGAAGGTTCTGAAATCACTAGGAACCAAAAAGGGGCTATAAGAAAAAAAGCCCCTGCCAGGAAATGTGTTGTATTTGACAGAAGATGAGGGAAAACGAATGAGTAAGTTAAACAACCTTTCCCCAAATTCTTCCTTCAGGCTGGCCAGGTTGGTGCAGAACATGAAATGTTCAAGTGCTTCCTGATGTAGTGGGTTTCTAGGAAAAGCAATTTCTCACGTCCTGTTGTTCAAGGAACGTCCCCTTGGGAGAGTCTTTGTCTCAAACATTCTGCAGCCAGCCATGAAAAGGCAAGACTCAGGTATGCTGAGGACTGGGCTAATGCCTCCACCCGCTCCCACTGCAGGTCCCTACAGAGGATCCTGCTCCAGCTGAGGAGAGAAGGGAGCATAGAGTCCACTCCTTGATTGACAAGGAAGCTGCTCAGTCTTTCCTGTACTCTCCATGACACTAGAAAAATATAGTCTGTTGTTGGTTAATCACAGAGAAATTAGCAAACTTTATAGGCTTATTTTAGGGAACTCTATGTTTTCCTTTCTGGAAATCGAGAGAGAAAAATGACAGTTCAGAAGGTACAGTACTTAAATGCCTTTCATTTATCTCGGTCATGTCAGCAAATTGGTGAATTGGTGACAGAGGTAAAAAGTTTATGTCATGTCATCCTGAAATGCCAAAAATCGAAGAAATGTGACACAGAACACAGGATGTACACACACACACACACACACACACACACACACACACACACACAGTGCAAAAATCCTTCAGAAATGGAAATATTTGAATGCTGACAAGGACGTTTAGGAGAATGTTAGGATTGTACAGGCTTGAAGTGTTGCTCCAAGCCATTGGGCAGAACTGCAGTGTTGAAAGCTGAAGGAGAGAGTTTGAATCTCTGACATCATCTGATTCTGATTCTGACCTGAGCATTGGTAGTAGTAGCTGTTTTTGTCTGTGGGGACTAAGGGTTTAGGTGTAAAGGTAGAGGGATCAGAATTCCCGTGAAAAACAACAAAATGGCCTTTATTTCCCATCTACTGTCATCCTTAGAAATAGCAAGGTCATAACACAAAATGGCCTGGTGTAACTTTTAATAATAATGAAGGAGGTACACAGCCCCAAGGGCACATGCCGCTGGGGAAAGTGTTCCAGTGAATCCTGCCTGATAGAATTCATCAATTATTAGTGAACTACAGATTAAATAGAAAGTCTCCAGACTGACAGAGTTAGACCAGAACTAATGGTATTAGTAGGAAGCAGTATTTTTATTTTTATTTTGGGCTACTACTGCTTACTTTCAACCAACATCTATTAATTGATGACCTTAAGTAAACTGGGGGAAAGGACCTTGACAGACTTTAAATATTATTTCCAGGGCAATAATAAGATGTTTCTTAAATGATTACATTTTTTTTCTCTTTATTTTCTCACATCAGTGACCAGATCACGGAGTTTTACTCATTCCTATTTTTCAGTTTTACAAGGTGAATGTAAAGTATCTTAGTTTCCTATCTCCATCTCTCTGAGTTTTTGTACATCCTTAGTACTTTAACTCTTCCCATCCCATTTCAATACAAAATTGTAATTGGATGGGCACATGTATGTTTTAGGGACAAATTTGAGTCATTATTTGTATAGTTCAGTTTCTTACTTAACGTCACTAAGTATGATATGTCAACTACATACTTCAGGAGACAACATTCTTTCCCGAGTGTAAATATGATATCAAATATAAGCTGAAAGAATTCTGTGATGTGGCCTTAGGAATTTGTTTTAACAAATTAAGCACCTAATGTGGCAAACAGAAATCACCCAACAGTTTGCACTTTCATAAGAAAAAACATGGTTCTCTACCTCTCCAAATTCTTCTGAAGCTTTAATATATTCTGAAAACACAGGGAATTGAACACTGAAAATATTTTCTGACATTACAGAATAGCAGATGGCTAATTTTTGAGTTGCTTGTTCAACCTTTTTGTCTTGGCTACTGACCAATGTATATACTCAGAGTTTACTAAGTTGCTTAAGGTGTGTGGGGCTGCGGGGGTGGTGGTGGTTCTACACCAGTTACCTCATGCCATATTACCAAAACACTTGAATTTTTAAGCTTGCTATTAAATTTTTTAAAAAGCCCTCTTTCTTTTATGGATCGAATTGTGTCCTCTCCAAATTCTTATGTTAAAGCTCTAACCCGCTAATATGATGGCATTTGGGGATGAGGCCTGAGAATTAGGGTTAGAGGAGTTCATGAGGGTGGGACCTCATGATAGAAGTAGTGCCCTGTTAAGAAGAGACAACGAAGAGCTTGCTTCTTCTCTCTGTTCTGTGAGGACATAGCAAGAAGGTGGCTGTCTCCGAGCCAGGAAGAAAGCTCTCACCAGAACCTGGCCTACCAGCACCCTGACCTCAGACTTTCAGCCTCTAGAACCGTGAGAAAAAAATTTTTGTTGTTTAAGCACTCCGCCCGCCCCCCAATCTATAGTATTTTGTCATGGCAGCTTGGGCTAACCAATAAACCCTCTTTCAAACCCTCTAAAATCTCTTTATAGATTTAACTGTTACAGCTTTCAACAATTAACCTCGTAGGATCCTCCAAAGGGCAACCAGATCTATTTGTTTGTAATGAAATCCTGAAACTCATTGATATTTTGCTTTCGTAGCTATTCAACAGCCATCTTCCCCACTAGACATTCTTTTATCTTTCTTGCTTATTTCCCTTGTATTTGTCTACAGTTTCATCATCTCTTTTGCAAATTTCCTGAAACCCTTTGTGTATTAGTAGATAGGAGCTTAGGAATGAAATTGGGGATACCAGGGAGTGAGAGATTTAGCCCATATTTTTTCCTGCCAGAGAAAATGTTTCTCTGAGTTTAGGCTATTAAAACCAAAGTCCTTGAGAAACTAAAAGAAATAGGAAACAAAATTGAGAGCCAAAAATGCATTTAAAACACTTCTGATAAGAAATGTACCAGTTTGGAATTGCTTAAGAGATTAAACAGCCATTTGCCCTTTTAAAAGGACTAATACGCTAATTATTTTGATGCAATGCAAATAAGTAAAATAAGAGCACATTTAATAGGTGAATACGAATTTCACATTTATTACTATCATCAAATAATGAATTGTTCTCCAAATCTGCTATGCATTGTATAGTAGAATGAGTCAAAGAAAATCACAAAAAGTCAAAAAGATTTTTTATGAGGACTATAGTTACTTAGAAAATATTATAGCAAAGGCAAACAGTTTGCATAAAGATTGTTTTTCTTCACTTACAAGATGTAGGTGATTACTCCTACAGACCACATGTCCACCTCAGGTCCATAGGCGCAGCCTCTAAGAATTTCAGGTGCTGCAGAAAGAGGAAAAATTGTGTTAAACTGGAGTTTAAATTCAACATTTACATTTAATAACAAGTGACAGGGAAGAAATGAATTCATCAACACAAACTTAAGAAGAGTTTTATAACCTGTCTTCTCTCTCCTAACCAACAAATGAGACTACAAATTCTTGTCTCTTTTAGCGAGAGATTATAGTCTCTCTGTGCTTGGAGTACATAAAAATAAAGTTATTAACTTTAATATTCTACATCGCAGCATCATGATACTGCTCAAATCAGATAGATAGAGCTATGCCTCTGCTACAAAAGATCCCTTACTTCAAAGAGAGCTTTGTACATAGAAAAGAAAGAAATGAAAGTTTAGCATAGTAAAGGAAAAGAGGCACAATTATGCTACCTTGAGATCTAGATAAGCTTGGAGAATGGGGCCTCCATGAGTATGTGCATTTGACAGTGTGCAGGGCAGAGACCAGGGCAGACAGTGGGAGGAATTGGGAAGTCACTAGTGTTAGAAGATTGGAGCAGGAGCTAGGAGGGCCCTGGCACAGGCCCCGGTGTTGAGAACTACATGTAGATCCCCAGGGACAGCTGTTTCAGTCATTTTGGGACTATGAATTGGAAAAAAGAGGACTTCTGTGTGATAAGGAGGCTGCTCCTATTAGTCCTGCCCAGAGGAAGTTGCTCTCAACCGCAGAACAGCCCTGTAGTATAGAATCGTGAGTTCTTTCATGTTTTTATTACCTTGGAGCTGTGAAAATGGCTAGTTAAGCGAGTCCAATCATTCGCCCTGAGGATTGGAGATGTTGTTTGTTTGCCTACCTAACACCTAACAAAGGAAGAAAAGGAGATGTGATAGTTCAGGCCTATAGCCTAGAATGGTCGTTTCCTATTTTGAACAAAAGTGCTGTAGGTGTCAGTGGGGTCTCTGGTCTCTGAGGAAGGAGCTGACAGATGCATGCTGAGGGCACACTGAGGGAGGCCTTGGGGGTGAGGAAACAACACTTTTCCCTCGAAGTAGGGGACAGAAGAGCAGGTGAACTGGATCCCTGTCCACTCAGGCTGGAAGTGTCATATTCAGTGCAGATTGTCAAAGTGAGCTCTAGAAGGAAGCTGCCCTCATGGGACTCGGGGCTTAATTTAGAGAAAGGAACACAGATTTTTCCCTGACATCCTCTCATCCCCCTCTCTCCATCCTTTTCCAATGAGGATATTCTCTTCTCTGTAGAAACTGTCTTACATAAGATATGGGAGGCAAAGACACTGTATGGTGAAATTAGAGTGTGCATTATAGTGCCCTAAGCAGCAATTCAACAACATGTACTTTTTAAGAAATTGTATCTGGGGCCAAGAAATTCTTCTCATCTATAGGCAAATTATTCCTAGAAAATTTTCCTCTTACGATTTAATTAACATAATTAAAAAAAAAAAAAACGCATGCTCGATGCCAACACCATTCACTCTGTCAGGTAGGCTTTCATTTCCCAGAGCAGTCTGTACCCCACAGATGGTTCTTTGGCCCCAACACTGAACTCTCATTCAAAAATGATTTGCTTGTCATAGTGCAAAGGAATCTCAGGTTAGGCTTCCACTTTCAGGAGGGCTGCTACTGTCCATCTTAGTCTCTGAGAGCTGCTCCAGTCTGGGAGCTGCATGCATCAAATACGCATATTTAGTACCATCAGCCCTTCCCCACTCAGGTCTTTACATCAGAAAAGTGCTATCAAGTTACACACTGCCATTTAAACATAAATACAGAAGTATATCGGGGAGAATCTTTTACATTTTCTGGGTCTTGGTTTTCACCTCTAAAATCTAAGTGAATTGGACTGGCTAATTTCCAAGTTTACTCTGAATTTTAAGCCTGCCAGCCACTGTGATATTGGTAGAGGGATAATTACTGACAGCTTGAACAAGAAGAGAGGACAAGTACTCTACCTACAGAATCCGCTATTCTCATTCCTCCTACTAGTGCACCTACTGTCTGCGCTGCCCTGTGGGCACCAGTCTGTTGGCTCTACTGAAATCTACTAGATGGGAGGCACCTTGTGCTGTCAGCATGCTGTCGCAAGGGTCAGGAGTTTTCTCTGGTCATAGCTCCCAGGCCAAAGGTCCCCCAAAAGTGAATTCCACGGAACCAATTTCTTTCTAAATCCACTTCATAGGGCATCTGGGTTTCTTACTTGACATGCAAGTATATGATCTCCCTTTATAGAAGTGGGTGTAAACTTACTCTCCAGAGGCAATTTGTTTCCTTGGAAGGCAATACACTGCAATGTGAGTAAACTTGTGGTGTGAAAAGCTAAACTTTCCACCGCGAGATGAACCAAGACAAGAGGAATATAGAATGTTTTTGTCTTCCATCATAAACTTCCCTTAAAAAGAATTTTTATCAGTTTATATTTACCGATCAGAATATAAAATTTGGGTGAAACAAACTCTAAACACCTGGACACAATCAGATGCCATTCACACTAACCTTTAAATATTTTCAATTACTGATTAATGAGACCTTGACTTCAGAACCAGCAGAACATACTCCTGTGATCTATCTGAATCTTTTCCAAGAGGCAAAAGCTTTTGGAGAATAAATTTCAGGCTCTGGCATATCAGTGCTTCTAGTCTCCTAAGTATCAAATGTCCTTGCAGGTAATTTTACAAATGTATGATTTTCTTAAGAGGGAGAAATAGTTAACTACTTCCAATTTAGTTCGAGAAAAGATTGATCAACCAGCCCACCTTTTGATACTGTGAGTGCTTCTGTCTGTCTTTCATATATTTTCTCACCTCATTGCCAAAACAAACAAACAAACAAATAAACAAACAAAATGGAGGCGGGGAAGAAAATCATTTCGAGGTATAATACAATTTTTTAGAATGAATTTAAAATAATTTAGAATGATCTTTTCTGAAATAGTCAATAATCATTTACTGATTTCCCTGGCTATCTTTTAAGTAGGTCTGCTTTCTGCTACTTTTTAAAATTACCTTATCATTCAGATTATTGCTCATTAAACACTAAATGCTACAGAGCTCCTAGGACAAGTCACACTCCAATCTCCAGTGCAGAACAATATGGTTAATGGTCTTGGAATTGCTAAGATATCATACATATCTTTTTAAAAAGCAATTTTAACTGAATATAAATATTAAATTAAAAAACTCTAACTTTAATTATAATATTTTTTCACCCACATACCACTTAGACATCAGAGTGCTGATTTTTTTTTTTTTTTATAAGATCGTGGTGCCATTAAAACATCTAGAGATTGAGGTTCATCTAGAGAAAAGAACTTCCTTTTCACTAAAGCCCTAGGAGAAAAACAGAGGGATGATTTTGGTCATTGATTGTACCTTCATTTTGTCAATGCCCTAGATGAGCTTTATGATCCCTTCCTACCTATTGAGTTAAAACTACAGGTGGCATTCTTTATCAGAAGACTTTTTCAAAGTATTGTTAACTGTTTTGAGAAAGACAAATCCAAGGGAGATTAAGGTGAATGAAATCAACAGATTCATTCATTCATTCACTCATTTCATATATCATGAACTATTTAATAATCTCCAGCTGTAGAACAGGTACTGTGTTAGGTGGTGCTGGGGGAAAAATAATGAGCAGTCAAAGGGAACAAGGGTCTGCCATTGGGGAGCTTGCAGTTTGGTGAGGAAGGTAGATGATCAAGAAAACCACATGAAGAAATGCATACTGGTAACTGGAAGTGCTTGGAGGTAGAGAGTCTCTCATAGAGGGCTGACTGGAAGAGAATGATCAGGGAAGGTGACTGGAGGAAGCAAAGTTTAACCTGAGATACAAAGGATTCTGAGAAGTTAACTAGGCAAAGGGGGAGAAGGTGGTGGTTGAGGAAAGAGAAAGAAAGAAGGTGGTGAAAGCACACATGAAGAGGCCTTGTGGCAGGAAGGAACAAGGGGCACTCAAGGGACTGGAAGAAGCTGGAGTGGCTGGAGCACAGCGTGGTGTGTGCAACGAGGCCCAGGTGTGATGAGCACCCAGCAGGCAGGTCAGGGCCAGGCTGCAGATTCTAGTAGGTCAGGGTTGTTTGTTTGTTTTCAAACTCTCATTTAAGCGAGTCAAACATATGGGGGAATATACCTCCCTCAGAGGAAAAAAACACCGTGGGACTTTTTTTTTTTTACTGTAAAACCTTGGCTTGAATTCAGAGTTTTCTTGGGCCACAAAAACCCAGGGCATCTTTAGCACAGCATCTAGAAGTCTCTCTAAACTTCACCTCAGGAGAGCAAGCAGTGCGGAAGGAGCGGGGAGAGGGTTTTATTTGCTAGAAGCAGATCAGAGTTTGGAAAGTCTCTGCCCTTCCCTGTTCCTAACTTGGCCTAGGAACCCAGAGGAGAAGAATGTACTCAGGGCAGCCTCTGTAGGCGGCAGCAGCAGTGCTCAAAGCTGGGCAGACTCCAAACTGGTTCTGTTCTCAGCATCTGCACCATGAAAAGCATTAGCTGTCCTTTGGTCATTTGTTAAGGTATCTATCGCATATATTTGGCAAGAATGGAGCATAACCTTTTTAACTTCGTCAAGTGCAATGTTTGCTTTGACAACAGATAAGAGAGGCAATGTCCCAGTGCAGTATGTGAAGTGTTATAACAAAGGTGTGGATCAGTTGAGATGCTTCCAGAGGGGGCTGCCTCTGGCTAGGAGCAGCCCTGTCAGCTTACCACAGCGGCTCTCAGAATTCTATCAGTTCTACGCATGCCACGCTGTGAAAAGGTTGAGAAAGGCTGAGAAAGCATTTGAGGACTCTGTCACTTTGGTTATCTATGAGTTTTTAGTGTAGAATAAGAAAAAAGTTTGAAGGATGTTTTGAAACAGAAATGATACGCTTTATGTTCTAATCCTTCCTTCTCATTTTCCTGGGCTCTCTTGATCTTTTACACTACAAATACCAGTCAATCCAACTCTCACTTAATATTTTTCATTTAAGCTGTTAAAAAGGTCTTTCTTGCCACACAAATTGTGTGATATTTCTCTTTTTATAAATGCCTTAAATGGGTGAAGAAAGATAGCCTGTTTACATCCCTCACCTTCCTCTTTTAAAAAATAATACTCTAAAGAGAAAATCAAATATTGGAGAACATCTAATGCTTTTCAGAAGAGGAAAAAATAAACACAACTTGTTTTTATTACTCTTGAAAGTTCTATTTCTATGAAATTCACTTTTCTATAATTCCACTGAAGCCTCCCATCTTGGAGTAATCACTGTTTGTTCCAAATCTTAATTAGAATGAGTTTCCTGGTCACTTTAAAGTTTTGATAGAAGTTGGCCCAGGAAAATTAACTATTGAAAAACTGCCTTTCCATTTTTGTGGAATGAGGTAGAGTATAAATAAATAAACCATACAAATAAATAAACTCAACTCATCCTAATGTTAACATTATATAAGAATCTCTCTTGTATATGGAGATGCAAATACAAAGTAATGGACTTAGAATTCAAACTCCGTCTCGTGTGTTAAGTATGACAAATACTGTGTTTTTCTCTAAAGGTGCTATAAATCTTACTGATAATTATCAAGAATAATTCTTTTGAAACTTTTTATTTTTATTTTATGAATATCCTTTCTGTAACAACATTCTAAAGTGGAACATTTTGGGGGTGTTCATGGCCCAAATAATATATTTCGAGCATGTCTTCTACCCACTTGCCATCAATCACTTCTTTCTTTTGACCTCTTCCCCTCCCATCTTTCCACCCTCACATATGCAAGAATAGAGCTGAGCCTCACAGCACTGCAGATTCTCTGGCACAGTTGGTTCTGTTCTTGAAGCAGTCGCTTACAGTTACAAAGAAGTGGGCACAGAAAATGATTTATAGTATGGAGACCAAGAAGTTAAAAAACTCTCTAGAGCAAAGAGAACAGGAGAAGTGAGAGGGTGATGTTGGTAATAACATCTTTAGATTCGTTTATCAGCCATCTTAGGCCAAAAAATATTTGGGTAACAGTGATTTAACTAAGTGGTTGTCATAATCCTCAACTTAGTTTACATATATAGAATATATAGACAGCTTTTGTGGTAATATTTAAATACCATATGCCATATATCTGCTAGGTGATACAAAAATTAGCAAGACTCTTCCTCCTCTTCCCTTGTGGATAGCCCTGAATCCTGAGAGATGAGTCAATCAGCTTTTGTGACCATTTTGCAACCCAAGGAAGTAGTTTCTACTACTGACTTTAGATATCAGAATATTATTTTGTATATTGAGCCCTAAATCTGTGCCTTACAGTAGGGGTCCTCAACCCCCAGCTGCAGACCGGTAGTGGTCTGTGGCCTGTTAGGAACCAGGCCACACAGCAGGAGGTGAGTGGCGGTGGGCCAGTGAGCGAATCTTCATCTGTGTTTGCAGCTGCTCCCAGCTGCGTCGCAGAGTCAGCTCCACATCAGATCATCAGGCATTAGATTCTCATAGGAGCACCAGTCCCTGGTGCCAAAAAGGTTGGGAACCTCTGCCTTACAGCATCCGATCATATTCCTAATTCTGTCCTGTGGAGCCTCCTCTACCATTTGACATCTATGAATGATAAATGTGGTTCTTTCTCTTCTCTTGGGCCTCCTAAAGGTGATATTGCCCAGGGATCAATCTGGGTCGTTTCTTTTTCTGCCTGGATAGTCTCATGACTTTAAACAGCATCCATATGCTGATAATGCCACACTTATATCAATAGCCATGTCCCTGCTCCTGAACTTCAAACACATACACCCTTTTGCCCACATGTCACCTCTACTTGGATGTCTAACAGGCATCTAAAAATCAACAGGCCCCCAAATTGTTGCTCCAAAAGTTCTCCCCATCTCAGTAATGTTAACTTTATCCTTCTAGTTGGAGCTCTCTGATCCCCTCCCTACCTACTCTTTACCTCCTGTCACTGCATTCCAACCAACCGGCTTCCTTGCTGAGCCTTAAAGACACCCAGGCATGTTCCTGCCTCAGAGCCAGTGTGCTCTGTCCCCTCTACCTAGAATGAATGCTCTTTCCCTAGATAACCACTTGGCTTGCTTTCTCCCTTTCCTCTTTCAAGTCTTTGCTTTTACGTTCCTTTCTCGTGTGAAGCCTTCCCTGATCACCCTGTTTATATTGCAACCCAAGCTCCTACCACTCCTATTCTCTTCCCCAATTCTCTATTCTTCCATAGAAATCATCACCTCTTTTTATATAATTTACACTTTCATTTTGTTTATTTGTCTTCTTCCACTAAAATGTACCATCTCAAAAGAAGTCTCCTCTGTAACAACTAGAACCCTACCTGGTACATAATGGGAGTTCGATAAATACTTATTAAATAAAAAATTGACACAATTGAAGTTCTACAGAATATACGTTGTTTGGATCAGTACCAGACCAGTGTAAAGACCCCAAGAGACTCATTTTCCTCTAGATTTAAAACTTACAAATAAACTCGCACTCAACCTGCAGAGTCCCTGTCCTCTGCAAGGTCAAGAATAAATGAGCTATGACTTTTCTTCATGACTCCTGTATATGTCCCCAGCTCCACTTTTCCCTTTAACTGGCATTTGTTCACTTGGATCAGGCTCTGCAAGCATGCCTCTGGGACAGTCATGATGGCTTGAGGACACAGCCTATATCAAGGAGAAAGGAGGGCTGTGGCCGGGAAGAGGAGAGGGCCCTGGGCACCCTTTGCTCACTGCTTAGCATCCTCTGTTTTCTTCCTCTCACCTTTCCGCTCCCTTCCTACTTCGACAGGCCCCAAGGACCCCTAGTGTACACACGCCAGCCTGTCAAGCAGAGAGTTACAGGAAGTGCAGTGGACATTATATTAGTATTTACTTCTTCTAGTTTTTAAAAAGTTTATAGTAAAAAGGAAGTCATCATTGTGGGTATTTAATTAATTCTCAGGTGAAATCATCACTTACTTGATTCTGTTACCAATATAATTTGATACTCTTGTTATTTCACCTTAGCTATTTAGTCCTCTAGAAATGAACAAAAACACATCTTTTATGAAACTATTCTGAAAGCTTGTATTTTAGATTTATCTCTTTGATTTCATTTAAATTTTCCATATTAGTGTGTGTTCATGTGGCAGAAATCTCTTTTGTCTGACTGTAAGCTGTTGAAAGATTATCTTGAATTTTGGTATAGTGAATGTAATAAGTTCTTTAAAACACAGCAATGTGGCAACAAGATAGGATTATCACTGTAATAATGAGACCCTGGCAAATGCCAAGAGAAAATAAATTCTTAGTAGCTCTGAACCCTGAAAATAGAATTTGAATAAACAGATAAGGAAAAATATGACATGTGAACATACATAAGTTTAATTAATTAAGCTTATGAATAAATTAGATAATGGTATAGAATTACTTTTTTTATCTAACCCATTACCATATTAGTTTCATTTCTACTCTAATAGCTTGTACAGTTGGCCCTTGGAAAACAGGTGTGAACTGTGCAGAAACACTTATATACAGATTTTTTTCAATAAATATGTATACCATTGTAAATGTATTTCCTCTTCCTTATGATTTTCTTAGTAACATTTTCTTTTCTTTAGCTTGCTTTATTATAAAAATACAGTATATAATACATATACAACATATGTGTTAATTGACTGTTTACTCGAATTGACTGTTTAATCGATCAGTAAGCCTTCCCATCACAATAGGCTATTAATTGTTATGTTTCTGGTGAATCAAAAGTTATACACAGATTTCGGACTATATGAGGGATTTGGTGCTCCCTAACCCCTAAACTGTTTAATGTCAACTGTACTTCTTTTCTGTGATTGGTATTAATATCTAATCTAGGTAAGACATTTTAGTAGTAATATTAATTTATCAGGAGTCATGGCCCAATGGATTTTTTTTTTTTTGAAATCAATTTCTTTTCTCAACAACACAATGTTGAGAATTTCTTCAGTGTTAACTCTGTGGACTATTTCAGAGAACTAGTTATTGATTTCATTTATCTGGGTCACAGATTTTAATTTTCTGGACTGGAGTTTAGTTTCAACTGGGCACATTCCCCAGGAAATAATAAGTGTTTGCTTAAACACACAGCATCTGTGATTTTTCATTTGCCAATTCACTTATAGGAGAACCCTCTGATATTAACAGCCTGGGGCAAAGGGTCTATGAATGAGACCAAATGGGTGGTTTTTCTTTCTTTTATTTCCTGACAAATAACAGTTAGTATAACATATATGCCCATTTCGTCAAAAGATGTAATTAAAAAAAGCCTTCCATTAAAGGTAGAAACTAGACCCAGTGCACATGAGGATAATTGACTTGGGATGTAATCGCCCTTACAAGCAAGGAAACAAGCTCACGTCTCCCCTCTCCAGTTAATTATGTGCGCCTCAGACACTTCAAGCTAAATGTAAAGTCTCTGTGTAAAGTCATGCTTCCTGTAGCACGACAGTGATTCTCATCAGTCTTGTACTGGGTCTCATTTTCAACTCATTCTATAAATGGACAGTTTCCTCCCCACCCACATAACCTCAGAAGGACACCTGCCAAACTGATGACAGTATTATATGTGGTAAGGGGAGAAAAGGCTAGAACTGAGAGTGAACCTCACAGGAGGCTTTAGCCTGGTTCATAATCGTTTATAAGACAGATGAATAAAAATATTCATCATTACATTACAATTTTTTTTACATTAAAATTTTTAAAATTTGAAATTCTTCATCTTTCCTCTGTTCTACATCATCTACTTCCTGTGCCCTGGTGTTACTGTGACTTCTGTTTTTCTTTAACTCAGCTTTTCCGGTGTTCTCTGTGTTACTATACACAGGTGCATCCTTAAAATCCTGCCTCCTCCTCTATTTCCACTTTGAGGTCATATTTTAGTGTATTTCCTTTTGGTCAAGAGAATGTATAAATAAATGTTTATATAATTTGGACCGTGCTTGTAATTAAATACATTGAACTTACTTGTTTTTGACTTCTAAGCTGGCCTCAGCCTATATTTTAGTGATTCCAACATATGTTTAGTACTTCAGAGTCCACAAAGCATTTTTATTTTCCCTCTCCATCCTCCCGCTCTGCTCTACCCTAGCCTCTATGCTGCTTTTTCCTCCTTTTCTTATAATATAGCAAATGACTCCTTCCTGGGAGCCTTTACCTATAGCAGAGTGGAAGGATTATCCTGACTACGTTCAACCATTCAATTCCCTCTTTGCTTATTACACAGCCTCTAGGGTGATATGAACATCTGCATGGAAAAAAATAGTAAAGGGAAAATAAACGTCTGTAATCAGTAAGACAGGCTTGTTTATGGCAAGGACAAGAGTTTGAAATAGTATTTTTACAATCATTCTATATTTAAAAAAATAAACGATTGGATATAGGAATAGATCAAATATCTGCTGAAAAGCTGTTTATGGAGTGACAAAAACCTGTGTGTAGATTTCTGATGTAAGATGGACAGAAAAGAGCATTTACAATAGCTTCTTAATTTGTCTTCTTTTGATCTCTTTTCTCTGTCAAATCCATCTGTCACAACGTCATTATTAAGATATTTATAAAATACAGATTTGATTTAAAAATATGATTGCTCTGATTAAGAATCTTTGCTAGAGTACTATTATCCACCAAAGCAAGTCAGAATTCTTTTAAAATATGGTCCATTCTACCTTTCCATGTCCATCTGTAACCTCTGTGCAGAGGACTCTATGTCCCAGCCATTCAAAGTGAGGAAGTAACAAATAGTCCATGAACTTGCCAGATGCTACCACTCCTCTATGACTTTTCCCTTCGTGTGCCTGCTGACAAAAAAATGCCTTGTGGCCACCTCTTCACTTGTTGAACTCCTACTCGTCCCTCAGTGTCCAGCTCAATTGCCCCTCCTCTGTAAAGACCTCTCTAGGCAGGATTAATTGCTACTTCCTCTCTGTATCCTTGACCCTTTGGCTCAGATAAATATAGAACTTATCACAACAAGCTTTGATTTATCCCGTACAGGTCTTTCTTCTCGTATAGCCCATGAAATCCCTGAAGGGCAAGACCATACTGTGTTTACTCTTGTAATCTCAGTGCCTAATATGGATTCTATCAAATAGTCAACGTTCATTTTGTCAGTGAATGAATCATTCATCTATGGAATGACCATTCTATAATGCCGTAAGAAAAAACTGCTCTATTACTAAAGCCCTTGAAAGGATGCTATTATCTCTTAGTCACAGAAGGGACTCTGAGAGATCACTGGTGAATCATTGATTATCTCATTTCAGGGATGCTCAATTCTCAAGAGAATTGCTCCAACCTACCTACCTCCTTGGAATATTTAGTATTTGGTATTAGACAACAATTACTAAATTGCCCATCAGCTTTCTTGTTGTGAGAAATCCTTATTTTGTTTTATCATTCTTTTCTCAATTCTCTTTTCATGCTCCTACTAATTGGTCAGCAACTAATGACCACAAATAGGCAACCCTAGTTGGCACATGGTACTAAATTTAGGGTTTCATGTTCCTCCCATAGTCTTGGAGATCTGGAAGTATGAAAGAAAAAGAGGAAGAGGACAAATGAGGACATCTGAATTAGAGAAAGGGAAAGTGCATGTGGCATCATTAGAAGGGAAGAGTCACAGACAGTTGTCAGCTAAGAGTGCTAAGGAAAATAAAAAATATAAAAACAAAACCAAACGAGAGGATGCCTATAGTGAACGTGGTATAGTGCGATGATTTTCACTTTTTTCCCCCCGCTAGGAATGGGAATCTTCCTCATAAGTCTGTCGTAGAAATAGCAAGTTGTCTAATGCAATGCTCATTCTTGGTAACAGAATCCTGAATTCATTTGGGGCAGTAACATGTCCAGTCAAAGGACACAGTGCCAGCTTCTGTGGCAGTGTGGAGGCTATAACTAAGTATCAGCTGATAAGATATAAGTGGAAGTGACCCATGGGGCTTTAGCAAGTCCATTTAACAGTGAAAGGGTACACTCTTTTTTGACCTTTTTTCCTTCCTGTTATGTAGACTGCAGGTGCAATGACTGATTTCAAGCAGCCATTTGGACTGCAAGGAAGCATTCTAAGAAATGGTAGAGCAAGACGAGAAAAGCCTAGATCCCTCGCACTGAGATCCATCACATTTGCTGAGCCACAGCTGCAAAACCCGCCAGGGTTGCTTATCTCTAAACCCCTAACGTGAGAGAAATTAACTTCTTTCTTGTTTAAGCCACAGTTATTTTGAGTTTTCTGAACTTACTCCTAATTGTTGAACTGTCCTTGTCCTCAAGAAGCTTAAGATCCAGAACAACAATATTTGGCACAAAGTAAAGTACTTAGCAAGATAGGTACACTTAATTCTGTGTAATTATTGGATTCACAAATAATGAAGCTTCAAGGAAGTAATATTTTAGACCTACTAGCAAAACTAACTAGTTAAAAACTAAATTATAAAATGTTTATGTGAACATGGAGAAAGATGAGGCAGAATGCACAAGGCTACTAATATTGATTACAGATGTTTGGATTTTTACTTCTAACAATAATCAAGTTATACTTTTGAGGTTTAAAAAATTAAAATAGGAACCATTTTAAACTAAAAGCAATAACTGATAAATATTTCTATAAAGGAAAGCTATATTTACTTATTTATATTGCCTTTTTAAGGAGAGAATTCTATAATTCTATTTTTAGGCCCTTAGATACCTAGATTCTCATCCTTGATCCACTAACAACTGGTGAATCATTGATTATCTCATGTGAAATCTTGGGACTCTTTGGATCTTAGTAAAATGAGAATGTCAGTAAATTAAAGTTTCTTCAAGCACTAAAATTCTGTGAATTTAATCATACATTTGCTTTAACAGATATCATACTGTACTCTCCAGTCTGATTTCTATGAATTCAAAAGCTGTTAAAATGAGTTAGTTATGATTAGTTATGTAGTTCTTAAGTATCTATTTCTGAGACAGGGATGACTAACAAATATAAATGCCATGGAAGAATAAGATTGGTAATTCCAAATTCCACCCTTCTCCTATGTTTCCATACACATAACATGGTATTTCTTAAGGTGCTATAATTTTGGGGTTTCCATGTCTGTTTCCCTATAGACTGTGAGCTCCTAGGGTGGGGGTGGGAATGGGGGCAGAAAATTTGTCTCTCTGGTGTCAAGCAGTGGTTTGAGTATACAACAGGAAGCTCTGCTGAAGAGATGAGTGAGCGAAGCAAGATTTGTGCAAAAAGATGATGGTCCTAAGAGAAAATGATGGCTAATCTTGAGACTGATAACTTGAAATCCTGTCTTTTTTCTTTGTAGTCCATATTAAGATTTTAATTGATTTGTGATGTATTCATTAGCCACAGAAACTTTAGGAATTCTTGATAAGTTTTGTAAGGTTTATTGACTTTTAGGTTGTTGTCAGGTTAATTCAGCCATCAAGAAAAAAAAGGCATGTTTCTTGCTGGCAAGAATAAAAAACTATTGTTCTGTCTCTCAGCAGTAGACTGCATAGAGAGCCTTCAGCTGACCCTGGGAGACTGGGCAAGAAGACGTGAGGACTGTTGCACAGTCCATCTCCAGAGACTAGGGGACACTAGTGGGAAAACTCCACCTGGAGCCCTGGTCTTAGCAAGGCTAGGCCAGTGCCATCAATGAGGACTAGGGACTGACTATCCCATTCTTACTGTTGTCCTACATGCCATCTGAATTAATGACACACACTATCCTCACATACCTTCCAAGGAAAAGCAAATAAAAAAAGTGACAAAAGACTCATGGCTTTTACTCCAACCACAAACAAAGCTGTTTCTCTGCCCTCTTTCTGGTGATTGTCTTTCTACTTCTGGATGGGTCCAAGAGTAGCTACCGCCTCAAAAGCAGGTGCAGAGAATCCAGTCCTTCCTCCCTGGGGCCTCCTCTCCCCCTGCTGTTCTAACAGGGGTGCCCTAAAACCGACATAATTGAAAATGATTCGAAAATTTGTCTCTTTGGTGCCTCCTTGTTCTCTCATGCAGAACAAGAGGTAGTCTGAGTATCATTTACATATGCCTTCTATGTGGAGACTTGCATCAAATTGTAAGCATTGTATTTTATTTTTTTTAATTCTGATGTATTTATTTTCACTTACATCATCTTTTAAAAAAATTAATTAGTTAATTAATTATTTTAATTGTGTAAGTATTTTAAATAGAGATATTAGGAGTTAAAAAATCACATCATTAAATAAAAATAGATTTCAAATAACAATAAAAGTAAAGTATCAGTACTAAAGAGCATACCGCAGTACCCTGGGGTTCCACATACTGTCTTCATGAGCACTTGATGTTCCACAATTTTAGAGAGTCCAAAATCAGCTAAGGAAAAAAAAGTAAAATTTATTTAAAATGGATTCCAAAGAAAAAAATTAATGAAGCAAGTTCTTTCTCAGCTTTTATAAAATGATAGAATGCTTCTGTTATTCAAAATACAACTAACATTTATTTATTGACTTGTTTTTGTATTAATGATGAAGCGAATGTAGATGAAGAGGAAACTAAAAAAAAGTAATAATAATAATTCAAGTCCTGCTTTAAATTGGAGAAAAATATGACTCCCTAATACATTTTAAGTTCCTTTCTCTACAATTCCCAGCTTTTAGCAAGCAAATACGTTATTTCTTCTTGAAGTAATAGTTGCAAAAGACATATTTTGTATAATATTAATTCTGAGATTTATAAAACAGTAACTCTAAAGGACAATCTAGAATTAGTGACATAATTCAGAACTTTTAATCTCTTGGAATAAGTCAATGTAAAAAAATTAGACTTTCATAAATGTCAAGGAAATGAACAGAAACATCAAAATGTTTATTCTATTTCAAAATAAATCATGTCATTCCCTAGCGTATTTGGCAGATAAGAATTTATTCTCATGTGAGGAATACAACTTTTTTTTTTCCCCCCAAATCCTTTTTATTTATTCTTCAGAATATTACCTAGATAAAACATCATCAAAAGTTGCTACTATTATGGTCTATTTGCTGGGCTACATGTGCCTCACTCTGGAAACGTCAGGAAACCGTTCAAGGTCATTCTTCAAGGAAGACAGGTGCAGAACTGATGCCATTTTAGACTTCAAAGACAAGCCCACATTTCTACGGAGGTGCTGATCCTTATCAGGGGAAGCGGCAGGGAGTTCTTCAGAAAGAAAGGCTCTTCTGCCTAAATTAGTGTCTATCCATCCATTTAAAGAAATTCCTTTAAGGATAAAATCTTTGAAAGCGATGTCAAAAGAAATAGGAGCCTCCCTGCTGCCCACTGCCTTTCAGGAGTGATAATGAGAACGAGCTGGCCGCCCAGCAGGACTTCGGTGTTTTTTTTCTTCAGCTTTTTGCATTTATAAAACACATTATGCTTTTTGAGCTCTTCCATGATGTGTACAACTTAATTTTCAAAGGTGTTAATACTTATAAATGCAGGGCACTCATCAGATTAGCATTATAAAGGACCACACCAAGAGAGCAAAGCCCTTCAGAGAATTTAAGACAGATTCTACTAAGGAGAATCCACCTACAATAAATCTTACTTTTCTTTTCTTTTCTTTTTTTTCTGCAAATGAAGATTTGCTTTGGAAGGCACATGGAAAGTAATAGTTAATATACTTTTTTTCTAAAATGCTGATTTAAAGATCTCTTTGGTTAGATCAGAATTTCTCAAAGTTCTTCTTCATCGTTCTTCAAAATGTTTAGTGGGGAAAAAAACAAGGTTTTCAGAGTTAAATAAAGTTTGAGAAAAGCCTCGCAGGACACTACATTAGATGTCAGTCCATACATTAGCTTTTTAAGGTTCTGAGAATTCCTGCAGAAATAAAAATCTTGTTTAACTTTAAGCTGGCATTTTCTAACCTATTTGACCAAACTTAGCACCCCTACAAACCACTCCCACCTCCCCCAAAAGGGAATTCTTCACTCTTGTGCATTCAGCTGAGGAACCAAGGTTCTGCTGATTGCACTTTGGGAAATATGTATCTTAATTTATCTCTGTTCATATAACAGTGACACAGATCCTAAATTCACTGATAGGTACAAAATATTCACGTCAAAATTCTTGATTATCTAAAATTAAGCTCCCTCCAATTTGTGGAATAAAAGTTAATAACCAAAAAAGAAGTGTTAAGTAATCTGTGATTTTCTTCTATATAAACTTATCTATAAAATACAAAGTCACCTCCTGAAGTCTCTGTCATTTCCAAGAGTTGTGATTCCTTTGTGTTTCCAGCAATGGAACGCCAACTTTAGGCACTAATTCCAGATCAATATTCCAGGAAAGAGCACAGACTTCCCAAAACAATGCATTATTCCTTTATAGGCACCAAATATTTGAGAAAATTGAATGGAGGTTAAACTGGATGGAGCCATAATCAAAAATTCCATAGAGTAAATTTCTTCTGCTCTGGGAAGAGGGGTCATAAGACACCAGGAAATGGCCTCACCGATTTTGAGCGGTGCATCTGGGGCTGGAGTTGCATAGAGAAGGTTCTCTGGTTTGAGATCACGATGGACAATCCCATTTTCATGTAGGTACTAAACAGAGAATATAATAAAGTAGCATTCATGTAATTATATTTATAGTTCTAATATTCATATTTACTATTTTCAGAATTATAATAGTCTTTAAGTTATGTGATTCATGAGCACACACACATTATGATTTAAAAATAAACACCATGAAGGAAAATGTATTTCAAACTATACATCATTCTAGATAGCTTATATATAATTATCTAAAAGTGAAATGGAATTGAAATTATATAGAACCAACTGCCCAAAATAAAACATTTACTCCTCGGAAGATATTAGCTACAGTTCCCTTTATTCATATATCCATATCTGCTCAAACTGACTAATTATTATTATAAAAAGTGAAGGTGCTGTATATTGAAATTTGTCTGATTTATTATCTGAAAAGCATAATTGTATGTGTCATCTTAGAAACTTACAACCATGGCAAAGACTTCATAATTACTGTTCGAACAATCATTTAGATGTGAGTAATTATTATAGAGAACACATCCAACCCATGACCCTGTGTAGTTTTCCCTCCTAGTGCCTCAGGTATCTATTCTCTGTCCCTGCCTACCGCTCTTGCCTTCAGCCAGGCCACATTCCTCTTAATTACTCGATTACTAGCTTAATTGCCAGCCAGCTCTTCTCCAGCCCATGCTCCTCCACACAGCCAAAAGAGTCCTTTTTTAAAGTGCAGATTTTGTCACGTTGCTCCCTGCTTACAATCTTCAGCATCTTTCCCTTGCTTTTGGCCTGAGTGGCAGCAGCAATGTTGCATATGATTTTATATCTCTTAAGCAGGGGTCACAAAGACTTCAAGGGCATGAAGGTACCCTGAAAGAATGAAGGAAGTTGGCACAGTGTAAAGTAAAAGGGAGACGCCTCGAAGTCCTGGGGACTGTGTCTGTCTCTGGAGAGAGCACGACCCCTTAAGAAGCAAAGCAACTCGGGTTCAGCCAGCTGTTGTGGGGGAGGCCCTACATTGCTAGCTTTTCTGATTTTTCAAGGCAAGATAGAAATTCAGATTTTTTGATGTAAAATATCCATTTTAAATGTTGACAATGAAGTTGAAAAATTTTAAACCCTGTAGAGGCCAGACAAAACACTCTGCAGTCTATGATTCTTGCTTTGGAATTTAAAACAGTCCCTGGCACTCAGTAGATGCTCAATGAACAGCTGTTAAGTACATGAGTAAACAAATATTTTTCTGACTCTGCTTCTTAAATTAGATCTTTAGGCTGTGCTCCTAGTCTTCTCTTTTGCTGTAAACTCTTCTTGATTGTCTACTCCTTTCCTTTCAGCTACTTTTTATAGCGCCCCTCCCTGCCCAAGTACACACGTGTGTATAAAAAATTGTGTGGTGAGATTATAATTAATTTAAATTACATTTTAATATATAAAATCATATTATATTTTAAATATAATATATTAAATATTATATTAAATAGATTAATATATTAAATATATTTAATAGATATTATATATCAAATATATAATAATATATCAAAATTAATTATATTTTAATATATAAAATTTAATTATAAAATTATACATTACTTGGGTGATAAATTTTTAAAAAATATTTTTTAAAAATAAATTTTTAAAAAATATTTTTTAAAAAAATTTTTTAAAAAATTCTATATTAGTGGCAGGCATTTCATACTCTCTTATTCTGAAAACCATCTGTTACAAATGATGTGCTCTGAATATGAATAAACACATTTAGTTGGTAACTATATCTGGTCTCATAGTAACTAAACAAACTATGTAATTACATTGCTAGTAGTTCAAGACTGTAAAAACCATTTATGTCTCATTTCCAGTTGGCTGTCTCATAGGTACCTTAAGTTTAACATGTCCAAAACTGAACTCTTGACCTCCCAGCCCACTTCTAGTTTTTCTCTTCTTGAAACATGGTATCTCATCAACTCAAGTGTTCAAGTAAGAAACTGATTGTCTCCTCTCCCTCACTGCCTCCATTTGATTCCTACCAAAGTGCTGTTGATTCTAATTCTAAAATGTCTCTTGAAACACCCAGCATTTATGCCATTGTCATGATCATAGCTAGATCACCACAGTAGCTGCTTAACTACGCTCTTTGATTTCCAGTGTGCCTCAGGCTGTTCTCCACACAGCAGCACAGGGAATCAGGCCATTTCCTTTCCTTGGGAAACTCTTCAATCATTTCCCATTACTTTATTCTGCTTGTAAGGCCTTGATCATCTGGCTCCTGCTTCCCGCTCCAGTCTCACATTCTGCTACTTCCCTTTCTCTTGCTCTATTCTACCACATAGACTTTCTTTCAGTTGCTCAAAGACCCTACCTAATCTCTTTCCCACCTCAGCATCCTGATTCAGCTGCCTTCTCTTCCTGGAATGCTTTTCTACTCCTTTTTTTTTTTCCCCACCTGGCCAGCCCTCCTCATGCTCAGGATGAAACTGTAACGTCAATTCCTCAAGAAGGTTGTACTTGTCCTTCCAAACTAACATATGTGCCCGCCCACTCTTATATATTCTCATTGATTCCTCCTAATTTTCTTTACAGAATGTGTTTCTTTGCAAGCTCTATGTTCAGGATGTTTCCCTCACTAGACTGAAAACTCCATGAGACAAGGAAAATTTTTATCTGGTTTCCCAGATTTCTAGTTTCCTGTATAGTGTCTGGCACTAAGAACACACTCGACAAATACTTTTGAATGATTAATAAAGAACTCAATTTTCCTTCTGAGAAATTGAAATTCCTATTAATGGTAATCTACATCTTTTATTCATTTGCTGTTATTAATTTGTGATAGAAGTTAAAATTTTTGTGCTTACATTGCAGCAATGTATTTCCATAGCAACATCATTTTGATACATTTAGCTGTAATAAGGTTCAGCATCTATGTGCTTATGAAACATACCACACATATTATTTAAAAATACTCAGTCACCTCAGAGATGCTCACTGAGTATCAGTTAGATGAATGAAATTTACAGCATCACTTCGAAAAAAACCAAAACCCAATAATAACATTTTAACTGCAAGATAAGGCAAAAGGGTTTTATCTTCGAAATCACGTTTTGAATAATTATATAATTAGGTTTTGGTCTTCTGTAGTAGCATTAAGTTGATAGTTATGGCTGACTTAATTTCTTCACATCTTTTGACACTGCTGTGAATATCTAATACAGCATATGCCTCAGGGGAGTTTGATGAATGACAGTTGAAAATTCATCTGTTTGTTTTCTCTTCCGTTTTCTTCAGGTCTGAAGCATTCATAAATTGTATTTGCCAGTGTAATAAAATGGAACTGAGCAGTGATTCGGCCAGCTCTAATGACACATTAGTGAACAGCAGGTCAGCCAAAAGGCCTCTGTTTGTAAATGAAGGCTCCCTGCTGGACTCTAGTGGTGAGCTTGAAGACGACTGGGCCTGCCGTTGTCCCTGCAGTAAGGTTCCCATGTGTGGTCATTGCTTCAGGTTTTGGGTGTGGCCTAGAAGTGTCTGGATAAAACAAAGCTTTGCTCAGAAATGCTTGCTGGAGTAGCCATGTCATGGGGAAAGGGAGCAGGATGCTGACAGGGAGGATAGTTTTGAGTGCCACTGAGCAGGGAAACCTGGGGTGTCAGGTTAGAATAGTTGACAAGAAGAGAGACCATGAAGAGCAGTCAGACTCCGGTTCTTGTTTTTGATTTTGGTACCAGTCTCCTGGTGTACACAGTCAGAATGGAGGAGCATGGATACTCTTGACAGGTTGGAAATTCATTTCTCTGTCTATATATGTGCATGTTAGAAAACTATTATGTACGTGTTCCCAAGAGTAATCTATATGGTGCTAGTGGAAAATGTCATTTACCCGTACTATTTCCATTAGATTCAACTCAAAACCTAAAACATTTACTCAACCAAGATTTCAGTGAAACACCATTGCTTTCAATAGCAATTATTATTAATTGAATGGCTATCTTTTTAAATTAGGCATTATGCAAAAAATTGACAGAAAAAAGTGATGTTCCCTGATTTAAACATACAAGTCTCATGCTGACAAAAATATAGAGAAAACTGAAGTAATATACATTTAATCAACAAATGAATCAGTATACAAAATGTATTTGTATATAAGATCAGAGCAAGTGCATGATGTGAGGCAACTTTCCAAGGGGCTGTTGAGAATGTTTAGAGAGGATAAGCATGTGATAATTTCATTCTCTTATATCCAATGTATGTGGTAAGATTTCAGAAAAGATGCGATTTTAGGAATGGAGGCTATGAAAAGCTTTGACCAGTTAAATGGAGGTGGTATTCAGGAGATAGTATAATGCATAGCTTGGGAAAAGATCCCCAAATGATCCACAGTTACAAAGAAAAAAGCAGCAAACACGTTTTTAAAATGAGAGAAAAGAATTCAGGTTTCAGCACAAGAAAAACAAAGAGAGTGCCTGAATCTGAATGGTCTGGTCAAGCAGAGTCTATAGAGTCTACAAAGAGGCAGAACTCTTGTCTGTCTGGAGAAGCTGATTGGGCAAATTTGAGGATGAACGTAGAAAGCACTCCATCCTTAGGCAAAGGGATGAGCTTCTTGCTAAGGATGGGGAAGCTGGAAGAACTATTACGAGAGATGATCGAGTTTTAGACCATAGCACACGCTCTATACACTAATAAGTTAAGAGTGGATATTTGGGATGTATTAAAGGAAAAGTTTTTGGATGCAAGTGAAATGTATATCAAATATGACAAAGAGTAAACATCTGTACATTTTCCTGGGAAAACATACCCACAGATGTATAGATGGTTCTTAAATAAAACATGTGTTAAAATAGAATGTGGAATTAAAAAAGAAAAAAAATAACCCAAACATATCTTACCATTTGGTCTTTCAAAAAAATGCAATCACCAAATGCGCAAACTCTCTTTTAAGCAGACAATGTAATACCACTGCTCTGAATTCAGGGGGTGTCTAGACATATAATTAAACTCTCTCTATGGTCCTAACAAAACCTGTGTCATTGCGTAATGAAAGCGACTGCATAGTAATTTAGTTTAATTACAGCTATGCTGTGTTCGATGGGCTGTGTGTGGTTAATTGATAATGTCTCAGGAGTTGGTAGGAGGAAGTTTGAATCTCTTTAAAAGTCTAACAGGACAAAGAACAACCAGTCATTAAAAAAAAAAGAAAACAGTGTTCTGACTACAGTTCTCCTACTGAGAAGAAAAATTAAACTGCATGAATTCGCTCTTCTCTACTCCTCAGAAAATTTAGAACCAACATATATCAATTTAAATAAGGATTTTATAGAGAACACTCTACTTTTATGTCATATCTGCTTTGGACACCTGCCACTACCTTTGTTTTTACTCTCGAAATCTATTCTATGATGCCTTCAGAATCGTCAACAGCCTGTGAAGTGAAAGACAACATAAATTGCTCAGTTCCATTCTGCAGTGCACAACCAAGTTTACTTTGGTATTGTAGGTTTGCTAGTGTTGAATTCTATTGTGTATGTCTAACAAAGTCTTTATTTTGCCTTCATTTTTGAAAGTCATTTTTGCTGAGTTTAGAATATCAGGTTGTGCCATCGTTTTTCTTGCAATGCTTTGATGATGTTATCCCACTGTTTTTACTTGCATTATTTCCAATAAAATGTTTAATGTCATCTTTACTTTTTTCTTCTGATATAATGTGCCTCTTTTTCTCTGACCGCTTTATGTTATTTTACTTATCTTTAATTAAGAAAATTGAATAAAATATACCTTGATATTTTCTTCATATTCCTTATGCTTGAGATATGTTAACATTCTTGAATGTATGGCCTTTTAAGTTTCTTCAAACTTGGAAAATTGTGCATATTATTTCTTCAAATATAACATTATCTGCCATCATTATTCCATGACTCCAATTATACATATATAAAATATATAAGTATAAATATATTATATCCATATATATGATATTTTGTTCATTTTGAATCTTTTCCTGTGTTCATTATGGTATCACACGGAGTATTTTCAATGCTCTAAAAATTCATGGTGCTCCACCTATTCACCCCTCCTGTCCCACCCAACACCTGGAGACCACCGATCTTTTTATTTTTGTCTCCATATTTTTACCTTTTCTAGAATGTCAGATAGGTGGAATGATACAGTATGTAATCTTTTCAGATTGATTTCTTTCACTTAGTAACATGCACTTAAGGTTTCTCCATGTCTTTTCATGGCTTGATAGCTCATTTCTTTTTCAGTGCTTACTAATATTCCACATACCGCCAATTCATTCACCAATTGAGGGTCATCTTCGGTGCTCCCATGTTCTGGCAATAATAAATAAAGCCACTATAAATATACATGTGCAGGTTTCTGTGTGGACATAACTTTTCTGCTCCTTTGGGTACATGTTAAGGAGTGTGACTACTGGATCGTATGGTTAAGAGTATATTCAGTTTTGTAAAAAAATTTTCAACTGTCTTTTAAAGTGATTGTACCATTTTGCATTCTTACCAGCAAAAAATGAGAATTTTTGGTGCTCCACATCCCCATAGGCATTTGTCATTGCTCTGGATTTTGGTCATTCTAATAGGCTCGTAGTGGTATCTCGTTGTTTTAATTTCATTTCCCTGATGACATACAATGTTGAACATCTTCTCCTATGCTTATTTGCCATTTGTGTATCTTATCTGGTGAGATCTTTGGTCTATTTTTAAATCAGGTTGTATGTTTTCTTATTGTTAAGAGTCTTTGCATATTTTGGCTAACTATCCTTTATCAGATGTGTCTTTTGCAAATATTTTCTACCAGTTTGTGGCTGGTATTATGATTCTCTTAACATTGTCTTTCAAAGGGCAGAAACTTTAAGTTTTAATGAAGCTCAAACTTATCAATTATTTCTTTCATGGTCATACTGTCATTAAAAACCATGCTAATTCCTTTTAGCCCATCTTTCTCATCATTCCTAACACTTAAAAACAATAATACTATTTGCTATCACTATTCCATGACTCCAATTGTATGTAGAATATATAAGTATAAATATATATATATATCATATATCTATATATGATATATATTGGATGAATGAATGAAGAAAGTCCTAAGTTATTCCAAGTTGAACTCTCAGTCTCTTCTTATGTTGCCAGACTTCACTTTGAGGGGAACAAAAGATATGTTCAACAAAATGTTGAAGGAGAAGCCAACTGGTGCATTTGGAGTGTCAACCTGGTCATCAACCTGGTCAGAAGCCAACTGGTGCATTTGGAGAGCCAACTCTGCTAGTTAAGAGCAGTCTGAATAATCAACCCATGAATACTGCACTATATTTTTGACCCCACAAAACTGCCATAAAAGAGCAACTACTTGTAAAGAAATACAATAATTGAAAAATGTAAGTTAAATTTGGCTACAAAAAATTGAATGTCTTCTACTCGATTTCTTACTATTGTCTCACATTAGGCATGTTCGACTTTTGATGCTACCATCATTCTGGATATTGACAAAGCTACAGAGCTGATTGCACCTGGAAGAGTTACATCTGTGGAGCTATTATTATTCCCACCTACTCTTGTCCTAAAATGAATGGGATGTGCATTTGCACATATTCTTAATTTAGTTGAGACAGATTTTTTAATTATAGCATGTAAAGTGAGTCTCTCATTATATAATATAAGTAGCTTTCAAGAACTGAATCCAAGAGTAAAAAAGCAGAGGAAAACACAAACAGGTACACTTGCCGGAATGCACCTGTGTCTTTACAAATATGTGTGACTTTTTTCTTGCTATGTGATCTTTAAAATGGATGCATCTCACTTATCTATTTCAGTGTTAGCCCCTGAATATGGTAGAGGAAGGCAGACGGCAGAGGGGTTAAGAGTATAAACTCTGTAGTTGTCTTTTATTTTGCGTTCTAATCCTGATTCTGCCACGAACCAGCTTTGTGATCTTGAAAAAGTTACCTAACCTTTCTGAGTCTCAGTTTCCTTATCTGTGAAGTGAATATATGAGACCCATAGCCTTATAGGTGTGAAGAGTAAGTGAAATGACATACATAAAGCTTTTAGCTAAAGCTTGGTTCACAGTAAGTGCTTAATAACACATGGTAGTGATGTCTGGTATTATTATTATTATTATTCTTGAGATAGTTGTTATTAGGTTTTAGTTATATTTAGTCCAATGATATATATATTTTTTTAAGACTCTATCTTCTTTCAGGTTTCTATCAGAATAGAGTATAAGCATTTAGCTCTTTTACTAAATGGCCCATTATATGAATAAACAGAAGGTATAAATGTTGTGAATCAGTGTGTAATGAGGCTCTTCCTCAGTGATATGAACTTATAATAAAATAACATTTCTGGAATTCTGCAGGATCCAGAGCCAATAAGCTTTGAGTATGGCTGAGTTTTTGTAATAGTAATTCCAAAGGCAAAGTTGAGAAGATAATTTAAAAGTTAAGAGACTCTGATTTTGGATCAGTTCTAACATTCAAGGGAACATTTCAAAGGATAAATCACACAGATGGTCAGAACCTATGGAATATTCAACACATTATTCATAGAAGTGTAAGTGATTCGAGGTTAAATTTTGAGAAGTAGAAACCAAGATTAGAATGAAAGTGTATGTGCGAGAAATTATGTTTTCAATGTAGATTTTCCCCTGTATTTATCATATGTCAAGTTCTATAAAATTAAATATGTTTTCTCAAACATAGAGAAATTCGCCATGTATTTTTATTTAAACTTTAAAATCATTATGTTCCTTGAAAAGTGCTCTTCTGCAGTTAGATTAACATTATCATTTTTAAAAGTAATGTGATATTTTGAAAGTAATGTGATTTAACAGTTTCTTGAATTATTAAACATATTTGAAGTCCTATTGTCTTTTAGAAACCACAGCTACAAAGCCAGTTCTAAAATATTCCTAGAACTTAAAATGCTGGGATCCTAAACAAGATTAGTAAATAATTAGATTCAAGTTCATGAACATATATTGTGTATATTATGTGCTATAAATACAGAAAAGTATACAGTGTGTGTGTGACGGGGGGGTGGGTTAGAGAGCAGAGGAAAAGGGTGACAGATCTAGATGAATCAATCATTATTCCTAGTCAAGAGATAACCTGCCTACTTCAGGAGACAGGCCCATGTATAACTAAACATGACACAGTGTGGGTAGTGCTACACACCGGTGGTGGAAAACGCCATGGAGTATAGAGGCAGAAAGTACATTTGTTGAAATTCTGAACTTATAGCTCTCAGGAACAGAAAAAGATAAAGATGAAAACAAATATATACAGTTAGTTTCAAAATTTATTACAAGTGAATGAAGAAGTGGGTAGAACCTTAGATTAAGGTTCAGAAGTTCTCTAAGAAATGTGCCAGGGAGCCATAGAAACAAAAGAGACCAAATGTTTCATCTGCCTTATTTAAAGAGATAGTGAAGAAAATTATCAAAATCCTACAAGACTGCCTAATGAACTTCTGTACAGACTGAAACTTAAAAGACCCAGAGTCCCAAAGGCTGTTGAAAAAGACTTGTACAGATGTTTGGCAATGTTGTCAAGCTTAGACTGGGAGTTTTAACAACTTTGGTTCCACTGTTTGTACAATCTCAGAGACTGTGAAAATGCTATATAACATGGCAAAAGGGACTTTGCACATGTAGTTAGGGCTACTAATCACTTTGGCCTTAAAATGTACAGATTATCCTGGATTATCTGGATGGACCCAGTGTAAATGTATGAGCCTTGAAAAGTAGAAGAGGAAGGCAGAGTCAGTCAAAGAGATTCAAAACATGAGAAAGATTTGATGAGCCATTGCAGGCTGGAAGACAGAGGAGGCCAACTGTCTAGGCAACCGTAAGGAACTGAATTCTGCCAAGAAAACTGAATGAGCTTGGAGAGGATCCTTCCCCAGAGCCTCCAGAAAGAAATGCAGCCCTGCTGATGCCTTGATTTTAAAAATGTGAGCATCTAGCCATGTCATGCTTAACTTCTGACCAACAGAACTGTGAGATAGTAAATGAGTGTTGTTTTAAGCTTCTAAGTTTGAGGTGATCTGTTATATAGCAATAGAAAACTAATACATAAATGGAAAGATTACCAAAGCGTATTGTTAAGGGAAAAAAATAAGTCAGAGAGCAATATGAGAAAACAAATGCATGTAAGTATATTGCATATTTATATTTTTATTTGCCAAAATGGCATACATAACCTGTCACAGCCGTCATTCCCTCTATTTGATCACTGATCTGTGTTTGAGCTTGGTTTCTGAGATACAACAAATAGTTTTGAAAACCTTTGAAAATATTTGTTGTGGTTAATGCTCTAAAGCAGTGAGTCCCCAACCTTTTGGCAACAAGGACCGGTTCTCCTATGAGAATCTAATGCTTGATATCTGAGGTGGAGCTGAGGTGGTGATGCTAGCACTGGGGAGTGGCTGCAAATACAGATGAAACTTTGCTCACTAGTCTGCCGCTCACCTCCTGCTGTGTGACCCGGTTCCTAACAGGGACTCCTGCTCTAAACTAACAAAATTGATTTCCTAACATATCTTTTTAAAAAGAGAGAAAAAAAAACAAGAGAAAAAAATAGAAGGAAGAGTATGAGAACACAGAATAACTGCTACATGTTAAAAAACAAGCAAACCAAAACACTCGCCAGAGAGTCTCTGAAAGGCCTGAGAACTAACGACATTCAAACTTAGCCTTGTGTTTGGGTCAACCTTTGGACTCCTAATTTACTTTCCCATAGAAACCATGTTTTTGGGTTGATTAGATTAATATATATATATATATAATTTTTTTTTAAAAGAAAACTAATGCATCACACTCTAATTATTAGGAGATGGTTGGTCTGAGTGTAATAGGCAGAATTCTAAGAATGATCCCTCTATGAAATTAGCTCTTATATGAAATGCCCTCCTTTTTGAGTGTGGGTGGAATCTATTAATATAGTGAGGTAGCATTTGTATGACTATATTAACTTAAATGACAAAAGGGAGATTACTCAGGTAAGCTTAACCAAATCACATGTGCCTTTGAAAAGCAGAGAGTTTTCTCTGGTTGGCTGTAGAAAAAGAAGTCAGGACTTGGAAGCACTTTAGCTGGCTTTGACATGGAGGAAGGTATGTGCCAAGGTATGTAGGCAGCCTTCAGGAGCTGAGGGCAGCCCCTGGTAGACAGGCAGTGAGGAAACAGGGACCTTGGTTATACAACCACATGGAAGTGAATTTGACCAATGTCCTAAATGACCTTGGAAGCAGAAACTCCAGTTAAGAGCCCAGCTGACCAATATTTTGGTTTCTGCTTAGCGAGACTCTAAGCAGAGAACCCACTACAGCCCACTGGACTTCAGACATAAAGACCTGTGATATAATGAGTTGTTTTAAGCTGCTCTTAAAACTAATAGAAGACAAATATGCTGAGTATTTTGCAGTTAGCAAGTGATAAACATAAATATAAACTCTTGGCACACAAGTGCCATGTGACTCTTAGTGACTCCACAGTGGTAGGGACTAAATATATGCTCAAGAAATATTTTTCACTTATTTCATTAGGTGGTGAATGAAAGCATTAAAGAATACATGGATGAAGCAACAAACAATAAGTTGGTCAGTTAAATCATCCAATAAATATTTCTGCAATGCCCAATATATATCAGGAACCATTCTGGATATTGAACACAATACAATGAGGTCCAAGACCTCAGGGAATTTATATTCTAGTTTCAAACAAGGGTTCAAAATTCCATGGACTAGAGTTTCTCATGTTGGAGGAACAGAAAGTCATTGGAGGACCATGGATGAAGTGGAGTGCTATGAATAAAGGCCCATGGAGACAGAGAACACAAGGTCAGCAAGGGGACTTTTTAGATGGGACTTTGAGGGCTACGCATACAGGGTGGGTGTGATGGGGAGATGCTGAGGATTACATGGGAAAATGCTGTGATATGATGTATGCTTTTATCTTATAAATCCCAAATGTCTAAACAAAGTCTTGTAAATATCACAAAGCAAATGTGGGGAAAACCGATGACTACAGAGATGACAACACAATAATCTCCAACTTGTAGGTGTACTGTATCAAGTTTATAGCTGAAAGTCACACTTGGGTTCAACATATGAAGAAAACAAAGTACAGTTAAATGCGACTCACCCTTGTCTACATTCCAAGTTACGTATGTAATCCATTCATATTCTTATATTTTCCAATATAATTATACAACTTACACATATCTTTTAAAACAATTGAAGTGTTCTATTAAGAAAATCTGAGTTTTGACTATTTTTAAGTGTCCAGAGCACAGATAAGTAGCTCTCTATTTAATCCACCAACTACTTATAACATAGAAGGCAGAGCCCTGATATTCCAGCAAAATTTTATGGATTGATAATATGTGGAAAAGTACTTTCTTAAAAAAGTGACTAGAGCAGCCTCTGTAAACTTTAAACAAAATAAATAATCAGGAGAAAACACTAAGGTCATGAATCATGGAAGATTAATATTAAATATATGGCATAACAAATGCATTAGAATTATACCACGTTTCTTTCATGAGCTAATAAAGGGCTTGAAATTACATTTAGAAAAGGCAGAATCATAAAGTGTACACTAGGACACTGGGATGAGGAAGGGTCGTCTTGTCTTAGGTCAAGACAACATTTTGAACCTTCCAGTGGTTACTGAAATTTTTCTTAAAGTATGTAAAAAAGTTAACAAGAATTGTTAGGATGTCTAGCACTGCATACAGTGCAATGGTGTTCACACTACTTGGGATCTTTGGATGGCAGTGATTCTCTGGAATTCACAAGGTAATGACTGGTGAGAAGAGAAAGGAAGAGGAAGGAAAAGAGTTTGAAAATGAGGGAGACAGGACAGACTAAGGGGAAAATTCCACTTAGATGCATGGAAAATTGCGTGAAAGTGTTTTTTGTAGTCACATTATCTAGGTATTTAGTGTTATTGGGGCTAGTGCTATGAACTAAATATTTGTGCACACCCCCCACTCTCCCTCGGGATTCATACATTGAATCCCTAATTCCCAACATGATAGTATTTGGAGATGAAGTCTTTGGAGGTAATTACATATAGATGAGGTCATGAGGGTGGAGCCGCCATGATGGGATTAGTGCTCTTATAAGAAGATGAAGAAACCAGAGATAGTGACGTTACAGCAAGAGGATGGCAGTCTGTAAACCACAGAGTCATTCCCTATTCAACCGAAACTTGACAGAATAGCTGTGAATGAACTTCTAAAGACCATAATCGGATTTCATTAACCAATGTCACCATAAAAAAATAATTAATTAATTAAAAAAATAAAGACCATAATCCAAGGACATCGAACCAGAATCAGGTCACATCTACTCGTAACCTCGTGTCTCTGACACTTCGATGAGTTGTTGCTAAAGTGAAGACAATCTCAAGGTGTTTCCTTCCAAAAAGATAACTTAGATGTTATTTTTTAGCCTCTTTTCTCTTGTTAAATCCTTGCAGGCAGGATTGTGCCCCATGTTTATTTTCTATAGCTCTCCTCAGGAACTATAATGAATGTATGCTGTACGTGGTGATCACAGTCATCCTGGACTAGAGGCTTTGGTTGGTCTCTTAAAATGTTTGTCATTTTTGCTGTTGTTTTATTCATCTTGAGTTCTCAGCTAGAGAAGAGGGAAAAGAAGAGCATAAAAAGAAAAAAAATGTAGGAGAAGGAAACAGGAATAGAAGAAAAAGAGGTCTTGAGAGGAACTGTGAGACTGGATGGAAAAGAATGGAATAAAACCTCAGAGAGCAAGGGGAGAAGAGAGAATGCAGTGCTAAGTGTTAATAAAGAGAGAAAGTTTGATGAGAAGTTCTTATTAACCTTTTAAATCCTTTTATCTGCATCTTCTCTGCTCTAGATTATTCTTTATAATCTCCAAGTCTTCTCATTTGTAACATTTATAAATACCAACAGTGAAGATCCAAGGGGAACCCTGGGCTTAGTTGGTTAGCATGTTTCATTCATAGAATCACAGACCATATCCCTTCAGATACTTTTCATCTCTTGACTGGATGTTTTCATAACCTCTTAACTGGTCTCACTGCTTTTGAACTTCACGCTGCCATCAAGATAACGATCCCATAGCAAAAGGCCCTCAAGGAGTCCTCACCTGCAGAATCCCGTGAACCTCTTTCACTAGTCACGCAAGCCCCTCAGGACAGCTTCCCTGCCTCTCTCTCAAGTCCCAGTTCTCACCATGTATATATACTTTACTTTCTAGCAATATCCAAAGATGAGCATTTCATGCCTTTGCATCTTTAGTCTATGATGTTCCCTAAAAATGTGTCAGAGAAAAGAAGTATTCCTGGAATTCCCTTTCTCTCAGGCCAGCCTCTTAAACGATGATTTTTCCATTAGAATCCAACTCAAATACAATTTCCTCTGGCAAGATTTTTCTGACTCAGTTTCTTTCTAGATATATTAAATAGCTTTCACTCTCTCTGCTGCCTTTAAATCTGCAAAATCAATCAATTGATACACATATGTCATTTTATAGCCATGGGCTTATATGTCTATCTGCCCTATAAACTGGTGAGTTCCTTGATCTCTGTATCCAAGATTCTGGCACATCCCAGAGAATCAATAATAGTTGAATTGAAATGTTGACATCATCCAACATTTACAAAACCCTAAAACAACAAAAGTCATTTAGAATGTAATCATTAACATGATATTTTATAATAGAAAAATTGGAAAATTCCTGGATATATAGTCCAGAATTTATTGTGATTCTCTTGGTAATCAAAAATAAATAAATAAATAAAATAAAGATACCATTCATTGCCAATGATGACTTACAGAAATATTTACTGGGAAAGATACTCCCCACCAGGAATTAGTTTTAGATCTTGAGTTCTCTAATGCTGAGCTATAATTTTCAGAATGTAGATCACTTTTTGTTCCAAATCTTTTTCTTCTGATAAAATGTCTATGCTTTGACTCAGCCACTAGTCTATTTTATTCTATAGTTATAAATCAAAATATTAGTTCTAATATTTAATAGAATTGTTTATTTTGTCTCTGGAAACTGTGGTCTCTCAATATATAGTAAGAATATATACCTACTTTTACTTTTTACTGGTAAATTATCATTAGAGTGTTTCAGTGATTTGAGCTTTGCATTAAAATCTATCCTCCAGAGATCGATGTTCAAATGTGAGTGACAAGAAACAAAATCTCCTCAGAAAGAAATGCAAATACCTTAGGAACTGACAAATTTAAAACAAACAACAAAAAACCCACATTTTCTGTTCTAGGCTCTTAATAATTTAATTTTCCTAATCTCTTTATTGACAATAAGTGGGCCCAAGCAGGAACACTATTCACAAAAACAGAACTAGTGTCAGGTGCAAGCTTCTTGTTAATGACCTTAACTTCACTGTCCCTTCAAATCATAATTATTCCTGATTTATCAGTGTGTGGGTATGTGTTTGATATTCAGTGAAATTCAGTTTTTAGAAGTTTGTGGGACCAGAACTTTTTTTTATCTAGGAATATGCCTTTTGTATTCCATTTAGGATAGAAAATACACAACTTGCTCTCACTACAGAATCATTGCTAGCATACACTCACAAGTTTATTCAAGAAGAAATTCAGTACTGTATTGCTTTAAATAATAGGATTTACAATTCAAAGTGGCAGAAATATTGAGACTATTATCCCCTATGAGATATCAAGCAGGAAGGGAATTCCAATTTTGTCTACTTTTTCTCTGCCTTCTTCAACAGTTATGTTCCTCTTGATAATTATAGGACAGCAAAAGCAGTTCCTAGCATCATATGCAGACTCAACTATGTCACTGAAAAAGGAAAGGCATTTCTCTTTTTCAGTGAGAAGCTTTTACTGAGAGGAAGCTTTTGTCAGAACTCCCAAGCAGGTTGCCCATCAGAACTCATTGGTGAGGATCAGGTCATATGCCCTCGCCTAGCTGAAAGGGAGGTTAGGAAAAGTTAAGAAGTTAAGTTAAAAGTTAACTTAAAAACTTAAAGTTAAAAAGTTAAGAAGTGTTGGTATTTTCCATCTTTATAAAGGTAGATTGGTTCTGCTAACAAGGAATAAGAGATCAGGCAGAAGATGGCTTAAACATGTCAAATAATGTAAAGTTGAATAATGTACATATTACCCATTAAACCTATACATGTTATCAAGCATAGTACTTAGTGCTAAATATGGATAGTAATTTATTTTAATGCTACTGAACTTACTTTGATTTCACTGACCTCTAGAACCATCATATGCACATTAATATAGATTATGAACATTTTAGAAGATTGTAGAATACAAACAGAAACTTTGAGGATTTATTTTTGTCTTCAAATAACTTCCTGTACCATTTATTAAGTTGTCTCTCGACTTTAAACCCACTCCTATGTAGTCTGCTATGTAAACTGAAAGTTGAACTACAAGCCACACTTTCTGCTGGCTCCCTGTCTGGCTCTGCCATTAGAGAGCACTTCGGAGAGAGTGGGAGATGGAAAGAGAATGAAGGGACTTGTTCCCTTCTATTTGCTTTCTGAGTCTGTCTTTCTGCTTATTTTTCTCATGCACCTTAGAAACACGTTTTTTGTTTGTTTGTTTGTTTTTGTGGTTTGTTTTTTTTTTACATGGAAGTAGCAGATGATTTCAACAGTAGATGTTGATTCCGATTTGCAGATTTTCCACTGCTCACAGAACCAATCCCAGTGTTCCTCTTCAGTAACACCAGCGCTAGCTAGGGAGAATACCACTCTCAAAGGTCTGAGCGCCAGCTTCACGGGCAATTCCTCTGAGCTCAGAGGCAACACACCAGGACCAGCCAATCAGTGAGCTTTTATCACAGTTCTATATAGGGCACTACCATTAAAGTTCTAAGTTTTAATCATCTTAATTTTTTCATTTTGTTTCCCCAGTCCAAGAGGACTGCTTCCCAAAGCTGCTATCTTCACAATACCTCAGTTTAGTGTTCTCATTTTGCTTTTCCAGTTCTTCAATATTTAGTCATCAATTATTTATTACTTGATTCTCTAATAAGCTAAATGTACAGGTTTTTTAAAATTTTACCAAAAGGAACCTGTAATATTTCATCTTTTTCTGCATCCCTATAATCATGTCCACTTACTGTTTTTTTCTTAGAAGATTGTAGAATACAAACAGAAACTTTTTGTATTCAGATACCATATTGATTGTCATAACTTTAAAGGGTTAGATGCTTTTGTCTGTAACTCTTCATCCCTATTATTACAATCTTGAAAACAATTCTAACCAAAAATTTATGTGCTGGGATAGCAGATATATGTAATTGTTTTTCAGCCATTTCCTTGTATTTTATTAAATTCAATATATACTCTATATGTACAAGTTTCTCCAGGCTCTGAAGTCATGGCTTTGAAATTAAAGCATACACAAGAGAACTGTAGCCAGAAAAAGATGGACGGTGGCATCAGGGAGGAAAAGAGGGGAACAGTGATTTTGTTGAAATAGAGGAACAGTAGGATATCAGTGGTAATGAAGAAAGAACTGAAGGTGGTGATAATAGTAAGAGATATCAGAGGAAATGAAATATTCCCTGGTTATCTTTAAAAGTAAATGAAGAAGAAGGGCTTTTAGGTTTGGCATTGTGCTTTATGATAGATGAGGACATGATGACCCTTCCAGAATGTCTGGATTGATCTAGACTTTTTAACTTGGAACTACCTGGAATCCATTTTGAGAAGATAGAACTCACGAAGGCTTAAGGAATTTTCTCCAAGACTAACTGAATGAATTCAAGCCCAAAGGGGGAAACATCTTTCAAATACACTTCAAAAACTTTCAAAAATGCTATTTAAAGCTAAAAAGTAGAAGGAGAAAGATTACAGTTGGACAAATACTGTGAAATATTTGGGGCAACAATTGAGATGAAGTGGGGAGGAAGGGAAGGATTGCAAGATTTGTTACCTAAAGGGTATAATTATACCTGCAACATATTTCCCAAGAACTTTTCAATCTTTACATTTTCTGCTTCTGTGCTTTTAAAAACCAGCCTAGATATAATCTTATAAGCATGTGATCCAGACGAAATGTGAGATGTATCACTGATTACTTTCAGTTTCCAACTGTCCTATTTTTTTATAGCTATCTATAGCCGTGTAGTTGACAATAAACTATTTCATAAATGTCAGCCACTTCTCACGTTTTAAATTGCTTGCATTCTACCTGTGAAACACTTAGAGAAATGACTTTAATTTTTTCTCTAAGTTAACCCTTAGCTGCGTAATCAGAGAAAATTTAATTTTTTTATAAGACTTCTTTCAAAGAATGTTTGGCTTGAATGTGGCAATCTACTTCTTAAACTGGAGCTTTATGGAGCTTTGTAAGTATGTAAAATAACAATTTTCTGTTTTAAATTTAGAAAAAATAGTAGACTGCTCAATCTATTCTAGCATGCCTGAAGTAGAATTCTAGTTCCTCTGTTCTATCTGAGGTACCTCTATCTGGAGCATCCCAGCTGGGGGAACTTTTTATTCCTTAATTGGTATAACTCCAATAGGTGGAAAATTCTGATACTAAAAGCACCCATTTATCACCCATTGAATGAGAATAGAGTTCTCTCAATTAGCTCCTCAAGGTACCACTAAATTGAAACATGCCCACTGTGATAAACCAAAAGAATCAAGAGCTGACCTAAATGGATGGTGGCAATCAGAAAGAACATATTGAAGAAGGTGAGTTTTGAATGACAGGAAAAGAATTAAACGATAGTAAGGGAGCAGAAAAGAATTTCATAAATGGAAGCAAGTTATACAGTTTTATTTTGTATTAGATGAGTAGAGAAATTATAGTAAAGATGTTTCAGTAAACGTGTCGCCATCTAGAGAGACAAAATATAGAGTAGTGCCCATTTCTGACTCTTTTAATAAATTTTTCTTTATTTAGTAAATATTTATTGAGCACCTATTACCATCAGTTGTTTTTGATTTTAGTAGTTATCTGGGAGTAGGTGTGTGTATATAGATTTATAACATCTAAAATATCTTTAGATGATTAAACGGAGTCTGAACATTGCTATGACTTCTATACCTCATCTAATTAGCCTTTTCCACAACAATGTTAGGTTGAAGGTTATGCCTATTTTCCATAAGGAAACTGAGGCTCAGAGGTGATACTGATGAACCTAAGCTTGCTTATCCAGCAACTGAACCCAGCTCTGTTTGACTCCCAAACTACTCTTACCTGCTATATCAGCTGCCAGTCTGATTTTGGTAAAGTGATAGTGGGTAGCTGCCAGCAAGTTAACTGGAGTAGATAATTTGTGGCATATAGTAATAAGAAATGAAGTTTTAAAATAGGTATTTAATAAAGGCATAAAACTGTCATTCTTAAACTTAGAAGTGACAAAATGAAAACAATGATTCCAAAAGAGGATTATAGACTTCTTTAGTTAAAGATAGGAACTGGAATCAAGCGGAAGTATTAAAACAAAAACAAACAAACAAACAAACATACAAAAAAGGGCGGGCCAGAAAAGGTGATAACATGATAGGAAACAGGATTAGGTTCTCGGACATTTGAAAGAAGATTCAACCAAAGTGGGGAAGGTGGATGTGAGGAGAGAATAACGGAAGAGGTAAGAATCATTCCCAAGCTGACAAGCTCAGGAAACCAGGAATGGTAAATATACTAGGTTTGATAAAAACTCTGGAATGGAGAAGTTCTTTAGTGTATGGTGAGAAAATAAATTCGGTATTCAATATTCATATAATTAGGAGCTGCACTGTGTATTTAGACTATAATTCTATGGCATCTTCTCTAGCTTTTATCTACTCTCAATTCAAACTTTTTATCCCCTATCATAGCAACACCATAACTTGGTGTTGATAGCTCAATATGGATTTGGTAAGATCACAGATCTGTTATTTCAGCAGCCCTATGCAAAGATTGTGAAGGCTTTTTTCGTTTTAATAAGCTAGCTAGATAGAAAGGTCTTTCCTCCCTCCCTTCCTATTTTGGTTGTGGGTAAAATTCACAGGACATGTGCTTGTGTCACTGTGGCTGATTGGTTGATTTCTCAAGATACTGAATAATGACTTTAGTTAGTTTACTGATTGAAATATAGAATAGATATTAATTCTGGGTATATTTTATATAGATGTGTCTCTTTAACACATCCCAACAAATAGCTCCCCTTGGGCCCACTCTACTTATTCAGAGAATAATTTGCTCTAGCTTTATATTCAATAAATGAACCATCAAAGTGTCTAAGCAAATATTTGATACCATTAAATATGTGGGAAAGTTTTCACCAGTTGAGTCTGTTTTATCTAGGCAAATATTTCCTTATTAATTCAATCCAATCTTCTCAAAATTATATATTTTTATAAATGTATGTGCATGTTTCTATCAACTTACAAAACTTTATTCAACTTTAAAATATTAACTTATATTTTTTCTTTAAAAGAAAGTTGTTAGAATTTTCCTTCTAATTTACTTATTTCTTGTCTTGAAAGAAAAATCAGTAAACTCTGTGCTCTAAGGTCTATGTTTATCACAGTGAACCTTCTTCCACTTACCTATCAAACAACAAAAACAAAAAGAAACAAACTCAAGAAATGAAAAAAAGATACAAGAACAATTCTCGGAACTAAAATCTGATTTGATTTCATAATAATAGAATGGAAATTATTTTAATAAACTTATAGAAGGACTAACTTTCAGAGTTTGAATAATCAATAGAAAATATAAATTTATTGAACATATTCTCTAGTAAACATTTCATGCTGTTTTGCTGCAAATTTTATGACTCATCATAGACACAGACACACACTTCTTATATGATGATACTGTAAAAGAAAGAGAGAGTACCAGGAATTACACTATTGCTGTCACTTTATACTTACAGCAACTGCCTCCAGGATTTGTTTAACAGCATCTGCAGCATCTCGTTCACTATAATATCCTTTTTCTACAATCCTAAAAACAAACACACAAACAAAAAACTAAATTAAATTCTTCTCAGACACATGCATTCAGTTGAGTGGATGTTAAAAGAAGTTAATTAAGTTAATGTTAAAGAAGATGCATCCAAACAATTACAATAGGCTGCCATAACATCAGGAAAAAGATTTCCATAAACTGGCATTCTAAAAATCTTTGGGTTAATTTAGGAAAATGAAAAACATTCATTCTGCGTAGGCTTGAACTGTCCATTCTAACTGAGGACAAAAATTCTTTCTTTTTAAACTTTGTATTGCAAATCATTTAAATTATATACCAAGTAGATGGTTTATGCTATAAACCATCCCATGTAATTGTCACACAGATTCAAAAGTTATTAAATCATGAACAATGTTGTTTTATTTATCCAATTACTTCCTCTCTTTTATTATTTTGAAGCAAATATCATATCATTTCATTCATAAATATTTAAAGAGATATTTCTGTAAGATAAAGGGTCTTTTTAAAAATCATAACTACAATGCCTTTATTACACCTATAAATTAAAACATTTCCTTAATATTATCAAATATGTGGTGTTTCAAATTTCCAGTTGTCTCGGATGTGTTAACATTTGTTGTTTGTTTGTTTGAATCAAAATCTAACTAAAGTCCCGGTAAGGTGCTTCTCTCTGTCTCCCCTCTTCCCCTCTCCCTCTACCTGGTTTTGTTTTCCAAATAAATGGCTTGCTCTTTTTGCATGGATGTGGGCAAGCAATTTTTCTTTTAAGTTATAGTATTTTCTTTCTTAATTTCAGGAATGTTTTCCTGAATTAGAATGCTTTGTATTTTTTTCTTCCATTGCTTTGGTTTTCTTCTTTGGGTTGTGCAATTATACATCTATAAAAGTTTTTTACATTTTGACTTATATTGTTCTTTCTTCTGTGATTTTCTTAATTTGTTTATTTTGTAATATTAAGTTATAGTTTTATCTATTTTGTGGGCATATTCTTCTGACATGCTTTCACTACCTAAAGGAATCTTATTCTGCTCCTTCTTTACTCTGCTCTTGTAATCATTTTGTATTGAAATTAACTGAGACATTTCTCTGTTGGTGCTTATTTTTAAGCCAAACTGGTGTTCTTTTTTTTTTTTAATTGCAATATAGTCGACATACAATATTATATGAGTCTCAGGTGTACAACGTAGTGATTTGACACTTATATTCCTTACGGTGTGATCCACACTAACTCTAGTAACCATATATCACCATACAAAGTTATTACAATAATATCAACTATTGTACCTGTGCTATATAGTACATCACCATGACTAATTTTATTTTATTTTTTTATAAATTTAGGTTGTACCTCTTATTCTCCTTTACCCTTTTGACAGAGCAATGTGTCAGGGTATCTTTTCTAGTTTCATGGCTCTCGACTTTCTGTTTATTTACATGAAACATTCAAAAAAATGACCTCATACTTTCTGAGACCTTTTCTCTTCTATCTGGAACTTTATTCCCCTGCCACCAGCATCTCGATTCTAATTACTGGAGTCTCTTGCTAACAGTTTCTCCTAAATATGGGGCTTTTTCCCTAAGAGGTTTCCTATATTAATTTCAGGAGTTCATAGGACCTTGACTGCTTTCGATGCTTCAGATCTAACTGTGGGTGTAGGCTTTGCACTTCTCAGAAATTTGGATGCCAAAAAGCACCCACAATTTCAGCAGTTTCTCTTGCTTTGGCCCAACCTGCTTTCCAATGATTTGGAAATTTTGGAGATTTTAGTGTTCTCCTATTCTTAGGTCCATCATATGTCCTCTTACTTCTCTTTGCTTCTTCTCTTTGACTCTTGGAACTGTCATTATTCGTCTTTATTCATTTGTATTTTAGGCTTCACAGAGATACCTTGTCACCTGATTTTGTTAAAGGTATTGTCTGTGAGTTTTTGATTTTCCTGTGCTAGTTTCACTGTCTATTCTTATGGGGATATTCAAGAAGACTGAAAAACCACTTTTTTGATGCTTCTATTTTACTAGAATTTCAAGAGAAAACACTTTTGGGACAGCAACTATATATTACCAACTTGCAAAAGATGTTTTCAGCTGACAAAAAGTTTGTGGTAAAGACATTTCTGGAAAAGGTCAATTCAAAATATAAGAGACAAAACTTGAACATTTTTGTAATTTTGCATTGATATTTTTCTTTGATTGATAGTTAATTCCTCAAATAGCATAGTTACTTTTCAGAAAGTATCTTTTTAAAAAAATGTTTTAGCAAGAAATAAGTTATCAAAGTAGCTAGTGTTAAAAATTGAATTTAAAATCTATAAAATATTTTTAAAATAGGGGATGGAGGGTGAAGGAATGCAGAACAGAACAGATATGACAAAAATAAAAAGATATATTATGAGAAGATACCTCAATGCTCATAATTATCCAGATTCAGAAAAACTATATTGATGCAAAAATTTCAATTATTTTATTTTCTTCATTCAATTACTTAGAACAGGAATCCCCAATTCCTAGGCCACAGACCGGTACCGGTCTGGTCTGTGGTCTGCGGCTTGTTAGGAACTGGGCCGCACAGCAGGAGGCGAACAGCGGGCAAGCAAGCAAAGCTTCATCTGTATTTGCAGCCAGTCCCCAGCACTAGCGTCATCGCCTCAGCTACACCTCAGATCATCAAGCATTAGATTCTCATAGGAGCACCAGTCCCTGGTGCCAAAAAGATTGGGGACCGCTGACTTAGAACACTGTCAAGAAACACAAACTCATACTTTTTTCAAAGCATTAAAGATGGGATATCTTTCCCTTCTTTTTTATTTCTTGGACCGGTTAAGCACCAAAGTGTTAAGCACAAAATGTGGAAATAGATTGCAATATTTAAGAGATTATTGTTAATTGGTTCCTGTCAATTTTCATATGACATTTCCTTACAAGAACACACATTTTCCAAGTCATGATTGCGTTACATATAATCTACTTACTAAAAATTTAAAATTATCTTTTTTCCCAATTTTTTTAATTAATTAATTTTTATTATGGTGACATTGGTTAACAAAATCCAGTAAGTTTCAGGTGTACAATTTACCAGTAAGGCATATGTATATTTGCATTGCATTGTGTTAAAATCACCTCTTGAACTATACTTTCTGAACCCTTTTAACTTAGTACGAGAGATGGGGAAAAGAAGGACTACTGTGTCAGAGTACATTGAGAACTTTGGCTACCCTCGTATTGTCCTTGGCCTTTTGCTCTAAACGTGGCCTTTTGTGGTACACCAACCAGCACCTGCTTTCTTCAGTCCTCTTAAAGGAGAGGAGTTGTAACAAAGATGATGGAAAAGAATGGCCAATAGTTAACTTTCTTCCCTACTCCCATTCTCCCAAGAATAGAATAAAATCAGTTACGTCCTGGCCTACAAAAAATAGTGTAGATTTTTCCTATGCTCAGTCACTAGGTCTAGAGCTTTGTCACAGCTGCTTTATGGTCCCCTCCAGGGGGTACTCCTCGTGGCTTAGTCAAGTAGTGCTCCTTGTGTTGTACAGAGCCAACATGCACAACTACGTGCGGCCTCGCTGATGGGGAACCCTCCTTGTCCGCTAAATATACATGAGCTCTCATGGGCATCCCCACTCCTTGAAGAGGCAATGTTTCAGCCACTAAACTTTATTCTCTATAGTTTGTTTTATTACGAAGCTTTGGCCTAAATATGGTGTTTATGTATTTTCATTTGAGTTTAAATTAAGGTTAAGTACCTGTGTTCAGTACACGTCCTGTGTGAATGTCTAGGGACTGGCTGGCTGGAAGAGTGAATTTTCTTTGGAGCTGTTTTCAGGTAGGATGGAGGGAAGAGCAGTAGCTTTAAGAAGAACAGATCATGAAAATTTTCCTAATTTCCCATAATATATGTTAAATTAGCAAAATATTTCATCTAATTAATGGAGAGTGTGCAGTCTAACAGATTTTTCATTCATTCATTCAATAAATATTATGGAATGACTATTACATGCTGGGCATTCAGTAGTGAACCAGATATGGCCTTTGCACTCATGGGGTTTCTCTTGGTTTAAGAGAATAATCAACACAATGTGCTATATGCTATGACAGAGGTATTAGAAAATGGCCTGAGAGCTCCTAGAAAGCACAGGTAATCTATTTTGGAGGCCATGCTGGGTGGGAAGAGGATTCCAGAGGTAGCTATATCTCATCTCAGACCTGAATGGTGTAGAGATGTTTTCTAGCTGTGGGAGGGTAGGAGCTGGGGCTGGGTTAGGTGTGAGGAGGAGCCTGGAACTGGAGAGGAAGAAGGCTGTTCTAAGAAAAAGGACCAAGACTATGGTGAGAGTGTGAGGATGGGGTAGTGAAATTCAATCAATATTTCTGTCTAATATGAGCCAGTAGTTACTGAATATATAAAGGATAAGATTTGGGTCTTGCCCCAGACAAGACCACAGATAGTAGAGAAATTATTAACAAAAACACATCATCATAGATGCAATACATGTTATCCTAAGGTTTGTACAGCCAAGGAGTTTATTACTTCTGTTGTCAGAAACATCTCTAGAGTAGACATGTGTGGCAGGAGCACGAAATGCAGGTGCCTTTCCTACCTCAGCTAGGTGTGAACTCTGTACACCATAGCTTGGACCTACCATCAGAATTTGACTGCTTCTCTTCCAGGCTCCTTCTGCTAAAAGGAACTTTGTTCCCAGTTGATTTGTTCATCAGAGTGTCACAGAGTTGGGCTTCTGGAACTCAGACACTCAATTTTAAATATTTTATAGGTTGAGCTACCACCCAAGCCATCCGTGGTTGACTAGAAAGATCAATATAGCAGTGAGAACTTAGAGCTAAGATTATAACTGAAGACATTAATGACCAAGCCAAGGAAAATAAAGTCTTTGCAATCTTTTTCTCTCCATTTAGGCAGAAGGACTACAGTAGATATATTGATCCAATGCCTTCTGCAGGGTATGGTGGCAAAATTCTTAGCCTTCTTACTTAATTGTTGCTTTGATCATCCATGAAGCCGAGCTCCAAGCCTTGCTCATAGTAGGCAATCAATAAATATTTGTGAAATCAATACTAATTTCTAAGTAAACGGATGCCAGAAAAATTTCAGGCTGGATATTTGGATAACTCTTTTGTCTATTTTCCTATCACAGGGAACAAAAGCACTGGACTAGATGGTGATTCTCATCACAGGTACATTGGCCATGAATCCAGTGAAAGAACAGCCATATAGATTCTTCCCATAGCAAAATGCAATAGGTGGAAAGGTAATTGCCGGCCTTAGGAATAAAGTCAGAGTTACATAGTTACAGATACTATTGAGATAATATGAATCTTTTCAGAAACTTATTTGGAACAAAATCGAAGTGATTCAAATTCATCAAAATAGAGTAGTATTTGTTTCATGAAGCAACATAAATTCATATCTAAAATTTAGCTGGAATTTCAAAAAAATTCCCAATGAAATTGAAACATACATATACAGCCAAGAATTTATAGCTTTATGCAGAATATATGAGTGACTTTCATTTAGAAGCAATGAAATATTCAATTGTAGTGGATTTAGAGCTATAAAAATAGGAGGATAATTCTGGTTGATATTTTTGTGTTTTATATTTAAACACTTGTCGGTCTATTTCTCTTCAGATTTAGTAAACTAATTTCTTTTTCATGATTTATAAAATAATAAGAAGGCAGTTAAGATGCTACCAGCATCTTAAGATCATTTTCAAAGGCCCAGGGCCAGGTAGTTCATTGCTGTGTTGCAGTTTCATTGTGGGCTGGGATAGAAGACTCAGTGCTGAAAACAAAATCTCTCCCAAAATTTTAATCACAACACTAACCCCAAAAGGCTGCCCTGGAATTCCAGTTCCTACAGGTCTCTCAGTTGCTAACAGGTCTAGCCAACATCTGGAGATCTGGGAAGGAAGCGCAGTGGGGTGTGTTTTCCTAGGCCCCCAGGCTGTGAGTCTCTGGCCCCAGTGGGCCTTCCTGATCCAGACCATGTCTTTTCCTTCCCCTGTTTGCTGTGTTGGCTCACACGTTCCTCTTCTCCACAGTGGCAACCATTTTCCTCTCATCATTTTAAAATTTTCGAATGAGAAAACAGAGGCAACACCTATTTTTCTCCACGGATTTGCTTCGAAATATGACTTTCATGCATTTGCTTCTGTCATCTTAATTGCTGCAAATTGAATTGAGCACATATCCAGCCTAGCAGTTAGCACAGGCAATGCAGCGCTAATCTGATCAGAGCCCGAGGACTTCAGACTTCCTGGCACGTACATTAGGGGCCCTACTGCTCTTTCCACCAACTGTAGCTTTTTCTCAAATGAAGATGTTATTAGATGACTGTAGGTTTATTCAAGAAAGACAATGGCCTGATAAAAAGATGTACTTTTAAAGAACAGAATGACCTTGGGTAAAATCCCCAAATAACGAGTTTAGAAACCAAGCCTTAAGGGCTGCCAGTACATCATCATGCTGCTCCGTACAAAATTACGTTAAAATGAATTCTGCTGTACCCTGGGTAAATCCATAAGCTCCATTTGCTGCTTTTTCTCATTTCATTGATGGCATCTTGGTCTTTATTGAGGCTTTTTCTAAGAACTCTCCCAAAGAGTGTTAAATTCATATACTTAAATAGTTTCAAAAATACTACTACCACCTGTTAAATTGGAAAGCTAAGGAAAGAGTGATGGAATCGTGGATCAATGTGGGTGCATGCCAGAAAGCTGACAGTGCAGGAGAAAGGGGAGGCCAGATCTAATTGTAGACTGGGGAATGAAGGCTGGGGATTCCTAGTCCAATTCTCTCATACTATAAATGAAGTGCCTGACCCAAAGATGTTATATAAATTGCCCAAGAGCACAGTGTTTATTCAATCACTCACTTGCCAAATGTCTAGCAAATGCTTGCTTTCTGCCTAGAACAGCTTCTAAAATGGAGACTAAGGTATGCATATCTAACCCCTGCCAGCATGTCTTGCTCTGGACATCACTTTCCCTTCCCTCTCTCCCTTATCTGGTAATTTTGATTTCTCACTTAAGATTCAGCTCAGAAGATTCTATTTCTCCCTAAAGCCGTGTATGACTTAGAAGACCCCTATTTTATGCCCCATGTACTGTATTTATGCCCCAATTATAGCATTTATCACCCCACATGAATACTTACAGCCAAATTCGTGGCCAATCTCTAGCAAATGCAAAGTATCTCATAATATGTTTTTTGTGTACCGATCCTTATCTACATTTTCTTTTTAGTCCCTTCTCATTTATTTTATTTTTCATCTTGTGATATTGTGGTTGTCTCTATATGCCCTAATACACAATTTTGGTAGTATTAAAAACACAACATTAGGGTCCATATCACATTTTTTACTTCCCCTCTTCTAGACCATGCACTTCCTGAGAATGAAGTCAATGTACTCAGGTTAACATGGTGGTGAGAAGGAAATAAAATGGGCGGTGAAGCTATAATTGTACAGTGAGGCCAGACTGTAAGTGGTCTTGGTTGTCATGTTTACAAGAATTGACTTGAACATAAAGTAGTGAGTGGCTTTCTGGGCTGACCCAATCCAATCTAAGCTTTAAACACAGACGAGCAGAAGAGAGTGAAACTAATGCCAGTTAGAATTCCACTAAAATGGGAAAGAGAATGTGAACGCTCCAAAGGGCAGAAGCAATGGGAAGTGGGAGAGAGCTGCTCAGAGAAAGAGTTATGGTCAGGGGACAGGGGAAAGCGAGGGAAAGAAGGAGAAATCAATGATGACTAGCTTAGTTGCTAAATCAGCTCACAGAGATAGGGAAGGGAAGCAAGATTAAGAGTTGAAAGGATGCTGAGTTCATTTGAGGATAGATTGATTTAGAGTGCCTATGGTACTTGTATGTGGAAATGTCTAACAGACTGTTGAAAATAGTGTTTTTGCCTCTGCTGAGAAAGCGCTAACCTATGTGGCTGAAGTCATAAGAGAGTGTCCAATTTAGCTACGGAGAATGTAGGAAGAACTTCAGGAAAGGGGGCCATTCAAGAAATGGAAAGATGAAGGGGATCTCGAGAAAGAGGTCAAGGAGAAAACTGAAAAGTAGGATAAAAACCAAGGGAAACAGAGATGCTGTCAAGAACTGCACAAAAGATATGGAGAGGTTTAGCCGACAGTATAAAATATCAGACCAGACTTTCCAAAAACATAGTCTCTGACCTCAGCAAATCCTCTGTGCTCCTCAAAAGTCCTTATTTTTGCCTTTGTCTGTTCTCACATTCCTAGTTTCAAACTTCACCACTTCTTTCCTCAAATGCCCTATTCCATTCTCTTCAAGCCATTGTTAGGAGATAAATTCCGCTTCTACAATGATACTGGAGAAATGGAGCCTATCAAGTCTGAACTACTTATACCTTTTACACTCTCCCCTACTCCAACGCACCCATTCCCAGCCCTAGGCAATTAATTACTGCTTTGCTTTCTGTCTCTACAGATTTGCACCTTCTTGAAATTTTATATAAATGGAGTCATATAATATGTAGTCTTTCCTGTGTGTTTTTTTTTTCACATACCATAATGATTTTGAGGTTCATCCACATTGTAGTGTATATCAAAGGAACATTTCTTTTCACTGGTGAATGATATTTCATTGTCCATTTTGTTCATTTGCCAGTTTATAGACATTTAGGATATTTCTCTTCCTGGAACACATCCTGCTCCATGTGTAGGCACCTATCTGAGCCTAGCATGATGCCCCTGTGAAACTTGAAGGGAAAGGGGAAATGACACAACCTTGCTGATGCTGATGATGCTTGCTGTGCCACGAGTAGGAAAGGCCTGTGTCTCTGACTCAGGAGTCTCATATTTTTTTCCAATATGCAGGAAAGTATAATAGGACAACTTATTAGTTTGTAAGTAGGGCAGAATTATATCCCAGCCCTGATAGTAAGTCCTCTTTTTTTTCAGTAGTTTTGACTGCTCTAAGTCCTTCGACCTTTCTGCATCTTGACTCCTTCTGTGTCTGAGGAAGACACTTTTTCTATCTTACACAAATCCTTTTTTTCTGACTGTAGATTTATTTTTCTGTGTCTTGTCTGGGATTTTGTTCCAAATATAAGTCTCTCACACAGTTCTCTCCTGTCTCTCCATCTTGTAGGCTCTTTCCCATCAGCAAATTAATGTGTTCCTAGTGTGCCAGCTTAAAATAATAAATAAGCCTGCATTTATCCTGTGTCCCTTCTACTACCTCACCTTTATCTTTCTCTTTACAGTCAAGCTTCTAGAAAAAGTAGACTATAAATCTAGTCCGACTCAATGTTTTCTTCACAGATAGCCAGATAAAACTGCATAAAGACAAGATGTATTGAAAATATCTATGGCGAAAAACAACTATATATACATTAATGTTTAAGTTAATCCAACACTGCTCAAGCAGGACAAAATGTTACATTAAGAGTACTGTCATTTGCTTACATAGCAACAGCATGGCATGGTAGAAAGACCATATGTTTTGGAATCTGACATACTTGAGTCCAATCTCTTTTAACTGTTGTTGTTGTTAGATTCAGTACAAACCAAGTGATCTAATGGTTACTGGATCACTCCAATTCACAGTTATCTGGTCTATAAAATGTATATATGTTAGGGTCGGCCTTGTATATGTGTTGTTGTGAGGATTAAATGGGATCATGCTCAGTAAAATGCCCAGGCACTGCCAGTACCCCAATAGGCATGTGAAAATGACCCTCATTATAGTAACTAATTATCCTTTTTTAGACAGATTTTATATATCTTTACTTTAGACAACTGCAGTAATGACTAATTTTTGACACAATAGTCTCCAGAAATTCAGACATGTTCTGACTTTGGTTAACCAGAATATCAACTGTGACACAGATCTATGGAGATTGGGACAAGAAAACTCCCAAATTCTGTTTCTGGAATCTTTTTATTTATTTCCACCAAGGTAAAGAGACCCGGAAATGTTGAAGTAGAGGTAACTATTAGGACTGATATACTAGGACTTGTCAGGTAATTAATAGGCTAAATACATAGTCCTTAACAATAACAACTACTTCTCTTGTATATTGATGACTTATAGTTTTAAAAGAGAATATTTCCAGTTTTGGAAAATGAAAAAAAGTTTGTAGTCAGACAGACATGAGTTTCAAGTCAGACTTTATGACTTATCAATTTCTTCAGTTTATGTTCTTTAAAAAATGGAGATAATAATACTTCAGCAAATTTAAAGGGTTACTGAGTGGGTTAAATACATGTATAGTTTTGCATAGGACCAATTGATACATCATGAATTCTCCATAAAAACAAACAAACAAACAATAGTTTATTTTCTTGGAAATGATTTAAAAGGGACAAACTGAATTTAATAAGAAAGATAGTAAGGTCACATGAGGAAGAAGAGCTGGACTGGAAGACAGTTTGGATGCTTAATTTGAGAAGATCGTTTATCTTTACCCATTCTCGGTTTCCACATCTGTACAATGGGGACAGTGCTTTTCATCCTACTTGCCCCAAAGGGTTGACGTTAAAGAAGAAAATCCACTAATGTCTGTAAGAGGACTTTTAAAATCATATGCATTTGTGAATAAAAAAGGGGCTCTGTAATAAATCTTAACAAAAGTAATCTCAAAGGGTGATCTTATAATAAATTTCTAGCTGTGAAGATCATGTGAGTAGTCAAGCCTCGGGTCTATAAAAGGTTTATCTTTACTTTAAGCAAGCCCTGTTCAATGTTTTTGTGTATCTAGGTTAACACACTTTTGAAATACCTCTTTTTCAAACCCCTTGGAAGTGTAACCACCCTCAAGAGAGCACATAATCTTGTTAACGAAAATGTGATCCAATCATAGAGATTTCGCTTCCTTGCTTTCTCCCGTGTTCATGCAATCTCCCTTACACTCCCATCTGAAGTTCAAATGTACTGCAAATTGTCATTCTGGGAAGCATTTTTCTCAGTTTGTTGAGATCTTACTTCCAGGTGTGTGCCCTGTTTGCCTCAAATAAACTATAATAAACTCTTATAAATATATTCTATAGGTTTGGACAGTCTTACATTGACATATCGACGTTTTGCTTTCAGCAATGGTGGGGTTGACAGCCTCCAGGAAAGAAAAATAAAAACAAGCTAAATAAAATAATTTCTAAAAATATATTTGAAGATATCAGAGATTACCAAGGAAGCAAAGGCTTTAGGAGTCAAGATCCAGTAGAGAAGAAAAATTCAGGAGAGCAAACTTAACATCTGATGCCTCTGTTTTCCCTTTAAAGGCATTTGCTGATTCTAAATCAGAAGCTGACAGGCTGAGAAGCTGAACAAATCTTCTGGCTCTCTCAGAGGGTGGAGGAAACAGAAGTTGACATTTAGGGTCTGTCAAGGAAGGGGGGCCTTAGCGAAACCCCCTGGCTTAAATCAGGACCCTTAAAGAGCGAAATCCTATGAGTAATAGCTGACAAGAAATAGATCCGCCTTCAGGAAGCCCAGCTCTGAATCAGCCCAATACCTGATTGTATTAAAGTGATCTGTTCCTTACCTTAACTGCCTTCTGGAACAACAACTACAAAAAATCTGCTCTTTTGGAAGGTAACAACATTTAAAGCCACAAATTGTAAGACTTTTATACATAATGTATGGCATTTGAACAGCATAATTAGGCAAGCAAAAACACAGGAAGAAAATGGAAAAAACAAGACAATTTAAAAATCCACAAGGTATTCTGATACTGAAGTTAGACAAAAATCAGGACAAAGTACCTACTTGAAAATTTAATTAGAAGAGCATAACAACACTGCTCAATTAGTTGCCTTAAAATACAACCATTTTCTAAAACAAAATGAAACAAAACTCAGAAATTTACCCTTAAAGCAAACAACCTCATGCCTTGTCTACTTAAAAAGTTCAATGAATATCTAAGAGTTGTGCTGGATCGAGCAGATTGAACAGAAAACCTCTGGAGCTTTCTTTTCCACATATCATAATTTCGTAGTTTTTTTTTTCTTTTCTTAGACACACATCAAAAATCATTGATTTTATTCCAAAAATTTTAACAAATTGTTTTGTGCAATTTACTATTTAGATTCTACATCGAATGGCAGATTCCACTTGGATTTTTACTATGTTTACTTTTGTTAGAAGCATCATAGAATAGATCTTTTGCTAATAAAATACAACCATTTTGACTATAATGTACTAACATGATTATCTTTTCATCAACTGCTCCATTAGTTCATTCATTAGATACTATTAAGGTCATCATTAGATCACAAATGAATTTTTATCATCACAATTAAATAAATTTGGTTTTTAACCTAAGTAAGAAAAAAGAAAGTATATTATGATTTTTAATTCAGCAAGAAAGCAATACATGGATAATAATACAGGATATAGTTTCAGCTTGATATAATTTTAAAGATAACTATAAAATCAAGTAACATAATGGAGAAACCAAGTTTATCTCATATATGGCAACAGATAGGTAAACAATAACATTCAAGGGGAAAAGTCTATTGTCTAAAATCACTAAGAGTTTATAGAGTGGTTGAGTGCTTTACTGGCTGTCTGCCATTTTTTAGATGTCTTCTGTTAAATCTGAACGTTTCATCCATTTTCTCTGTAAATGAAATTTACCAACAACATTTAGTTTTTTGTTTTTATCTAGAGATGAATGAACTCTATTCCATCAAATCAACGAGACTCCAAGATGAGAAAAGCAGAATTCTTTTGTGAAAGAAAGGTTGGAAAAAAGGGAAGGAAAGAGACTCTTGATTTCAACATAATATGAACAAATAAAGATATGCAGGTAAATAGTTAAATATTATTGGTAGATAATAGCTTCAGTGTGACATTCCTGTCCTGCAATTATTTACAATTAAAGAACATGAGATTTCTTTCTGATAGACCATAATTAGCAGAGAAATATGTAAGTTCTCCTTTGAGAGACATTATGACTATAAAGCCAGAAGATCTAACTATAAATGGACTCAAAATGTACCAAAAGAAGGAATATGCTCATGGAAGAGTTAGCTAAAGAGGTGTTGAAAAAGAACTACTATTAGCAATTTGGGGCAGCATTCAAATAAGTCCAGAAGAGTCTTGATTAAACACATGAGAACATGATGGTGTTAGAACAAGACTATCTTTACATAGTCAGAGTGATCAGACTGTCTCAGATTAGAGACCGTGTGGATCAGAGTGTCTCAGCTTCCTTAATATCACAGAACTGCTCAAATTTGTTCTGAGGCTCAGAGAAGTTAAGCAAATCACTGTAGGTTAGTTATTTGTCCCTTAAGTCAGTATTTAGAACTGTGAGTCAGACTATCAGCCAAATGACACAAGAAGTATGTTTTTAGGCTACTGATGCTCACTTCCCTCAGTTGATTCATTTATTTGCACAGAATAAATATAGTTAAGATGTTAACAATCTTTAAAAAGTCTTGTAATTCATGTAAGTTATTCTTCAACATATATAAGAACAAAATAATATATCTGCTGAAGATACATACATAGCTCCAATTAAGTTGTGCCAGTTTGCTCCTTTCCACCTGAAGATCCATGTCTGCTGTAGGTAGCATTAAAAACAGAACCTTTGAAAACCAATATGAGTACTTTGGAAAGCTCTCGAAGAGGCAGCAAATTTAACTGGGTGGAGTCGGGGTAGGAAGTCAGGAAAGAAGCGTCCCTCTCCCAACATTCTAAATCTACCCGCTTTAAATATCTTTCTTCTCAGAGTCCGTTCATTATAGTGGTTGTTCATTCGTTCGGCAAATATTTATTGAGAATTTATTGTGCTCCAGGCCCACTTCTTCCTTAGTTCATTCTTTAACCAACAAGATCTTCACATCAATGCACAACTTCTTACCATGTCTCATATATACCCACTTAGTCTCTTTGACTTTTTCCAATTCCGTTCTTTTTTTTGATAACTCCAATGAGCACAGCAACAGGCTCCAAAGAGCCCATCAGGGTAAACAGGAGATTCTTCTGAGAAGACGAGGAAGGTAGGAAAGCTATGAAAATTTAAAACGTGTCTCGTGTACAAACGTTTTCCTTTTATGCTCCACTAGATTTCTAGGCACACTCCCTGCCTTACTTAAACTACTACCTTGAGTGATGAAATATAAACAGACAACTAAATTGGCTATAATTTGATATAACAGACCATGTTTCAATCTGTAACTTGGAACTCTTTACATGGCCTAATAGAGAGAAAATAGGCCTAAAAATAATCATTTGAAGAGTATTGATTTTTATGGGCTTTTGGATCATAATAGAGAATACTATTATAATACATGTTTAATTTTCTATAATATTCATCAAATATTTTCCTCACAAAAAATTCTCATAAATCTTACTATTTCATTTAGTTTTAATATGACTTCAGAAATTTCTTTTATTGGGAAAGTAAATGCAAAAGTAAATAGATATGATATTTCTCTTTTTAATCACTAAGCATATCAAATTTTCATCTACTCATGTCTTATCAAATATCACTCAGTTGAATTTATCAACTAGTATAATGTGTCATCATGAAAAATTTCAGGATAAATATCTCTTTGATTCTTTTTTGGTGACTGGAAGCAAAACCTTTTTGTGGTTAGATTTCCAGGACCAACTCACCTGTCAAACAGTTCTCCTCCCGTGACAAGTTCTAGGACCAGACTGATTTCTGTAGGGGTTTCAAATATCTCTTTAAGTTTTATCTGGGGAAAGACATAAACAAAAAAAAAAATCACAGATTCCTTATTTTCATCTTTCAAGGAAATAGCTAAAACTATGGCTAAAACAAATCTTTGTAACAGTAATATGTTGGATCATTGTTGATAAAGATTCCGCATTCTTGTATCAAGCAGCCAGATATTTGTCACTCTCTGGTTGTTTTATCAGTTATCTCATTTCTTCAAGGGTCCTTTTGAGTTTTTATATTTTTCCCTTTGACAGTTAAAAGATATTTTTTTGTCAATATATCCCAATTTCTGAATTGCTCCAGAAATTCAGAACGAAAGCAAGCAAATCAAACTTTCCTAACCATTCAAAAGCATCATGGTTGCTGGAGATGCAAATGCCTTTTTCACCTGGGATGAAACTTGGAATTAAGAGTGTGAGACAGAACAGGATCAGGTTACCAGGTTAAAGTCTATATTTATGGAAAGGAGATTCCTCAACAGCTAAAAAGTTGCTGGTGGATGAAGACATCTTCAGAAAAATAGTGGTGGTAGAGATTTAATTGACCATCCAGGGTTTTTAACACATTCAGATAACTCATACAATTTTGGATATTTTCCTCAATATATCTAAGAAGCTAGTGACTAAGACTAATCTACATTTGAGGAAAATTCTACATTAATTTCTCTTTGGGAAAAAAAAAGATAGATAATATAAAAGTAGTGATCGTATGTGACAAATTTTGTTAATTGCTTACCCCAAATCCTTCTCCCCTCTACCTTGCTGCAAACAGAACTCTGATTTTGTTTAGAGAAGCACGGTGCCTCACTTCAAATTATGGATCAGAACTGTTCTGAGCCACTTATGATAACCCTGTTCCCTGATTTCCCAGTCTCTGTGAAGTTAAGGGTGATCTTGTGACCAGCTCTGACCAATAAAATCTGAAGAGAATTCCATGCAGCTGGAAATTCTTTTCATCAGACTGCTGGTGAAGCCTTTCCACTTCTGTCTTGAATATAGACCTGAAGGCTTGTGAAGACTGTGGAGCGACCACTTTAGAACCATGAAGGGAAAACGTGAAGGTGAAAGCACTAAGGATGGTAGAACCAGTGGATGGAAGGTATCTGGGTCCCGGATGACAGCACCGAGGAGCTGAACCAGTATTGGGAAAGCCCTGCCTTCTGATGTTTTATAACCTAAAGAAAATATTTCTTTAGACCACTATATTCAAGTTTTCTGTTATTTATAGCTGAATGCATTGCTAACTCACATATTAAGTTTTAAGATCTTTGCCTTGAGCCTAAGCATGGTAGGTCATTCTCCTGGACACCACAACTTTCTCAGAGAAACGAGTAAAATATTTTCTTTAAGTAGCTCAATTCATAAAAACAAGTTATGGCCTGGAAAATGATTTTGTTCTTTTCACTTCGCTGGCTCAAGAAAGCTTTTCGACAGATCTTTTCCTCGGTGCCTTTGTCTGGACATAGCCTAGAGCAGAACTTCTGAGGACATTTCATTTTCCCCATTCAAGTACAGCATTTATTTGAATCTTCACATTGTTTCTGAAGCAGATACTCTCTCAAAGGAGCCTGAAATGACTTTGGAAAGCAATGCATTTTTTTCCCATAGGCTTTTTTTAGCAATGGCATATTAATATTATAGGCACATAGAAGGAAAAAGCCAGTGTTTTATTAGAGTGAAACAAAACTATCCAAAATTTAGCTACCCTTTTATGCATGGAAATAAAGATGGTATATATTGCTGATCTGTCCATTTTGAAACTCTTTCAAGCGATATTACATTTAAAATTTATTCAGCTAAAGAACTGAAAAGTGTGATCAGATGAAAACAAGAGCCTGGCCATGGTGGCTACTTACTGGTGGTGGAAGAATCACCTTCTCATTATCAGCATAGACAGTAAAAAACAAATATTTCATTCCGTAACTTTGGAGCTTATTTGAACTATTACGTAAAAAACCACTTACAATGTTTGGATGTGAGAGGCGAAGAAGAACTCCTATTTCAGTTCTTACGATTTTTTTGTCCACCTACAAGGCAAAATGAAAGAAACTGAAAGAAACTCCCAACTTAGAAATGTCTTAATTACAGTAGAGAATCAGAAACAGCAATAACCAGCTGGGCGAATCAGGTAATTGGCAGACGCTGATTCCTAAGCTTTTTTCTTGTGTTTCCTTCATTCCCTCACCCTCTTTTTTCAGTTGCATGTCTTTTCTCTCTGCTTCATACACAGAGTAGAACTAGTTACAAATATGGGTCACAACTTGTCAGATCCCTTGCATGGCCCTTTTTCTACAAAAGTCATTGCTGTTACCACTAAGGCACAAGTACATCTCAACCTATTCCTCCTCCTTCTCTTCCTTTCTTTTATAGATCTCCGTCCCGAACCCACTGGAGCTGTCAATCACTTCACCTTTCTCACACAGCAGTGAGACCATAACCCAGCCTAACCAGAGTAGTCCGTTCCCTGGCCATGGTGATTTGGTCAGGGATACCCGCCAGACTCAAGTCATCCCAATCAGGGCCCTCCCTAGAAATTCTGGTCCACAACAAATAGATAAAAAAAAGAGATATTTTCTTTTGCTCTGAAATTGCGAGATGAAAAATTGTATGCCACTACCAGTGACCATTTTTTATACCATATAGAGACCACTTTACTGAAAACAGAGCCAACACAGGAAATAACATTTCTGAGATGAAGAATAAGTCCTGTTGACATAATGTAATGCATTGGATTCAGTTATGCATAAGCTAGTTTGCCCTTAAAACTTTCTTATTATGTGAGCCACTAAGTTTTTTTTTTTTCTACTTAAGTCAGCCAGAATTAGTTTCTGTTGCTTGTCATTAAGGAATCCTAGTTGCTTCGTCACTTATGTTTGAAACAGTAACCATTTACTTTAGGATACTCCAAAATTAGGAGTGCTTTCGCCTCTCTGGGCCAATGACTGACTCTTTTAAGCACAGTGAGCTGGAGTTTCACATCTCTAAAAGAGTCATATACTAAATAGAAGGGTTTTAATGTCCTCCTCTCCAAAGAGAACTCATCAAAGCGATATATAATAATATCTACATTCTTACTGTGGGCATAACCAAGAGGCGGCTTCAAATAGAGAATGAATTCTACCATTTAAGTTACATGCCCTGAGGAATAAAAAGTGGGCCTGAGGAAAAATCCAAAAAATCCAATCACGTTTCAATGCTTATAACCAAACACAACTTTCAAGATGATAACAAACAGCATTCCTTCAAATTTTATTTTCTAACAAAAACAGTAACAAACAAGGATATATTCTTTGCAAATAAAGAAGAAATATTCAAGGGAATTTTACAAATTTTATATGTTCTTTTGCAACATATATTTCATTTTTTTTTCTGGCAGATATATTTTGCCAGAGCCTGGAGTATCTTACTTGAAGGGAATACTCGCCATTTATAAATGTCTTTAGTTTCTAAGAAAACATGTTTACAGGAAATTGTTAAAGAGTTCCCATTCCAATAAGATGTTTTCCAAGAGTTTCGTATTTCACCACCGTCCATAATAAAACATTAAATAGTCATACGGTCATGCTAAGCGCTCTTAAATTATAATAAAAGTTTTGGCCATTCAAATGGTCAATTAGGAGGCTCAGAGTGTTTTCATATATTTTGCCAAAGAAAATTAAAGTATTAAAATCAATTCACAATACTGCAAAACAAAAATGTATTCTACTTATGTTGAATGGATGCCAGTCTGTGCAACTCAGCATATTCCTGGAAATATTAATAAATATCCCATATAAAAATGCAGCATCGGTTATAAATTTTGAGTAAAAAGAGGAGGTGAAGATATGATCTATGCATTTTAATACCTGAAAACTGTTATGAGGCAGTTATACGAGACAGAGGATTCACTGTGTACAAAGAAAAACAAGTTGATAAGAAGTAACCAAGTGACGGTATAACAAATGGATAGGCTCTGGGGCTTGAACAGTGAAGGAATAAAGGAAGGCATACGTCTTGATACACCCAGTGCTTTATGATTCAAGAACTTTGGAAGCTGCTCCACTAGCATGTACCAGACACTAAGCCATAGCACAAATCAAGCTATTTATCGATTAAAACGTTTTCAGTCACAAGTTAGCACTCAGCTCAAACTCACTTAAGTCAAAAAGGTAACTTATTAGCAAATGTAAATGGGAAGTCTGAGGAAATGTATCTTCAGACATAGCTAAATCCAGGGGTTCTGATTCAAACGATGAAGTGTGTCCCTCTCCCTCTCTCCTTTCCAAATGGCGGGAAACATGGTCACCAGAATTTTATATTTTTCAGTTTCAAAGTGAAAGAAGAAAAGAGATACTCTCTCCTCACATGTACATATTTAACCTCAAGGTAGTAGCCTCCATGGCCTTGCTTGTTTCTTGTGCTTGTAAAGGAGTGTATGTACTGTTAATTTTCTGGAGCAGTAGTTCTCAAACTTTTGAACTTTAGGAACCCTTTATACCCTTCAAATTATTGAGAATCCCAAATAGCTATATACACATTTACTGTATTTGAGATTAAGACAGAATTTTTAAAAGTACTTATTAATTTAAAACATAACACTAATAAACTCGTAATACTTGAACATAAATAATATTTTCTGTAAAAAAGAACTATATTTTCCAAAATTAAAAAATACACATACTCCTGTGCTGGGGCTGACAAAGTTGAGGAAAGGAAGTGAGGAACAATTTAAAATATGTGAGAAAGAAAGTAATGACGTAAACTTAAGGAAAGAAAAGGAAAGCCAGTTTCTGCACTGTGGAAACGATGGATGGAAACAGAGGTGGAGAATGAACTGGAAAAAAGGAGAAAAGCGAAAACTGTAGACTTGAGCCACTTAACTATTTTCAATGAGACCTAGATCCAGACTCTGCCGCTTCTAATACTCTTGGCAGGTTGGGGTGACCTATATGAGTAGAGATTTCTGCTCTACTTCTCTGATTCAGTCAAGTTCAATAGTATTCCACATAAAATGCTCAGCCTCGTCTCATTTTCTTTGCAGGCTTTGGAACTGTAAGTCCTGTTTTTTCTCTCTATTCTTTCTCTAGCTTTTTAGGCTCGTTTTTAGTTTTAACAATGACCAGAGAGCATAATACAAAATATCGAACTGCACTACTCAAATGCTTTGTGGAAAAAGCAAAATATAAAGTATTCATGGATAAACAGACACGTCTTTAAATTTTCACAAGCATAACCTCTGCTTAATTTAGCATCTTGTTTTCTGACATATCAACAAGTACGTGTTGTCACTAACATGCTTGGTGAAAAAACTTGACAGCTGGAGCTTTGTTAAATTTAAGAATGATAGTTTTAGCATACAAGATTTGAAAGTTAAGAACTGCTATTTGAACTTGCAAAAATCAAATGTGGGACACATAAAAAACATTAAAGTTTTTCCTACATGAGGCCGGTATCTCCAATAACTATAGAATTTTAGTCCAGTCTGATTATTTCCTTTATCTTTTTGATCTAAAGAAACCTGGGCATCTCATGACTACCTTACTTCTTTCATAGTCTTCTCAAGTGGTGACTTGTTTTTGTCTCAGTAGGAAACACACCACAGGGCTTGGAAGGGGGTTTCTTTCAAGTTCTTCATTACTGTGTCCAATTTCTCCTCCCTTGTCCTTCCAAAATTCCAGCTGCTTTGAAAGATCTGCTATCAGCCAAGACAACCTGCAACTTCTCCTTGTGGTCATCCTCCTATCTCCTTATCACTCTTCCTATATTAAACATTTTAGCATCTTTTAGCAACTTTATCTCAACCACTGATCTTATCATCACTCTTAACTACTTCAGTTTTCACATGGACTATACTTTCAACATCTTTGTCTCTCAGTTTCTTCACTATTTCCTCAATTCTAACAATCTCTTCCCCAGGTCCTCCTTAGTAACCTATGCCCATGGTCACATCCTAGGCCTTATCATTAATCAATTGCATCATTTAAAAAATATCGATTTCAAACATCACACTCTCTGTCACTTTGCTCTGGCTAAACTGGCCTTATCTCTTTAGCTCTTACTGAGCTTAGATTCCATGGTCCATGCATGACCCGTTAGTATAAGCAATGACCTGTACATCCCCCCAATTTCCTTGCTCTTATCTTCTTCCATTACACTTGCCAGGCAACCCTTCATTTAGTTAACTCTACTTGTCTCTTACTCCACGTCCGTGCCTGAACTGAAGTGGTTAGAAGAAAATATACAATCATATTGACTGGTCCCATTTTAAATTTATGACCACAAATCTCAAGAAGCCCCCAGCTCCCTCATTCTACAATAAAACATTTTACACTTTCCCCCTCACACTTCCAGTATTACCTCCTCTTGTCTCCTATCACAGACTTGCTTCTAATTCCTGAGAAGGTAGAAACAACTCAAAGAGAACACAATTTTCTTACTACCCCATCTGTCAATCTATATACAACCTGTACCAAATTAACTTCATCCATTTATTCTGCAAAAAATTTTAAGCATCTGCTATATAAAGATACTATTCTGGGCATGAGGATACAACAATGAACAAAATAGAAAACTTCCTAAGAAATTCATGCCCTAAGAAGCTTATGTTCTAGTGAAGACAGAAAATGAACAAATAAATAAAGGTCCAGAGTTGATAAGTACTAAAGAAGAAAAAAAAAAAAACTGAAGTAAGGGATATAGGATGATGAGGGTGCTATTCGAGATGGATAGTAGAGAAAGGTCTCACTCATAAGGTCACATGGGACAAAGCCACTTGGATCTGAGGGAGGAGTGTTCCAGAGAGGGAAATAGTGAATACAAAGCCCCTCAACTATGGGTGGGGCTTGGAGCAATGGAATGACAGCTAGGAGGCCAGTTTAGCCAGAGCAAAGTGACAGAGGAGCAAAGTAGTAGATGATGACAGAGGTTTTTCACAACCAGAAGTCAGGTCATGAAGAGTCATGTTGAATGTGGTAAAAAAATTTGATATTTTAGTATGAGAGAGTTCAGACACAACTGGAAGGTTCTGAGAGAGAAATGGCATGACGTTAGTTAAGTTTGAAAAGGATACTCTGAATCTTGTAGGGATGAGGATGATGGGAAGAGTAATAGTAGGGGATACCCAACAGGGATTATGGCAGCTATCTGGGTGAGAGATAATGGAAATTAATTTTATGACACTTATATTTGGGCCCAAGTGGTAGAGATGAAGAAGGAAGAAGTGGATGAATATTTTTAAGGAGGAGCCAACAGTATTTGAAAATGGGCTGGCTATGGAGTGTAAGAGAAAGAGAAGTATAAAGGTTGACTGTTAGTTTTTCAGCCTGAGAAATGGGAAGAATAGAATTGCCACTTACTGAAATGGGGAAGACTGGGGAGAAGCGGGTTTAGAAAGATACTAATACACCCACTGTACTTAACTCATCTACTATTGTGTCCCTTTTCACTCCAGCTCACTGATCATTGAGATAATTTTTGAAGAAGCCAAGATCATTTCCACTTCTGGGCCTTTCCACTTTGTACTTGATAGTTTTTTGTCTTGAATGTTCTCCCAGATCTTTCAGTGTGAATTTGGACCCAATGGAGAAGAGAATAGAAGGGGAGGCTACACAAAAGTTTCGCAGGTGGATGCAGGGATGAGCAAAGGACATGGTGGGGTAGGACAGGAAGGAGATGTAAACTGTAGGGAAACCAATATGGTATTTTATATTCAACACTGACTAGCATAATACCAATCTTGTTCTGCTCAGTATGGAAAGAAAAACTCTAATAAAGATTTTCAATCAAATAAGGTTGGTTTTGAAAACTGTCAACCATATTTTTGATAGTTCTGTTAATAACCACCTTCTACTCCCTGCAAGACGTTGGGGAGGGCAGAAAGGAGAGAAATAGAGATTTCCAATGGAAGAGGAGCTCAAAGGTTGGAATACAGTTTAGGAAAGACAAGAATGGCTCTGAGAATCTCAACTCGGACAGAAAGACACTTGTATTTCAGAGCCTGATTCCTCTGTAAATCAGGCAGTCAAAACAGGGCAGTTCCTCCAAGGGAGGTTACTTCTGCTCCTTCATTCTTAGATTCTAAAATATAAGCCTTCCTGCTGGCAGATGCCAGAAATTCTTTCACAGGGAACAGTGTTTTATTTTACAGTGAATGAAACAGGCTTTAAATATTCCTGGACAAGATAATACGCTGAATAAAGTTTATACAAAAGATTTGGCTGATGCCAGACTCTCACTAGAAAGAGGTTTGCTTTAACAGAGGGAGAGGAAAGAGGGAAAACAACGTGGTCTATAACACAGGAAGGACTTTATATCTTAACACACCTCTTTCTCCTGTTTCTTTCATCTCTGTATGTCTCCCTAAGATTAAGAATATGTGGCGGAGGGCCGAGGGGGGGGGGAAATGGCGTGGGATGAAGAGGCCTATCTATCCCTTCATAGTTCAAATCAAGGTTGTGACAGAAACAAGGAGCAGCAGCAAGGAAAAATTGCCTGGGATCTTGATGAACAAACTGCACAACTAGGGAGAAATTTAAAAAATCACCCTGCAACGGCAGAAGGTGGGACGGGGTGAGGATGTGGGAAGACCCAGTCTCAAGAGCAGTGGCAGCAGCAGAAGCCTCTTAAAGGTGCCAAGTCCGTGAGCGGATTTTCGTGGTGATGGACCTGCTCGCTCTGAGCACCAGTGCTGATTTGGCTGCACACAGGGGGCACCAGGGACTTACAGGGAGACATTGTTGGAGTGAGGGCTAAGGCAAGACTTGCTCTGTACAGAAGTGCGGGCAATATCCATTGTTCCCCGTTGAGCCCTCCCCGCTCTCAGTGCTCTGACTCAGCGCCGCCATAGACGTGACGTCATCGAACTGGATAACAGAGGTCTCTCTGCCCAGAGGATTCCCTGAAACCTTGTCTCCCCCAACTTGGGCCCCATTCAAGCCACATCCAGGTGTATCCTCAGCAAGTCAGGTGCTCCTTGCTGAGCAGCGCCTAGACTCACACTGGAGGCAGCTGGCCTCGGTTTTTGGTGTGGCCTTTTGAGGCAACTATAAGCACAGCATCTGTGGATTGCTTGCTGAATCTTGACAGGTGGCCCTGGAGTGGCAGAGGCTTGAACTAAATTTGGTCTGTAGCTGAACCCCTCTCAGGACTGTGCCAATGGACATCTACTTCACAAATCCATGTTAATGAGACTGGGAGACTTAGGAACTTTGCTTAGTACATAGAAACAGCACGGAAAGGCAGCCAAAATGGGAAGACAAAGAAGCAGAAACCATATGAGAGAACAGAACAGAGATCCAGATATAATGGAATCAAGTAATCTTACAGATGCAGAGTTCAAAACGCTGGTTATAAAGATGCTCAATGAACTTTTGGGAAGTGCAGATAAATTCAATGAGAACTTCAACAAAGAGATAAAAAGGATAAAAATGGAAATGGAAATTATAAAAAGGAACCAGTCTGAAATGGAGAACACATCTGAGATGAGAAGTATATTAAATGGAATAAACAAAGGAATAAACAAAGTGAATAAAGAAGAGGATCAAATGGCCTATCTAGAGGACAGGAAAGCCAAGGACACTCAATCAGAATGGCAAGAGATAAGAGCCCAAGACTATAAAAATAATTTAAGGAGAATATGGGACACTATTAAAGGTCAAAATATCCATGTCATGGAGGTACCTGAAGGAAAACAAGATGTTGAACAGCTGTTTGATGAAATAATGATGGAAACCTTCCCTAACCTGGTGAAGGAAATAGACATAAAACCCCAGGAAGCTCAGAGAACCCCCAAACACAGGGATCCAAAGAGACCCACACCAAGACACATCATAATTAAAAAGCCAAAGATTAACTACAAAGAAAGAATCTTAAAAGCCAAAAGAGAAAAACAAATAGTTACCTACAAGGGAACATCCATAAGACTGGCAGCTGATTTCTCAAAAGTATGCAGGACAGAAGGACTTGGCAAAAAATATTTGACAGGATGAAGACCCAGGATCTACAACCAAGAATAATTTATCCAGCAAAGCTAGCATTTAGAGTTGAAGGAGAGATAAAGAGCTTCCCAAACAAAAATAAGCTAAAGGAATTTACCACCACTGAGCCAGTATTACAGGAAATGTTAGAGGGACTTCTTTAAGAAGAAAAAACATGTATCAAAACAGGAATAAAGAATGGTAACTACTACATTCCTATCAATAAGTACCTTAAATGGAAAAGAATTAAGTGCTCCAACCAAAAGATGGAGTGGCTGAAAGGATAAGAAAACAAGACCCCTACATATGAAAAGGAAGGGGATGGAAAAAGATATTGCTTTGATGGACCTAGAAGGTATTTAAGTCAGACAGAGAAAGATAAACACTATACGATTTCACTTATATGCGGAATCTAAGGAATAAAAAGAACAAACTAATCAAAAACAGACTCACAAATATAGTGGACAATTTGATGATGGACAGAGGGGAGGGGGTTTTGGGGTGCTGAGAGAATGGGATGAAGAGTTAAAGAAGTACAAATTAGTAGCTGATGGATGGTCACGGGGATGGGGAGCACAGCATAGGGAATGAAGTTAACATTAATATGTTGTCTAGGTAGAGGGTCTGGGGAGGGAGGGATTGTTTTATGAACTACATAGATGTCTAACCAATGTACTGTATACTTGAAGCTAAAATAAATAAATTAAAAAAAAAGAATATATGAGGGAACCACTGATTTAATAAACTTTACATTTAAAAAGATCTCATTCCTCAGTCCCTTACTCCTCTTCTGCTCCCCTTAGCAGAAAACTTTTCCAGAGTTATTTCTGCATTCTTTCTCCATTTCCTCCTTCAGGGCAATCCAGTCTGGCTTCATCCAAGCACTTCTCCAAAATGGCTCTTATAGAAGAAATTAGTGGCCTCATTGGGGGAGCCACTTGGAGCCAAACTAGTAGCTACTTTTCGGATTGAATTTTATCCTGTCAGCAGCATTTAATATGATATTTGATCATTCCTTTATTCAAATTAAATTGATTATTCCATGTCACCATCCTGGTCTCACTTTTCTTCTACTTTAAAGGCTGCAGAAGTATTTGTAATACTTTCTAACTGGTCTCCTTGCTTTGATGCTTACCCTTTATAATCATTCCCTCTGAATATAGCAGCCAGAGTGATGTTTTTAAAACGAAAATCAGACATGTCACTCTACAACTTAAATATCATTGTTTTTATCCCATTGTGCTTAGAATAAACACAAACTCTTTACTATGGGCCATAAAACTCAGGATGTCCTGGCTTCGCCCTTTTAATCTGATGCCATTTTCTCTGTCCACAAGCCATTCAATGCCCAGACCAGGCTCCAAGGCCTTTGCACTTACTAAGAGGGCTCAGCAAGTGCAAAAGCCTTGGAGCCCTCTAGCAAGTCTGCACTTGCTAGACCTCACGTCACTCAGAGAATAATTGAGAAGCCTTCTCCAGTCACTCTATCAAAAGTAGTTACACACACATATACATATACACACAGCATGAATCATTTAGAAACACCTATGTTATCATTTAATTACTAGTTAATTATTTGATTCTTCCACTAGTACATAAACTCTATGACAGCAAGGACTCTATCCATTTTCTACACAGCAGTATCTATAGAATTATTTACCAATGCCTGCTATATGGTAATTTGTTGAATGAATGAATGAATGAATGAATGAATGGGAGACATAGCCAGAGTTTGAATACAAAAGGTTGGTGAATTATTTACCAACCCCTTGGGATATAGTAATTTGTTGAATGAACGAACTAATGAATGAATGAGAGATGGAGCTAGTGTTTGAATACAAAGGTTGGTGGCTCAAAGGAAAAAAAAAAATCCCTGGTGTAACAGCTTTGGTTAGATTAGATAAAAATTTGTTAGTGTTCCTCCTGCCATTCGAGCCTACATGACATTTTTGTCATATTATCAACACCAGTGGAGTAGAGAATGCCTGTTTCACAGGCAGAGCTAAGTACCCAGACCTTTCAGAGCCTGCACAGATCATAGCTTGGGATTTCCACACTATGAGCCACAAAGAGTTACTACATCACTTATTTAAAATTGCAATCTCTCCAGGTAAATGAGAAAGGTTCCAAGAAACGTAATTAATAAAAGCTCAGGTGGAGTTACTGACTTTCTAAGTCCAGTATCGCAGCAGGTACTGATTCCACGTCTGCTCCTTTCCCCATCATAGGCTGTAGAGCTTTCACCACAGCCAGAATAATCCTGTTCTTCAAAAAGCACACCTTACCTTTAATTTGTATGATTCACATTTTGCATCAAACACAACCAAAGAAGAGAATGAAATGATGAAATTAGAAAATGATAACAGTGAGACCTGGAGCGTACTATGCATTCCCAAAGAAGGAGCTGTGAGACCATTAGTAAGGAGATAATTTCAGGAATGCAACTGTGAATTCTTTGCTTTGTTTCTGTGCCTACCAGGGGACAGTTTAAAAGAAAAGCCTTGCCAGGTCCCTATTCCCGTATTCTCCAATGTGATGACTATATCAGCGTAGTCACATCTTTGCAAAATAGAAATTGATATCCTTTGATAAAAAGTGAATATAATGTAAACCCTCTTACATTCTCTTTTCAGGTTCATGTTGCTGGGGATTGAAGAAGATAACCTCATATTATAATTTTTTATTAAGTATCATAGCCACATTTTTTAAAAATGCAAAATATAAATAAGAGGGAGGAACATATCTACCAATATAACACAATTATAATTAGCATTTTGGTTTATTTCTTTTCAGTTTTTTAAACTGTGTATTTCTTTACATATTTCGAATATGGAAATATAATTTTTTTTCTTACAATGTTCACTAAAAATACCCTAAAATTTTAAGGATACCTAATATTCATAAGCAGAATGTCAAACAGCTTCCTAATGGCCTGGTGTCATCTATGGCTATCCTCATGGTCAGACATTTATGCTTTCCATTAATTTGTTCCTAATATAAAATATTCTGTAATGAACATCTTTTGTTGTACATTTAAAAAAAATACAATTTGAATCCTGGCTCTGGCATTTAGAGTTCTTTATTATATCACTTATCTTGTCTAAAGAATATTTCAATTAATTCATGCAAAAAATGAAGATAATCATTACTGCTCCACAGTATTATTGTAAGGATTAAATGAGCATATATGTGAAATCTCCCAGCCCATGGTAGATGTTCAGTAACATCAGTGCCTTTCCGGAAATAATTTGTCAAAGTAAGGCAAACATTTCCCAGTTTTCTCTCTGTAGTTTTCTAAGTCTTCTCATAAAATCTACTGCAATTGCAACAAACTAAACTTAGAAATATTGGGATTTATGAAAGCCTTCCACCTCGAGTAAAAAAAAAATCTAATAAACATGAAATATGATTTTAATCCTTTTTTTCTAAAAATGGAAGATAACTTCATCAAAAATTTAGACTTGTCCAATATAATGATCTTGCTTGGTGGTTATCAAAGAGGAAATTGATGCCTGTTGGCATTTAAATTTAAACACCTTCTTTCACCGTTTTTGAAGACTGGGATGAGAGCTGTACTACTTTGTATGACTTTGGTTAAGCTTGAGGGAGGTTTTAAGATCATTTCTTATGTTTATAAATCACTGTTGACCACCAAGGTCACACCTGAGTTACTGCAGACCTGAGTATCAACCACGTCCTGCAGACATTCAGGTTCTAACAGAAATGTGACAAACTGCTTGATTTCTTTTTAGTGCCCTTTTAAATTTTTACATGGTCAAGGCAATACTTTTCAAAATGTGTTCAATTACAAAGAAGGCATTCAAACAACAAAATTTAGTTTTCATTTTGTATTCCTTTCAGTTGGACAGCAATTACTCAGGTGCACAATTCCTAAACTGTCTGAAAGTGAGGGGCAGGATGATGCATACTCACAGAGGCCCGGAGATAGCCCTTTTGTCTGAAAACTAAGTGGTTATCTATGTTATAAAACTGAATAATTAGATACTCAAGAAGCTTATGACTTTATCTTTGTAAAACTTCCAATTAACAGAAATAAAAAATACCCCTGGAAATATTAGCATTTTAACCTTCATCAATTACATCATTGGGTTTAATCTCTTACTAAGGTGCCTTTGGATAAGAGAAAACCTGGATACTTTTAGAAGTTTTAGCTCCTTGCTTGTTTTTTTCTAAGATAGTTAAGACGTTCAAATACCCTGATTAAGATGCCAGATGTTTCCAGAATCAGTAACTAAAGTGTCAGCTCAGTCCTTCTCAACATCTTTTTCTTTATAGTGATGTGAGCATTCTCAATGCACTCCCATCAGCATGTCCTTAAGTCTCTTCGAGGTTAAAGGGCTCAGTTTAAAAGTTCCCCGTATGCAGAATTGGGTAGATACTCACACATTCCATGCTAATGTCCTAGCATTGCTCTCTCTATGATACTTTCCAGGATTAGTTTAAACTAAAAGAGACTCAAACTGGAAAAAAATAAAATATCTTTGACTAAAAGTAATTTTACCCCCCAGATATTTAGTGCTACATGTATTGGAGGAATTTTAATTGACATAGAAAATGGAATATTTTTAAATGAATTTGCAGATATAGGTGTGGTTGAATCTGCTTTGGTTTATCAATAAAAGAAATCATTCATAGCTTAATAGTGTTTTATTATGTATGTCATATCCTGAAACTAATCACAATACCCAAATGTGTCCTGATGCCATGACGGAAAAACAGTTCTAGACTACTCTGATCTCAAAACCTCAAAGAAAAATTTTCTCAGTGACAGCTTGGCATGGGTGTGTGTGTGTGTGTGTGTGTGTGTGTGTGTGTGTGTGTGTGTGTGTGTGTTTGGGAAAGGGGCACCGGTGGGGTAAGCTTTGTAGATATAACTATACATTTGATATATTTTTCAGACTTCTGGGGTAGAGATAAGTATGAACAGCTTTAACGGAATTTATTCTGTGATATTGACAATTGCAGCAGAAAGGAAATTAGAACTCCCTATACACAGCCACACCCGGCGGGGGGTCGGGGCATCCCATCTCCCATTAAGACAAAGAGCAGAGATTCACACCAAGCAATGCATGTAGTTTGTGTATCACACACTCTGCAGTTATCTTCTTTCATTTGTTAATAAGTATTGTATGCTGAGATTCATTAAATTAAGGTTTTAACAGTATCGGAAAAGAAATCTCTTGCTTGCATTCTCTGCACACAGGGAATACTATGTACCCTTTTTTCACAATGTGACTTAGAACTGCAATGTGACTTAGAACTGCACTCAGCTTCTCCGTTTCTATTCAATAAAAGCTTCTTGTTGTATCAGCTTAGAGATCAGCAACATTTAGTTTCAATCCCAAATCTGGGCCATGATCATTCCTGACTTCTTTTTTTTCATTTTCTCTATCAGGACCTAGCTGCTATAAACAGAAAGGGCCCAGATTCGAGACTCGAAAGACCTAGGTTCAAATTCTCCATGCTATTGTGTTCTCTGGGCATGTCACTTCTCTAAAATTCCTACAAGTAATTCACTCCCATGGGGCACTTTTCATTAACATGCGACAGGGACTACCATATAGTGATTAATAATTAAATATGGGCTCCATTCTTATTAGCGTTATGCTCTTTCACTGTTAAAACAATTGAAATAGCATATGGCGATTTGAGTGTTTACTTTTTAAAAAAAGAGTAGTTGAAAGATAATTCAATACTGACTATTACTTGGATCTCTTCTAATTAATATTCTCTGCGCATAGTCATTCATTTTCTCTTATAGCAAAATAATGGTTTGGGAGTTCCATGACTTGATCTTTTTTTAGCTTTCTCTCCTCTCTTCTTCGTACTTTGAATGGATGGATGCAGCCTTGACCACCATTCAACTTTGTACCATAAAGAAATATAGAAATAAAAATCCGTTAAAATATTTTTTCCTGTTAACACTAAGATTACAGCTTTCCTCCTTCTCATTACAATATGAGTCCTAAGTTCACTTTGAGGCTGATAGGCTGTGTCCCCCTGGCTCTCTCAGCTCTCATGTGTGTGGCCCACTGGGCATCACCTCAGCACTGATCTTCTGACCTTGGGTTCCTCTCAACTTTCCTGCTGCCCAGCATCTCTCCTTTGGTTACAAGACCTTACCCACTCAGCTCTCTGAGAAATTTCTAGTCTTTTTCTTCTAGTAGGGTACAGTATCATAAGCTCTTCCTCTAAGATTTCTTTTGTTTTTGCCTGGCTATACTTCTCCTTTTTCTGTTCCACAGACTCTCTATAAAGGATGAATATCACTTTAGATCCAACCACCCACTACTTACAGAAGTACTAGAGGGCTAAATGTGATAACCTGACTGGGTGGTGCAGCTACAAAGTGTATTTTGTTTGGGCCACAGAACACAGGCACATGCCCATATTCTCATTCTCTCTCTCTCTCTTTCTCTCCACCTCCACCCTTTGCTTCAGCTTACCTCTGAATTATGATGTTTAATTAAAAAACCTAACAAAATACCTATGAGAGATCAATATAACGAGAGAGTGGATAAGCGAGCTGAATTGTGACAAATTCCAGCAGTATTTCTATTGTAAAAGAAAACAAATCTGCAGCAACTAATTCTCTACGGGAATGTTCAGACTTCCAAGTGGCTCTTCGAATGATAAAGCATACCAATCAGGCCAAGATTTTAACATTCCACCCCGTTACCTTTCTTCTCTTATAGACATATACTTGTCACAAACTGAATAGAAATATCCCTGTTCCTATTTCAAGAAACCTGGTTTAATAGTCCCTATGAAAATCAATAGGTTCCAACTGACAGAATGCTTGGAGAAGTTTTGCTTCACTTGACACGGCTTGTTATCTGCAAACTACTTTCCTTAATGTGTTCTGAGACCTCAATTGGGCCCAAAAAGTCTATTTGAGCTAGTGATTTATTATTCTCCTTTCTATCACTGACCAAAGGTGACCTTGCCTGCACTTCTGGAGCATACTCAGGAGTGGTTAAAAGTGTCTATAGCAGTGTTTAATACATGCATATCTTTAACACAAATCTATTCAGGCCTTTCTCTTATGTACAGCAACTGGAAAATGACTGGCCAATGGTTAGTTTAATGTGTTCCAAAAGGTTAGACAGAAAGAGACAAGAGCAGATAATCTTCAGTTTACCCAGTGATAGAAATGGTATTATCTCTATTTTCTAACTGAGAAACCTGAAAATATCCTCTAATGGATATATCTTGGAGATTCACCTACCAAGAATTTGTGAGGAGCCTGTGTACATTCTGTAATTTAATCTAGAGCAACTTTTCAAATTCTCCTGCAACAACATAGTTATATACTCAAATGCTAACTCATAAAAGTGTAAGGAAAAATGACTAGACATTAAAAAACAACTCATAAAATGATTAGCAAATCACAATATATGGTTCTTCAACTAACTGAGAAGAGCATAAAAGGCCAAATGAGCACTTATGGAGATTTTTATGAAAGTCAGGGACATTTACTAGGTGAATGTTAGTTAAATTATTGAAGAAAAGCCTTTCCAGAAAGTTATAGGTAACTTAATATTATAATAACTAAAATATGACTAATATTAGACCTGCAATAGCTTCTATACTGTGACCTAGTCACATTGCTCCAATGGTGAGAATTAGACAAGAACCACAAGGTTGAAAACATTCCAAATCTATGCAAGATTTGTTTAAGTAGGAGGTCATATGATCAGAAATCTTTACTTAGCGTAAAGAAAATTTAATTTACATATTAAATTTTATTGATAACAGTAGTAAAATATATACCCATCTTTAGCAGACCAAAAATGATATAACTAATTTTATTCATACAGAAGTGTACAATATGTCTGGTGCTGCTAATTGCTCAGTTTTAAATCAAGTTAATGAGAACATTAAAATGGCCAGAATGAAATGGTGTTGTTATAATATAAAATATCTGTGTGGACCCATTACGGTTAATAATAAGAATAATGTTCACCACTTAATCCATAATTCCTGGGTACTGAGAAATATTTTACATAGATTATCTCATTTTAATCCTCACTTAAACATCATGAGCTAGATGTTCTTAAACCCATTTTACAGATGAAGAGATGAGATGAGAGATTTGCATAATTTGTTGTAAAGTCACACAGGTAGTAAGTAGCAGAAGTGATCCTGAACTCAGTGTGTCTGGTTCCAGAGCCCATGATCTCGCCCCACAATTGCACAGTCATTCATAAGGAGAATCAGAAGATCTATACATTCTGAATTTACACACTGAGACTGGCTCTCAGACTCATAAATTCTGAATTTATATACTGAGATTAATTCTTAGACTCAATACTGGGTACTTTATGAAAGGGCAGGAATTTTACAGTAAGCCGAATGCAATTTTTTCTGAGAGTTGAGCCACACATTTAGAAATTTCATCTGAATTCTAGAGTTTAAATACTTGTCTCCAAAATTCAGGGACACTATAAATGACTGGTGAGCATAATTTTCTAAAATCTCAATAAATTTTTCTTGAAAATGAGACATACTGATAGGGCTGTAGTGTGATTATGTAGACACACCCCGAGGTATGTACACCTAAGGAAGAGAAAGCATGTGACTCGCTCCCGAAATCATGACCCATTATCACCATGTCAATCTTCAAAAGTTGTGATTCCATTTAACTCAGCAAAATTCATTCTATGCTGAAGTTTCCATCTGCTTAATCTGTTCAAATTTTGACACTTTCTAGAATCTATTTTTCTTTCCTTTTGTGAAGTTTTAAGTTCAGCGTATTCAAAAGTCATGTAACATCAGTAAAAAGGTTCCATCTTTATATCACTGGTTGTTCTACTAGCTGTGTCTGTCAGAATCTTTTTTTTTTTTTTTTTTGGTCACAATCCTTTTTGATGCCCCAAAGTCATTAACCTGAGGAAGTAGCTTAGTAAATCTTTCTGCTCTAATTCAATCTTCTAAATATCAAATCAAGTGGAGATGATGAAGGGTTCATGCATGAAGGAAAAAAATAGCCTTCTTTCCATCACACTTGATTCATGTTTTATAAAGTTCACAGTAAAAGTTCCGCTGATGCCTACAAGCCAATTAGTTCTTATGTGCAAGGTAATGAGGTATTTAGGGGTGAAACTGCACTGCCTGTGAGTCTGTAACTGTTTGAAAGTAAAAAGTTACAAAATAGGCCACTTTTTCCCCGAGAGAGGCATATGATGTCACTCATAGAGATTTGATGACTTCTTTAGTTCGAGAATAACTAATACAAAGTGGAAAAAAATTAAAATACACAACTAAAAAAGCCCTTCAATTCATTTTTCTCTCTTGTTTACTCTTACTACCCTCGAAGCCTTATTCTCAATATTGATGCAATGAGACAAATGGATACTGTTTCTGGAAATGTCCAGGTTTTTTCAGGACTGTAAAAAGTTGGTTCGACAATAATTTCCTATTTTCTGGCAATAAAAGACATCTATACCAGAGAATCACCAATGTTTATCGTATCATTTAGAAACTGCAAGATCCTGAAATGCTTCCTGAATGGCCAAAAGAAATGTTAAGTTATTTTGAGCAGTATTTCAATATTGAAGTATTGCTTTCCCCAAACCTTTTAGGAGAATTTTCATATATCATTTAATAATTTATCCTAAATTCAATAATTATTGATTTTGCCATATTTTCTTTCTATTTCTCTCTCTCCCAATATGTACACATAGGTATGAACTGTAAGAAAATAAATTTTTGTTGTTTTAAGCCAGTTTGTGGTAGTTTATTACAGCAGCCCTAGGAAACTCACAGATAGATGATAGACAATAGACAGATGATTGACAGATGATAGATGACAGATGATAGATAGATAGATAGATAGATAGATAGATAGATAGATAGATAATAGACTATCTTTCAGACCTCTTCAGTTTAGGTCTAGTCATAAAATGAGGACTTAAGGAACTATCCATTAAAATAGTATAGTGGCCCAAAGTTGTTAGTTGAACCACATAAAATTGCTATTTTTGTAGAGAATTTTACATGGCTCAACTAATAGATAGATTAAATAAATAACTCAAGTTTTCTAAAACCTCCTTTTCCCCCTCAAGACCAGATCCTGGGCTGAATTTGCTAGGATAATACTTCATTTTCCCTGCATCATTTTCCCTCTTTAAACAGATTCTTCAGCTTCATTCATCTCATTTAGATAAGGAGTTTCTGTCTCCACGACCTACATGGAATTAAGCACTGGAGGCAATTGCTCTTTGAGGTTTTGCCTATTTCACTCATTTACACATCTCTATTCATGGTTTATTCTAGGAGACAATGCTGGGGATTCTGTCTAATTCATGTTCAAAGCTAAGGTTTCTCCAGGGGATTTTCTCTCATTCTATTTGGCACAGCAGTAACTGTGTTTGACAACATCTGCCTTATAGCACTCTCTGCAGCTCCATCTGACACTTGGTTCCCATCCACATTTTCTTCCTGCCTGTCTTCTAAAGAAGATGTTTCCCAACAGAGGTGGAGAAGAGAAGACAGTGAGGGCAAACCAGAGCTTTATTTTCCAATGAATATGAATCATGAACCCACCAAATGTCTTAACCTATCTCTTATTTCAATTCATCCAAAGACTTTTAATATAAATCAATTCTTGCTAAGACAGCCCTTTTACCTTTGGGACTCTGAGCATTTACAAGTGACTTCTGAATGTTTATTTTTCTATATTTTCATATATCTAACCCCTTTTAAACTTTCCTCAAATGTGAAAAAAAAAATTCACAAATTTGACTGGCAATTTTTTTAACCAGTAAAAAGAATACAACCAAGCCCAAAACTATCTTGTAGTTACTCCTTCTAAAATATGTCAATTTATTTTCATAAAAAGTATATATATTTAACAGGAAATTCTATTTAATAAAATGTTTAATAATCCTCAGTTCAAATAAATTTTATGACTAATGGAAACTAATTTAAGAGAAAATTCCAAATCTTATGAATCAAAAGATCCCTCTACATTCTGGGATAACTTAAATCATTGCCTACACCAAATAGGAAATCCAGAATATAGAATATATTAGTAGCAACCACCATTTAAATTATTATATGTTTCAATTAAACTGTCTTTGTTAGTTTGCTATGGCTTTAAATTCTAACACATTGTTTCAAAATATCATTCTACTTCTACTCCACTGAAAACCCTGTGTTATTATTCTCTTCTTCATTATATGAGATTCTAAAATCTTCCTGGGCCAGACAATACATAAACAGCTGCTGGTGATATTAACTGTCTTTAGGAAAAAAAATCCCTTGGCTTAAAGGAGTTATTACTTGACTTCAAAATTTATGATACTTCTCTTCTCAGCATACTTTACAATTGAGCTTCCAGAAGGACATATATTTCACATATATGTTCACATAAAATTTGATAATGGAAGAATGTGCTATAAAAGAGTATGTTGTCTTTTTGTCGTTTTATAAGGGGAAATCACCTGAGGACAGAAAATATATGTAAGGCATTATAATGACAAATACTCTCTGGGGCACAGGGAGTACTACATCGTGCTGGCATTTGTATTTTGAACTGCTGCATTTCTTACTCATTGGAGATAAGTCTAAGTAACTTTTGCCTCCTCAGCTCTCTTACAAGTATAGAGCAAAAAGCAGCAACTTCCAAACAAAAATTTTGCTTGTTGTTCAAATACAAACTTCTTAGATGAGCAGGTTCAGTTCCAGAAACATTTGCATTTGTCCAGTTGTATTTTACTGAAGTAAACCCAACGTTTGAAAATCTAGGCATATATGTGTATCCAACAATATGACTGATATACAAAGCAAGGTTCATCTGCCAGCTCTACACATTTTCTTTTCCACTCTTCTCCCCACAACCACAGCTAATCTGAGATCCAGTCACTTTCAATGTCACACAGTTTCCATCAGACAACAAACCATTTGGTTGGACACTCATAATTGAGTTGCACATAGCAACTCTCTGGCCCTTTGTCCTTTGAATCAGAGCTCCTGGCTTCTCCAAGTCACAGATCCCTATTATAAACTGAAATAAACTTACTGTTTTCTTTAACACTTTGAGAGCATAAGGCTTCTGGGTCCCCTTCTGTTTGCATCTGTACACAATGGATGTAGCTCCCCTTGAAGGGAAAAAGACAAAAGGAAGTCGTTATGCTCTGGACAGGAAATAAAGGAAAAAGCTTGAAAATAAGTATCTTTTGCAGTTACTCCAATGATTGACAAGTGTTTATAAGTTCTACTATAGGACCAGCCCACCTGTCGAGAGTACTTTTCCTCTTGCAACTGAATATAGTTTGCTCAGAAAAATTTTTCCTTTGCCCCATCCCAATACAAGTGGCAATATACCTTGGGTTGTTGCAGTCAGTGGCTCTAGGGTAAACCAGGCTCTTAGGTGAAAAAGCATGTGAAAAATATCCACCTGACTTCAGAATTCCCGAGTTTTCCTAAAAATATGTGTCTGGAGTAAAATAAGGCACATGGCTTAAGGGAGAGGGTTTAAGTTTAGCCCTCGGCTGTAAGGATCAGGACAGTCTCCACTACTTGACAGGGGAGCTGGGACCCTTGAGAATTTACAGCACTTCATTTGGTGCCTTAGCATTCTCCCAAAGTCAATGTTAGCCCCATAGAGATTCTGGCGCCATCATCTTGGTGAATACTGCTACCACTTATTTACATACGCCCCAACGAAAAGAATTATGTGAAATGTTCAGGGGAAAAATACTAAAACATGGTTAAAGATATACAGAGGAAAGTAGATGTACCCCTCTATAAAAAAACTTGAAGTACAGAACGTTTTTTACCCATATAAGAGAATAGTAAGAAGGTACTCAGTGACTAACTTCCTATCCGTGCAAGGTACAAAAGGAGAATATTAAAAAGCAGGACAGTGTGGTCCTGATGCTCCCTCTCCACACATGAGAGCAAGAGAACAAGACAGACAAAAAGGCTCACAGACCAAGAAGGCTTTAGTTTCAACTTCAGAAGGAGAACTTTAGACAAATCTTAAAATAAGATCAGTAGAAGTAAATCTGTCAGACTTTGAATATGAAGCCAAAGGAACTCTTATGATATACTCAGTCCTACGGTTCTAAAATTTTAAGTAAGCACAAAAAAATTATACAAAATCAAACATATTCCCAGCTGCCTAAACACAACAAATTTTTAACAGAACCAGGAGTCAGGAACTGAAGTTGTAAATGCTAACAGAGTTAAAAAATTTAAACACATTTTTAAAAACTTTGGTAAGAATGCATCTTACCAACTTTGGAATGAATGCATCTAGAGAATATTATTCTAAGTGAAATAAGTCAGACAGAGAAAGAGAAATACCATATGATTTTACTTATATGTGGAATCTAAAACAAAATAAATGAACAAATGAAACAGAAACGAACACATAGAGAACATTTTGATGGTTGACAGATGGAAAGGGGTCTGGGGGTGAAAAAGAGGAAGGGATTAAGAAGTACACATTGGTAGTTACAAAACAGTCACAAGGATGTGAAATACAGCACAAGGAATAATCAATAATATTGCAATAACTATATGTGGTGCCAGGTGAGTATGAGACTTATTGGGGTGAACACTTCATAAGGTATGTGAATGTCTAATCACTATGTTGTATACTAAAACTAATATAGTATTGTATGTCAACTGTAATTTAAAAATTAAGAATTATTTTTAAAAAAACCCTGCAAACAACTTCAATATTCCTCAACTGAGAAATGAATTAACAACCTATCCATACAGTGGAAGACTACGCAGAAATAAAAAGGAATTAACTAGGGTACACATAATAACTTAAATTATTTTCTAATATAATATCCTAAATGAAAGAAGCTAGGTGCAGAAGGCTATATACTGTATGATTCCATTTATATAATATTCTTTTAAGGACAAAAATATAGGCATAGAAAATACATCAAGGGTTGCTGGAGGCTCAGAGGGGTGGGGGAAATTTTAGCATGATAAAATTGTTCAATATCTTGATCGTGATGGTGTTTACACAACTATAGGTAGATAGCTGTCAAAATAGGTAGGATTGTTAATAAAATCTATGAAATTTAATGTATATGTATTTATTATAACAAAAAAATACTGTAAAAAATCTTTCCAAGAAAACCACATTTTTCAAAGGTAAAATTAAAAACCGCATTATAAAAATGTAGTCTATAACATTCAACTTATTCTATTTTTATTTCATGGTAACTGGTGAAATTTTAAAAAAATAAAAGAAAAAAATAAATACAAGGGAAAGTGATTTGCAAGCATCAAAGAAACCCTAAAAATCTAATTGGTATTATTCAAGAATTCATGTAAAGGAATATATTAAATAGCATCCATTCCTTAATTTCTTCATTACATTAATTTACCAATAATTTCAATATATAAATCATTGTCTTAAGAAAACCTTTAATTCTTTTTTAACAAAATTCACTCTAGACCGATCAATCTCAGGACACAAGTATGCTAGAATTAACGTTTTATTTTTTTCTTTTTATTTTTTTATATGAGGAATCTATTAAGTCCAATTTTATTTTGCTAAGTAATGGACTTATTAATATTAACAGATCATTAAAAAATTTCCAGCTTTATTGAGAGATAATTGACATGTAACAGTGTAAGTTTAACGTGTACAACGTAATGATTTGATATACATGTATTGCAAAATGATTACCACAATAATGTTAGTTAATGTATCATCACCTCACATAATTACAATTTTAGAAATAACTTTTTAAAAGATGAAAAAATTAAGTTAAAAGAACAGAACAGCTCAAATAAATTTGTATAAAAATAATATTTCAGTAATTTTTCAAAAATATAATCTATATTTTTGCCAAAATTAAATGATTGGCATTTAGCATGTATATATAATTTTAGAAAGGAACCATATTTTCAGTATATTATATAAAAATAAAAATGTGCATATTAACAGCTAATTTTTAATATAGAAAGAACATTGTTATATTGTCGTATCCTCATTTCAAAAATAGATTATATAAAGAAGTGTTCATCTCAATAACGAGAAAATTTTCTGAGATCCAAAGGAAGCAAAGAGATTATAGATTGGAGAATATTATATTCAACTGAGGAAAAAAAGCTTCACTACTCATGTCTATTCATTTATAACATACAATCTTTAACAAAAAGGCCAAGAAAATATAGAAATTATTCCAGTTAGAATTTTTTTCTATTATGATTTGATGAGAAAGAAAATCAATACTCCTTGGGAGTCTGAACCTGACTTGTACTTTCACACTGGTTTTCTTGAACAGACATTTTGGAAAAATCGTTTTTTAGCTCTAGCCTTGTCTAATATGACCAGTTATTTTTTAAAAAGTTAAAAATGAAAAGCTAAAAGTGTAGGCTACTATGTTTCATTTTGGAGAAAGAAGAGAAAGTAGTCAAATCTGTAATGTGTTTGAAAAATCATTGTGTACAAGATAATTGTAATACTATGAATATGCTATTTTATATGTATATATTATATATATACATATTACAGCCACTACTGTAAAGCTGTTAAGAAGCACTTGATGTTGGTACCTGGCACTGTGTGCCAGACTTATGACTGTCGGGGAGAAGCTCGAGATTATGTATTTGCCTGGAGACATTTCGAGTTTAGAGTTCTTTGCTCCCACATTTAGGGTTACTTAGTACAAAACAGGGGGCTTTTTATCCTACAGTTCATCTTTACATGTTCCTCATGCCCAGCAGTTAAGGAACAACTATCATAATTTTTTTCACCTCTCTTATAACACAGATCTTCTCTTTTATTCTTTTCTCCCCTCCCCCCCTTTATTTCCTTTCTTTTTCATAATCTCACCTCTTTATTCTCCTCCTTTTCTCTCCTTTCTCGTTCTAAAGAGATTGGTTTAATTTTACTTTTTTTTCTCCAAAAGAAATTCAAGTGCATTGACACTCCTGTCTACCCATCAGCTGGGAGATAGATATCTGAATGCATTCAGAAAGCCAGGTAGAGATCCAATCTGATTTGAAATGGAAGCAGGAAGTCAGAAGTCTGGATTCGCATCAATGTTTGAGGGAATCAGGATGAGTCTGCATAATGTTAAGATAAGTTAGCATCATGGTTATTCTCCCACCAAAGGAGATTATAAATCAGACTGGTTTTCTGCAGGGGAGAACTTAGTGGGACATTTGCGATTGCTTGGTTTGAAGCAAAAGAGCTTGGATTCCCCTGCCAGCAAACCTACAATTTGTTCTTTGGAAATGCAAGAGAACTTCAGATACCAAATCTCTTAAAAGATAAAAGTCTGGAGGTACAGTTGACTGTTTCTTGGCTCCATCTGTGTCTCTGCAATGGTATACTGCATAGCCATATAAAATTGTCCTTGCTAAGGGTATTAGAAGTTATTGAAGAGTTTCATTTTTTTAAATAGGAAGGGTCTTGAAATGGAACCAAAGAATCTTATATTTTTAAAAAATCCAATGTTGAAGTGGCTTGATTAAAGAATATAGTTATATCAAAATATTAATCATTTTAAAACATTTTAGTATATTTATTTCTTGATCTTCTGTTTAGCATTTGATTTTTAATGTTTTTTTTTTCAATGTGTGTATGTGATTGCAGGAAAGAGCCTTCTAATGCTCATTATGAAAAGGTTTAAAAGCAGTGCTATGATTTATAAGAACTGTCAATCATATGTTGAAAACATAATGTGTGCAATTCTACATATCATTATATTTCTTCTACATGATTGACTTATTATTTAATGAGCCTGCTCCTTTCATTGATTTTTTAAATTAGATGAATTACTAAAGAAGACTGGTTATAACCTCAAAATTGATTCTTCTTGAGGGTGAAAGCAGAGTCATATTCAGGAACAAGAGCCTGAAAAAGTCCCTAAGTGTTTAAAGCATGCATTTTGCCCCATTCCAGTAACAGTTTTTCAGTTTCATTCTCCATCTCTGTCAGCCTGCAACTCATCAATACTCTTCAATACTTCAGTGTTTCCAAATGTTCTTTGGTCACTAAAGACAAAAGAAATCTGAACCTTAAACTGACGAAGAACAAGAGGAAAAACTGCTGAAGTAATTTAACTACTGTTTGGCATTTTCAATCTACAACTTGAAGAATGGCTAACCTTTAGAATTTAGAAGGTTGTTATTAGACCTGGAGGTTTTCCAACTCAGTTAAGTATTACAGCCTTAAAGTAAATCTCAAAAATATCATATCGAGGAATGATATTGAACTACAGATCCTAAGTTGTACTCAAGCTCAAGGTTTTAATATGCTTGGGTTTAGAGTCTGTCCATAACTATCCTCTCCCTTTTCTGGTTCATTTTCTTGTTAAATCCTGCAGGGGGCAAGGGCAAGCACCCCATTTCAGTTTCAGGGATATATCATGGCCTCCTACTTGGGGTTGTCTCATTTATTTTATAATGTCTTTATTTTACTCTCATTTTTGAGACATATTTTCATTTGATATACAATTCTGGGCTGACAGTTTTCCTCCCACAACTTCAAAGGTACTGATCCACTGTCTTCTGGACTCCATTTTTTCCTGATGAGGTATTAGCATCATTCATATCACTGTGTCCTGTATATATTATATTTTCTTTGGTTGCTTTAAAAATTTTTTCATCTTTCCTTTCTTGTTTTGGACTACATACCTATGTTTTGCTTTCTTTTCATTTATTATGCTTGGTGCTTAGTGAGCTTCTTAGATCTGCAATATTCTTTACCAAATTTGGAAAATGTTTGCCTATTATTTCTTTAAACATTTTTCCTGCCCCCTTTATCCTCTCCTCTCTCTCTGGGACACATATTTCATGCAAAGTATTTTCCCACAAGTTTTTCTTCTTCTTCTTCTTTTTTTTAAAATCTTAATTAGTTTCAAGTATACAGCACATTGGTTAGACATCTATATAGTTCATAAAATGATCCCCCAATTGCTCTCTCCCTCCCCTGACCCTCCACCTAGACAACATATTGATGCTAACTGCATTCCCTATGCCATTCTCCCCATTCTTTTTTTTTAATTTATTTATTTTAGTTTCAAGTATACAGTACATTGGTTAGACATCTAGGTAGTTCATAAAACAATCCCTCCCTCCCCAGACCCTCTACCTAGACAACATATTAATGTTAACTTCATTCCCTATGCTGTGCTCCCCATCCCCGTGACCATCCATCAGCTACTAATTTGTACTTCTTTAACTCTTCATCCCATTCTCTCAGCACCCCAAAACCCCCTCCCCTCTGTCCATCATCAAATTGTCCACTATATTTGTGAGTCTGTTTTTGATTAGTTTGTTCTTTTTATTCCTTAGATTCCGCATATAAGTGAAATCGTATAGTGTTTATCTTTCTCTGTCTGACTTAAATACCTTCTAGGTCTATCAAAGCAATATCTTTTTCCATCCCCTTCCTTTTCATATGTAGGGGTCTTGTTTTCTTATCCTCTCAGCCACTCCGTCTTTTGGTTGGAGCACTTAATTCTTTTCCATTTAAGGTACTTATTGATAGGAATGTAGTAGTTACCATTCTTTATTCCTGTTTTTGATACATGTTTTTTCTTCTTAAAGAAGTCCCTCCAACATTTCCTGTAATACTGGCTTGGTGGTGGTAAATTCCTTTAGCTTATTTTTGTCTGGGAAGCTCTTTCTCTCTCCTTCAACTCTAAATGCTAGCTTTGCTGGATAAATTATTCTTGGTTATAGATCCTGGGTCTTCATTCTGTTGAATATTTTTTGGCCAAGCCCTTCTGTCCTGCATAGTTTCTTTTGAGAAATCAGCTGCCAGTCTTATGGGTAGGTATCTAATTGCTTTTCTCTTGCTGCTTTTAATATTCTTTATTTGTATTTAACCTTTGGCATTTTAATTATGATGTGTCTTGGTGTAGGCCTCTTTGGATCCCTGATTTTTGTAGTTCTCTGAGCTTCCTGGGGTTTTATGTTCATTTCCTCCACCAAATTAGGGAAGTTTTCCATCATTATTTCTTCAAACAGCTGTTAAACATTTTGATTTTCTTTTATTACACTGATCAGATGAATATTTGGAATTTTAATAGTGTCCCATATCCTCCTTAAATTATTTTTATATTCTTGGAATCTTTTTTTCTTGCCATTCTAATTGTGTCCTTGGCTTTCCTATCCTCTAGACTAGGTCATTTGATCCTCTTCTTTATTCACTTTGTTTATTCCTTTGTTTATTCCATTCAATACACTTCTCATCTCAGATAATGTATTCTCCACTTCAGACTGGTTCCTTTTTGTAATTTCCATTTCCATTTTTATCCTTTTTATCTCTTTGTTGGAGTTCTCTACACTCCCCAAAAGTTCATTTAGAATTTTTATAACCAGTGTTTGAACTCTGCATCTGTTAGATTACTTGACTCCATTACAACTGGATCTCTGTTCTGTTCTCTCATATTGTTTCTGCTTGTCTTCCCATTTTGGCTGCCTTTCCGTACCTGTTTCTATGTACTAAGCAAAGCTCCTAAGTCTCTCGGTCTTATTAATGTGGATTTGTGAAGTAGGTGTCCAGTGGCACAGTCCTGAGAGGAGTTAGGCTGCAGGCCAACTTTAGCCCAAGCCTGTGCCCCTCCAGGGCCACCTGTTAAGATTCAGCAAGCAATCCACAGATGCTGTGCTTATAGTTGGCTCAAAAGGTCACACCAGAAACCGAGGCAAGTTGCCTCCATCAGTGTGAGTCTCAGCAATGATCACCTGACTTGCTGAGGATATACCTGCATGTGGCTTGGGTGGGGCTGCGGGTTGGGGAGGGTTACAGGGAATCTTCTGGGTGGAGAGACCTCTGTTATCCAGGTTGATTTCATCACAGCTATGGCAGCGCTGTGTCAATCACACTGGTAGGAGACAAAAGGGAACAATGGATACCACCAGTACTTCTGTACCAAGAGAGTCTTGCTTTGGCCCTCACTCCGACAATATCTCCCTGTAAATCTCTGGTGCCCTTTGTGCGCAGCCAAATTGGCACTGGTGCTCAGAGTGAGCAGGTCCATCACTGCGAAAATCCGCTCGTGGATGCTGTCCCTTTAAGAGGCTTCTGCTGCTGCTGCTGCAGCCTCCGTCTCAGCTGCTTAGGACCGAGCTGCCCCACATCCTCGCCCCTTCCTACCTTCTGCCACTGCAGGGTGATGTTTTGAATTCCTCCATAGTTGTATGGCTTGTTCATCCCAGGCGATTTTTCCTTGCTGCTGCCTCTTGTTTCCGTCACAACTTAGATTTGGTCGCCAGAGGGATGAACAGAGCCTCTATCATCTACGCCATTTTTTTCTCTCCCCCCCACAAGTTTTTAAGGCTTTATTCTTTTTTTACCAGTTGTGTTTCTCTCTATTCTTCAAATTAGATAATTTCTATTGATTTGTCTTCAAGTTCACTGACCTTTTCTTCTGTAGCCTCCAATCTACTCTTATGCTTATGAATTTGACATTTTTAATTTCATATAATGTACTTTTCAATTTTAAAATTTCCATTAGGTTCTTTTTTTATAGTTCTCATTTCTGTGTACAGATACCCCAAATATGTTTACTCATTATGCCTATGTTTTGCTTCATATTCTTGAATGTATTTACCACGGTTGTTTTATACTCTTCATCTGCTTATTCCAACATCTGGGTCATCTCCAAGTCTATTTATTATTATTTTTCCTTGATTATGGGTTTATTTCCTGCTTCTCGAATGTCTAGTACTTTTTTTTTTTTGATTGTGTGAAAGACATTTTTAAATGATTCACACTACGGATTCTGGTTTATATCATTTTCTTTTAAAGAGAGTTGACTTTTTTAATGGCAGGCAGTTAAATAGTTACAAATATGTTCGATCCTGTCCAGTTTGTTTTTAATTGTTGGCAGAGCAGATATATTTGGGTTTTGTTCTTGGTCCTACATCATGGTCCTTTCTAGAGTGTAGTCTTTACTCCTAAGGTGTGACTTTTTTGAGGTCTCAATTAAATATTTGAGATGCTTAGTGGAGTCTCTCCACCCTTGGCTAGAGATCCAGTATCTTCCAATAGTACATGCCTATCTTCCCTCCGATACATCTGTAAGTCTGCAACCTCTTCACAGCTGCTCCTGCTTAGCCTCATAAAGTCTCACTATACCTTATTCCTAGTTAGAAAGCCAAGGTGAATGTGGTAGTCACCTTGTGTTTCCCTTCTCTCAGGGATCACAGCTCTATATGGTCCATTGTTCAGTACCTGAAAACAATTGTTTCATGCAGTATATCCAGGGCAAATGCAGTGCCTGTTACTCCATTATTTCCAGAGCAGAATTCCTCTCTTAGTCTTAATTTTTATCACCTTGTTGAATTTGAATCAGAAATTAATGTAGCGAAAGAGAAAAACATTGTTTATTCTTTATGCATTTATTAATAGTATATTACAAATGTTGACAAAGCTTATGATTGAAGGAGATTAGCAAATGATAAATCTACAAGAGCAGAATTAAGAAATTCTTTGGTATTCTAGGCAGCTTTTAAAACATCAACAGCATTTGTTATTGTTTTTGGAGAAGAAAGGAATTTTGAAGCATGAGATATAATTTTATTATGTCAAAACACTGTGCCCAAGAATTTTTCCTGCTGAATAGATGATCAAACATTCATATTTTAGGACAAAATAACTAACCCATTTTAGATTACATGCCTTGAAACTACCCCCACTGCTGCTTCTAAAGGATTCATGTGGCAGAGAGTTGTACCAGATGGCTGATACCGACGAGGAAGAGATTTCATCTCTCCCAGCTGTGACTTAGTCTTGTCATTGGCATTCAGCGACATTTAGCATTTAATATTATGAAATCAAAAGGATTAGAAATCAGTACGATCACTCCTTCAACAAGAGACTTAGCAGAAGCAAAGCTAGTAGCTTATTGAGCACACAGATATGTTTTTGGCCTGCACTGGGTCATTTAATATGTGGAATGTCTTGGCAACATTTAAATATTACGACATTTCATCAAAAAATTCAGATTTACAGCTTCTCTTAAATCTGGCAACACTAATTTTTAACCTGTACCCAGCAGCAGTTGGTACGACCTGAATAGCAACTGTCTTTTAGAGAAGGCCTGTGGTCCCCTTAACAGCTTTATGCTTTTACACCACCTCCCAGTTCCTGTGGCATACACATTTACCTTCCCTGATCTAATGAATATTCAGGAAGTGGGAATACCTGGTAACCAAAGCAGGGAAATATCTAAAGGCTCACTTCATAGAAATGTAGATGAGATTATTAATTTGCAGAACTTATTCCACATTTCTGCTTTAAAATTCAGTTAGTGGTTAAAAGTCCATGATGATTATTCTATTTCACTGTATCAAAGACACCATCAACTTGAAGAGGAATCGTTATGCTATGATCACTGAAAAGTGGCTACTATTCGACAATGACATCTCGTGGTCTGAATGATGCATCCTGATTGCAGAGATGTTAAACTGTGGAAAATTGTGCATTTTAATATCAATTAAAAATGGTAATATCCTATATAAATAGTACCATACAATAATAGAATGCTTTCTCAGTTCCAAATCAATTTTAATGTCTTCATAATTCCCACTCCCACTGCAATAGTGGGAAATGGAAACCTCAGTACTTTTGTAATTGATAAATTAATCACTATCTCCTCTGTATCTCCACCATTATAGAACTTACCACACACTGCTCTGTATTATAGTTAATTGTATATATGTGTCTCTCTTGTGTGACTTGATGATACAAACCTATGACTAGACAGTGCCTTTCATATAATAGATCTGTAATATTGACTTGAAGAATTTAAAGGAATTAAATTAATACTCTCTATTCTTTATTATTTCTATCATAGTAATGCCTTAAATCTTATATGACAGGTTGGAAAGAGAAAGAAAAAAGAAAGAAAGAAAGAGAGAGAGAGAGAGAGAGCAAGCGAGAAAGAGAAAGGGAGAAAGAAAGAAAAAGATAAGGGAAGGAGAAAGAAAGAAAGGAAGGAAAGAAAGAAGGGAGGAAAGAAGGGAAAATATTGTGATAAAAGTAAAAATAAAAATGCACTCAAGAGTCCACTTACACCCAGTTACTGCTTCCCATTTTTACCAACAACAATATCTGTCATGATAAAACGAATAAATTCATATTGTTTCTAATCCACTTAGGATTTTAAGTGTTACCTATATTATTGTCATATTTACTTTTGGACATTTGTATTTGTTTCCACTGGGTCACAGCCTCTTCTCTCTATAACGATATCATGTGTTTCTTTTATTAATGCCAAATTATTTATTTCATTAGTGACATTTCATCACAATTTAAGAGTCAATCTTATCATTAGAAGTGATGCTGCTCTTATGGACGGTGATGTCTGAATTGAATTGTTTCTGACTGATGGCAGAGCTTGATATTTCTAGTTTGTTGCCCTCCTCCCCCCAAAACAAAAACAAAAATGAAAACATGATGTCTTCTTCCCTGTTCCTCTTAGGTAATCAGGTTCAGATAGAAATAAAATCACTATTATTCATAGTTATGTTATGACAATCAATCCTAAAAGAGTCTTATGTTCTATAAACAGTATTCAATGAGCTTCACTTACTCATCCCAGAAAATGGAAACCATATTTGGGGTTTTGCTATTGACAACTTCTGGGCCTGACACAGGGATACCACCCAGCCACATGGGTGATAGGAATTGTGAATTCAGTTAGCTATACACTTCGCTAACTTTAAATCCAAATATAGAAAGCTTGATTGCTTTTTGGGGGCTATCACTTACTAAGCCATTTCATGTCATAGATAAATAACATACTTCCTCCTAATCCAATTACTACATTAATAATTTACATAAACTAACCATTACTATTTATAATTCTCCTCTTGCCATCATGAAAGCTGGGGTTTGAGGGGATTAAGTAACCTGTGTAACCCGAATCAAGTGCTTCAGTTCTCTCCGCATATGATACAAATCTGCCCTTCTTTCTTAGTAACCCATCCTCATACACTCTAAGATATCCTTTCAATACTTGTTAGCCTTTTTTTTTTAATGTATTATACCACTGGTTTTAGAATTCTGAATTTATTTGAAAAAAAACCACGTAATTTTGGATTCAGATAATACATAGCACCTTGTTCGAAAATTATTTAAAAATTAAAAATGGCAATGACAAAGCGTTATATCAAGTGCAGAGCTCTTCAGTGTGCAGGAACCTGTGCGACTATACAGGTCACTAGCCCAAGAAGCCAGCCCCTTCCAGAAGCAAATCATTTGACCCTCCTGACCTTCAAATTGCTTGTCTACAAAAGTGGCCTAATGGCACCTGCCTTATGTACCTTATCTCTCTCATGGTCATTACAAGGATCACATGAGATAAGTTCAAATGCTTTATAGACTCCAAAACACTTAAAAGCATATAATTTTGTGTTATAAACTTACTAGTTGATGCACATGATATTTTTCCATTTATTTAACAAATATAAAATGGTTCCTACAGACCGAGCTTGAAACAAATGAGTATTGCTTACATCCCTATGAAAACAAAAATTCTTTCTTAAAACAATAGGCTTTACCATGATTTTATACCAATTGTGGACTTTGGGAAGTTAACAATAAAATACCCCTTGAAACAAGAGTCCACTAAATCTATGTAGGCACAAATGGATGCCTTGAAACTAACCTAAACTGCTTCAAATCACTGTGTAGTGTGACTGAAATTTTACATTCATTTTCAGGCATGTCTAGTTCCTGGGTCAGCTTGCCCCAGTTTCATAAGCCCCCCTCCCTCCTCCAGTGTTCGGGTAGAAATTCTACTAGCATATTTTCTTATGAAATGCATTAACAGGCACTACTTATTCCTTCTTGCTGATACCAAAGTTTATGAAGAGGGAAGCCTGAGGTCTCTTCACTTCCGAGCTCTTGTGTCTTTTTGGCAAGATTTCCTATCCTGTGAAAAGAGGGTTTTGTTTTGTTTGTTTGTTTTTAAATGTCTTGTCAGAAATTTTCCAGCATTTTGCTTTTGGGTCAAAAGCAAAGGAAACAAACTTAAATCAGCTAAATTTCAAAAAATTCCTTGATTCTCAAACCACAGAACACATCAGGATGCAATTACAAAAACGATTCAATTTTCAGTGTGGAGGGAAAATGTCTCCACTCTTTGTTCTGGTCTTCGTTCTCACTCAGCATTCCAGGGGACATTTAAATAGCTATGAAGCAGATCAGAACATTGTTATTCTTATCCCTGGAAATATAATATTAATTAAAATTATAGATTCCTTGTTCCCATGATTTATCAATGCCAGTAAAGAACTGAGACACTATTGGCTCTGAACCCTTTTTTCTTGTGATGATATAACCATAATGTAATATAAAAAAACTATTTTTTGAAGCAAGTAATTTAAAACAAATAATGAAGTCCTCTGGTTGAACACGAGACTATCAATAACAGTAGAAGAGCCTTCTCTGTGCATCTTCACACTCTTATCTCTGCATCACGTACGGCTAAGTGTCTAGTCCTCAGAACTGAAAGCAGCTCAATCACTCAACTTCTATCAGAGGCTCAGAGTGAAAAAGAAAATGCCAGATCGATGTCCTAATCTTCAAAGGAAAAGTGAAGCAAAAGGAGGTTACAACTCAATGTGTGTTTCCAAATGTCAGATTGGGCCTCCTGAGTAAATTTCTGTGGGGCGGGACTAATGGGTGAGAATAGTTAAATGGGACAGTAGTGACCACAAAGAACCCCGGCCTGAAACCAAAGAGGCTGGCCACAGAAAAAGAACGGAGTAGATGCTTTATCGTCCCTAGGGGACTGGTGATATCTCTTGCCCCATGCGGACAGAGTGAGAATGGCCAGTTGGGAAAAAGGATTGAAGTATTAGGCCACATGCCAGGGTGTTGATGCAATTAGAAATGACTGGAAATCTCTTGGGAGAATAATAATTTCCTCTTTATTATTGGTAATGTTTGCCTAGAGTCACGAAATAATTTGAGTTGGCCTAAAATTCGATCTTTAATGGCTAAAATGCAGTGGTCTATTCTGCTTCCTGCATTAATTAGAAATGGCATCTAATTATTGCCTAATAAGCCACACAAAATGATAAGCTCCTTTGTGCTCTCTTTAAATTTAATCCTAGACCACCGATCTGCCTCCTGATAAAAGCAGTAAAGCATGTATAGTTGACAAAGATAATAAAGATTATGGCTATGGCATTGCAGCCCTTTGTAATCATTCAGGTGGTAATCCAAATTATTCAGCAGAAGAAGCTGCCATTGTCCACAGACTGGAAAAAATTGAGAATGAGACCTTTCAACACAATATAGTAGAATTTGTCTTAACATTGCCAAATATAAAGCCATTTTTTTCCCCCAGGCTAATATTTATTTAGCTCTTCTTATGTAATTTGGGTGAAAAGATTAGTGAGTTTGAGAATTATAGGAAAAATGATAAAAATGAGGTTTAAAGTTTCATTATATGTAAAAAAATGGAGATCACAGCCCTCAACAACTAAGGGTTGTTATGAGGATTTAATTAGATATTTTATGTGAAAGGCCCATGCACAATGCCAGACACATAAATGGACTAAATTGATTTTAATTTCCTTTGTTTTTTCTTATTGTATCTGATTTCAGAATCTCAACCGAAGACTCACTCGGATAGACACAAACTTCTTAATACATGAGTGTCCCTGTTCTGTTCTCTATGTACAATGTTAATATTTCAAATTAATCTGAACAAATCGATAGTCATTAAATTGCACAAAGCAAATAGTGCATAAAATAAAGTAGTTCACTATTTCTCTCCCTAATCAATTGAAAAGCTAATGCTAGCAAACTTCTAATTACATGTGCAAAGTATAATTAGATTGCCCTTTGATTACTTATTTTAAGGCAGAAATAAAACCTTTCAATTAACAGTTTTCTCCTTAAAGAACTCTGGCTGAAAGGTCACCCAAGTACATAGTCATCTCAAATAAAATATAGAAGAATTTCTCAGCTGATTTAGCAATAAATAAGATAAAACGTTCATCAAGAAACAAAGTGTCTCAAACAGATGTTGCAAAATGGAGCCTTATGTGTTATCTGTTTGTCATATCATTCCACTATTGCATTCTCTTATCTTTAATAAAAATACTTTTGTTATATCGAAATTTCTGAAATGACATTTTATCATCTAAATTAATATTATCACTTCATCCAAATGTCAAGATTGAGGAAGCCCTCTCAGTTGTTTGTAGTTGTTTCTCATTCATTTTAAACACAATAAAATATCACATATTAGTAAATGTTAACTTTACTCATTTTTATATTGTTCATTATGAATATGGAAATAGTAATTTAAACATATTTTCAAGACACTTATTTAATGATCTTAATGGTTTTCAACCATATTCAAGAACAGAAATGAAACAAAATTATTGGAGTATATCATTATAGCATTGATAAGAAATAATTAACTTCTGTAAATTAATTAATTAATTAACTTCTGTAAATTTTTAACTACCAGCTTTTTAATGTTCTTAAAATTCAAAAATATTCTGAAAAGATGATGGGACATGTTTGCTCCTTTTCTAAATTAAAGGCAGTATTAAATTTATAGGTCAATAATAAAGCAAAGTTTGGAATGTAAAATGTGTATTACAGAGCAAATGAGCAATACTTTACAATCAGAAGAATACAAAACAATTTACATCCTTATAATTACACTGAAGAACAATACTTTATATTCATTAACAGATGTCACCGTTATAAAATTAGATGATATATTATTTACTAATAAATAGATTTGAAGATTCATAATTGCAAAAGTGTGAGAGCCATATTAAAACATGACTTTCCATTATATGAATTTTGATGTGCTATTAGTCAAATCTTATCTGTATTTGGACAAAGATGGTCGAAGTGAGTCTTCATGAGTAGTTTTAAGAGCACCAAAAAGTGTCACTAATTCTTCCTCAAAATTACATAACCTAAAGCTAACTAAATGCTACATTTAAAAGAACTTCCACACTAAGTACTAACCGTATTTTATATATTAAGTAGATACATTCTCCCAAATATCACAACTGTTTGTTTAATATTGGATTACTTTTTCCATTAATTTCTATTATATTTTTGGGAAATGGTTTCTATAGGAGAAAATTTGTCCTAATGGGGGAAAAACACACACTTAAGAATTCTAATATTCACTACAAGAAGGATTCTACTTATATCATTTTATTTGTCTATACAATTACTGCAAGTATTTTCTTAAAAAGACGATCAATTCACAGTATCTCACACATCAAAGAGCATACATTTTTAGGTCCCATTTCCTTGCCTTCCTCTCTGACTCCACAGTAGTAAAATGTCCAAATAGCACATGGCTATGACTATATTCTGGGTATTCTACAGAAATCCTTACAGAAAAAGTTCACTTAAAGAGGGTGTTTTGGATAGTTCAAAAGATAAAGTACAAATAGCCAATATCTATTGAGCCCTACCTACATTTCAGGCACTGCACTGACTGCTTTGCCTCCACCATTTCATAACAATAATCTAATCTAAGAGATGAGACCAGTGAGGTTCAGAGAGGTAAAATAACATGATCTAGGTCACAAAGTAGCATGGAATAGGGAGGGAGGATGTTATGACTTCATCACTGATATTTTAAAGAAAAGCTGTGTGGCTTTTCATATTTCTTAAGTACAATGACAGATTAACTGGTAACAATGAGTTCTTAATAGATCTTTCAGTAGAAGGGGAAAACATTTCAAGTTTTAATTCTGTTAATGAAGAGATTCCATCTCTCTACATGTACTTATTCAAAAAATCCTTCTTGAGTCTCTAACTATGCACACTGCTAGAAGACCAAGTGACATAAGGAAGAAGCTCAGATAAAGGGCAAAGGTAACTTTAAAAAGACTGATGGAATCGGGGAAAACTTTATAGAGGAAGTATCATTTGATTATCCTTCAAGGACAGAATGAATTTACCAGGAAGAGATGAGAGTAAATGGCATTCTGGGAAGAAGTGAGCAAAGGGACAGACACTGGGATTCAAGATTCACACACAAAGAACAGTGAGAACCCTTAGGCTGGTTATTCTATGGGGTGGATGAGTGGGTAGTCTAATATGAGATAAGACAGGGTCAGAATATGGACAGTTTTAAATGCCAAGTTTGGGAATCTGCTATCAATCTCTTAGGCAAGGGGAAATTATTGAGGCTTCTGAGCATAGGAGCAGCCTGATCAGTTTTCTTTTAAGAGAAATAAGGGATGAGGGACATATTAGAGAGAAAGGGATAAAAACCCAGGAGACTTTTGGAGAAGCCATCACAGAAGCAGAGGCATGGAGGTGACATGGAAGAGAGCAGTGGTGATGGGAGAGAAGAGGAAGTTGTAAGATTTTAAAAGACATCTTGGTGAATGGTTAGCGGCGGAAGGAGACAAAGACAGATGGACAGAGAAGTCCACAGTGGTTAGATCTGAGCCTGAGTTATTGGAAGAATGGTGAATAGAAGAGAAAGAATTTGAAGGTAGAAAAGGGTCTTGAGTCAGGTTCTAATTTATGGAATTTAAGACTAAAAAAATCCAGTAGAAATTCAGATTGGACAGATTTGGACATTGTGTGACTAGAAGTGATGTCTGATACCACAGAATAAGTATAAAGAAAGAAGAGCTTTCTTTAATACCTTCAAACAGGGGACAGGGATCGATTGAGGAGAGAAAGCAACAATTCTCATAGCAGCAGTGTTAAAGTTACATAATTGAACCTGTAATAAAATTATCTCTTCTAAGTAGCTATATTTAATGCAGTGTTTCTTAACTGGGGGTGATTCTCTTCTCCAATAATATTTACTAATCTCTGCAGACATTTTTGTTCTTATAAATGGGTGGACTGGGGGTTGCTACTTGCATCTAGCAAGTAGTGGACAAGGATGTTGCTAAACATTCCACGATGCACAGGTGACCCCATCCCCTGCCACCTTAAAACAAAGAATTATTGGCCCAAAATGTCGATAGTGCTGAAATTGTAAAATCCTGGCTTAGGATAAGAATTATTTGATTTAGAATTGTAAACTTTTAATCTGGCTTTCTACATATACCAAGAGGATTGTCAGTAAAAAAAAAAAAAATACCAAAAAACCAAAAACCTAAACAAAACACTGACAACAACACAACCTGACATCATTGCTACTGAAGACTGAGAAGACTGACAAATCATCACATTGATTCTCTACTGGAATGAGACAAAGATGATAGCAAACACAGCTGTTTTATATAATATTTACAATAGTCAGACTATGAGAAACTTCCCAAGAAAAGCAGAGAATTCTTCAACTTTCCTTTGAATAACAGTTCTACCACACGAACAGAGGGAGTAACACTAGCTCTGCAAAACCTAGATATTCCCCTACACAGACTGGAGGTCACAGACTGTCCAGAACAAACTGGCCTTCGCCTACTGTGTAGCTTTTATACCCTTTCTTGTACCTATTTTTCCCTTCCAAAGAGAGAATGGGGTTAACATATCCCTTGTTAAGAGTTTTTTCATACAATTATTCTTCAAACAGAAATCACAGAGGTATGAGGAAGGTATATAGTATGCTAATACCAGCACCCTCTCTCAGCAGGTCTTCTCCGAAGCCAGAAACTATGCAGGTGGTGGCTGCCACATGGCAGAAGGCAGCCCCCTCCATAGCCAATTTTAGAAAATCTGAGGAAGAAAAACTAGAGTAATTTTTTTTTTCTTTTTGCCTTGGACACAATTATAACCTTATGCCAGCTAAATTGATGCCACATCTCCTCTCAATGTGAAGAGGGGGTCGGGGGAAAGTGTGGAAGGGGAGATTGAAGTTTTTCACATTTGCCCAGGCAATGCTCTGATTATAGAAAGATTGATAACTGTCAGACTCTTTAATAACATTCTCTCTGCACATAAACTTCATGATTTAAATTCAACTGTATTTTAATGGCATTCCTAGAATAGGTATGTGTGAGATTTGTCATATGCCTGTGAGAATAATGTCCACTGCTGCTGTCAGATGAATGCAGATAAGGGAACTCATGATACCCAGAGACCAGACCACAAGACAATGTTTCCCAAATGAACACAATTGTTTTATATGCTAGAAAAGGAAATACATTAGCAATGATTTAGTTTACAGTTTGACTAATATGAAAAAAGAACACTACGCTTTCTGTAATTCACTGGAATTTTCTTGAAGTGAATGTGTCAGTATATATTCTCAATCTTAAAGCAATTTTGTGTTTAGAAGGACGGGGATTACCGAAGCATGAAAACTAACACAGCTATCATTGCTAAGAAGTTCCCTATGAACTAAGCGCCAGGCTTGGCATTTCATACACACCCTCTGAGCCACCTTCCACACTGCTGTCAAAGTAGCCTTGGGCCTCAAAGCTAATTTTATGTCATCCCCTTTTAAAACCTTTCAATAACCCCCAATATTAATGGACAATATTAATGGACATATAAGGCCATTGATCAATTGATTCCTATACACTTCTTTTGCTATTAGTGCCTATAACAATTTCAAGCCATACTGAACTTCTAGCAACCCTCTGGCATCTCATTCATTATACAGCACTATACCATTTATGAATATTGAAAGCGTATTTACACAGAAAACTCCGCATTGTATAATGATACATTCATTGCCAAAGACATACGCAAACACATTAGAATGGAATGCTTACTTGGGTGGAGATAGGGAGGTGGGATGGCTGGTGAAGAGGGAATAAAGCACTAGAACCAGAGACATCCTGCACGGCTTGGAATCTAGGACGCCATGACTGGGGGGCATGGTTAACTCAATTCTGCACCAAAAAACAAGGAAGTTGAATATGCCCTGTTAAACTAAGTTACATGTATATTCTAGGGAAGGATAATCAAGAACAGGGGTCTCCAACCCCCGGGACACAGACTAGTACCAGTCTGTGGCCTGTTGGGAACCGGGCAGCACAGTAGGAGGTGAGTAGTGGGTCAGAGAATGAAGCTTCATCTGTATTTGTAGCCACTCCCCAGTGCTAGCATTGTCGCCCCAGCTCCACCTCAGATCATCAGGCATTAGATTCTCATAGGAGCACTAGTCCCTGGTGCCAAAAAGGTGTCAGTAAACACTTTTCAGGTTGTGGACAGGAGGACACACATAACTGAACCCTGACCTATACTCATATCCTTAATCTAAAAACTATTTGTCTGCTTATCCCTAAGCATTGGCAAGATAGCACATTTATTTTCCCACAAGTCAAGGTACCAGCCCAGTAAACATTCTTTAATCGACTGCTGCCCTCATCTCCAAATGACACAGAAACCACTGCTATACCTAGAGATGGAATAAATTGCAATTCTTGAGTCTTATACATAGCTCATGTTCATTTCAAACTCACTTTTTAAAAGTGAGCAAAGTTAAATGGAACATTTTGATGAGACAAGGAAGGTGAAAGGGTGGTGACTGACAGACCAGCAATGCAGGGAGAGCAAGTTGGAGCAGAGAAACAACCTACATACAGGGAGAAGCATGGAAACCACAATTGCCCCACAGGAGAACTACCACAGTCAAGTTGGCAGTTAACAGTGCATCTCCAGGGTCAACGCTGGAGGGGCCAAAGGTCAAAGTTCACACTTTGATTTGGCGTTAGCTTAAGGAGCTTCAGCTCCCATGAGTCTTTATGAGGATGGTTAAGTGCAGCAAAAAAAAAAAAGGGCACACATCCCCTTCAAGAATGGCCAGGGCCCACAGAGGTAGGAGTAGAGTATGGGTCCCAGACCCCAGAGAGTTCCACATAAGTGCATGTCTTTGATCACTCTGCCCTCTCTGCCTTTCATAAAGGAGAACTGATAAGACCATTCAGGTGGCAATTGATTTGGTGTGGATCCTTTGACAATAGAATATTCTTAAATTGCAAAGCTCTAGAATCGTTAACCTACGTGCCCTTACAATGCTCTGAATGAACAGTTCTTACAGCTTTGTGACACTGCATCACTCTTCTGTGTGTGCTCATTTATTTAAACCCATAGGACTCTTAAGATTTTCCAGGGATCAAGTCTCATTCATTCACGTCTCTAGCATGATCACAGTCAATGGCTCCCAATAAGAACTTAGTACACTTTTGTTGTGTGAAGAAGTCAATTAGTCACTGAATTTAAACAAATATCATCACAACACAGATAAACCCCACATGGCAAGTGGAATGTTAACTACATCTCAGTTATTATATTTTTTTATCTGTAATTAAACAAATGTTACTTTCAAATTACTAGATATTTAATTTTCCTTTTCCTTTCAAATAACGAACTGGATTTCATTATGAGATTATAGAAGACACTTTTAATAAGTTCAGTATCGAGGTCCAAATCTCAGATAATTAGCTATTATTTCCCATTGCATATGTGATTCCAGGAGTATTTTACATAATTGACTTTTTCTAAAACCTGAGTCAACCAAACTGAACATCACTAAATCACATCATGTTTTTTCCACAGCACTAAATTTCAATTCTAGAAATGCTCTGCTGTTCTTTTGATCTTCAAAGAGGATGGCTCTCAAAATTGTTTTAAATTTTATCAGCAAACTCTGTGACCTGTAGATATATAATTATAATAAAATAAATTATTATTTTTAAAGGTAACATTTTATGAAATTAATTATCTCATAAAGCAAAATATTCTTCTGTAATCCTTATCACCTCCTATCATATAATTTTATATATTTGGATTTTTAAACACGAGGCTTTTAATAATTAAGGTATACCTATATTTTATTAGTAAATAAGTTATATTTAAAAATAGTAACTAGTTTTGGTACATTTATAAGGTAACTCTGAGATCCTGAGAATTTTAGGTAGTTTTCAAAAATGTTTAAATTCACAGCCAACAGGTAAGCTTGGACACTGATAGAATGAAAACTATAAATATAAAATTCTTTAAAATTTTCTTTTAGTCCAAAGTTTAAAAGTTTAAAGATTCCAAGGCTTTATAATTTAAGAATATTCATTCTTTAGAAATTATTTTCACTTAATTCAAATGCCAGTTAAATAATTATTTCATAAGCTCTTCAGAATAAATGATCCTTAACTAAACAAAGAACTTCTTTCTTTCTCACATGAAAACCAATTAAATTTAATCTTTTTGGAAGTGAATTGCAGAAAGAAAAAAAAAGGTGGCAGAATAATGAGTATGCAAAAAAACTACAATGGCTTATACTTCAGTCCAGTCCTAAAGGTGAATCTAAGTTTGTAAATGGAATCATGTTTTATATAAAGGTAAGCTGTGCAGAATCTAGTTAAAACAGGGTCCTCAAAATGTAATGGGGGAAGGCATAAGGAAGCTGGACAGAATGAAACTAAATCTCTCTGAATTGGGAGAATCCAATTCATTTGCTTATTTTATGCTCTCCAGATCCATGTACCACTGTGAAAGCTACATTTACCAAAAAAAATTAATTTTCCTACTTAGGTTCTTTCCCACACCTCCTTCGAAGGAAAATAAAGACCTTTCCTCATGGACATTCTAGTCACAGACATAGAATAAAATCAAAACTCATAGTTCCTTCAGCCACTCAAGTAAGTGTTTCAACAATACCCAAGTGGGAACAGATAAGCAGTTATCACCAGAATCACTCCGTTAATTCCTAGCATTTGAAATTAGTTAAATGTATACATTTATATTCATTGTGACTACTTAGTAATTGAAATCAAGGGTCCTTATGACTTTAATTAAATTTAGTTTTGAATCCTAGCTCTAGAAATCATCTCTCTCTATATATACGTCCCTCACAGACCTAGCCTCTCCCTGGATAATAAGCAACTCCTCAGGCAGCAGAAAACAGCCCAGACCTGACTAATGGTCACAAGGTCTGGACCTCTGTCAGGCTACAGATAATGTCTTGACCTAAGTTATGTTTCAGCTCCTGAGCCCTAGGGTGGAACAATCCCCTGGCTACTTTTCTTTGAGGCCAGATGGAGGGACGCCAGAGCAGACCTCAGAGCTGTCCTTAAGACCTTAAGAAATGATTTATTACCTTTACCTCTGACCAATCAGTAATGAGCACGATCCTGAACCCCTAACCCCTGGTAGCTTGTGATTTTGTTTTATATAATCCGTAATTTATACACCACTGTGGGGTTGGGTCTTTAGAGCAGTAGCTTCCTACACTCCTGATTGGCCAATTCAATAATAAACTATTTTCCTTTCTACACTGCAAATTCCTTCTCCTGCTTTTCTTTCGGCTAGTGCATGCAGGCAGATGAAGTCAAATATTGGGGCCTGGTAACATATGTAAACATGCATGTAAATCATTCTATAAAATGAGATGAGCTATTCTGAAAAAAAGATTTTTGTTGACATTCCCCAATAAACAATCATTATTACTAGGAAGAGACCCTGCCTGAGATATGTAGAATTCTAGCAAATCATATTTGCAGTCAAGGTGACCTAGTGGGTGAAGGAGTCAAGACATACCTCTTACCAATGGCCCCTGAAAAGGGCTGGTTAAAAAAATAATTAGCCACAAAGCTGTTAAATCCTTTTCCAGGATTTTGATTATAGGCAAGTTTAAATTGCAAATTAAAAATTTTCCCAATGGTAAATAAAATTTCTTATCTAAAATTATGATCACGGAGTTTATAAACACAAGGACAGAGATACTTTAATCCACTCTGGCTCTCAAGGGTTTTTTTTTTTTTCCCTGAAAATTAACTGATAATTTTGATGCATATGCATTCAAGCAAATTTAATTTAAATATGCAGTTCAAATTTTTATCAAGAGAATTCTTAAGACATGTTAAAAAGTGATGTTAAAATAACCTTACTTGCTTTTGATTCCAACATTTACAATACTTTTTCATAACGTCTCTCTCAAGCTAATTTAAAATAGGTTGCAAAAGTTTAAATGGGTCACCTCCTTAAAGCAATATGTTGAAGTTTGGCAGTTTCTATAAAATACTCAGAAGAAAAAAAAAATCCTAATTTCCTCAATGAAAAAGTCAATTATATTATTTTCTTCAGTGATTTATCTATGACATCTACCACTACAGTATCATTAACCACAAAGCGGACATTAAATTAAATATTTTAACAAAGAGGAAAAGACATTTATTTAATTTGTTTTTGAGAAGAAAGTTTGGACAGAAAGACTGTCACTGCAAGTATTATCTACACTTTTCATCGGTGACATCATTTTTACTAAACAGTGAGTCATACTCCCAGACAAGGCAAAGTTTCAGATTAGCAAGAAGGAAAAATGTAAGCATCTTAACCTGGCCAGTCCAAATGTACTTTTTGTTCTTGTATTTTTTATTTTTATTAATGGTAGCAATTTTATCTTGTTTCACAAATCTTATGAGCAAAGCAGTCTCATGATTCAGACATTAGCATACAATTGTTCTATCATTTCTATGAAGATTAAATGAAAGTTGAAAAGTAGAGACAAAGTGCCAACTATGTTTTTTTTTAAAAAAAGTTGTTAAGGCTCCCTTCAGCTACCACCGTTCAAAAACATTAAGGGATGGTACAGGGTCAAAGGTGTGGCTCTAGCATAATCTCGCTCTCCACTTCTCTCTACACTGCATTCTGCACTCACTTCCCCCATTGATTCCGCTTGGCTTCAGCTTTTTCTACCTTTTGGCTTTGAGTTTCATTCTCCCATTTTCGTCCTTGCCTCATCTTTTACCTTTCTCTCTTGGCAGCATTTTCTTAGCTAAAGTCTTGGTTTTATCATGTTTTATAACCTGCTTACATTAACTCAGGTGCCTCAGGTAAACTCTGCTTTCATCCAGTATGGCCTTGGGACTCCTGTCCACCCATTACCCCATTCTGCTTCCATGGGCAATGCCCCACCAACGTAAGTAGGACCTGTGAGTGTAACAAGACAGATGGAAGGAGAAAGAGAGGCAATGTAATTCTCCCACTGGGCAGAGTATGATCATAGCTGAGTTCCCTAGCTATTCTTAGAACTCTCTGAAAGAGATTATTCAAATTAATCTAAATCGAGTGTATTGTACATTAAATGTATTTCAATGAAAAGTGTCTGGTCTTCTTGCAACTTATTTCTTTTTACTGTTCTTGGTCTTTTATGGGCTCCAATTTGATAATGCATGTTTTTAAAAAAATTTTATTTTATTATTAGTTTCAAGTATATAGTACATTGGTTAGATATTTATATAGTTTATGAAACAATCCCTCTGATTGCTCTTTCTCTCCTCAGGCTCTACACCTAGCCATTACATTACTGCTGACTGCATTCCCTACGATAATGTGTTTTTAATTTCTATTTATTTAGAACTTATACATACAATTTTTAAATGGGCAATAAAAATTTTAAAAATAAAAGCCGATTGATATACAGATGGCCAAAGGATATGTAAAAAGTTGCTCATTGTCACTAATAGTCAGAGAAATGCAAATTAAAACCACAATGAGATGCCACCTCACACCTGTCAGAATAGCTATCATCAATAGATCAACAGACAAGTGTTGGTGAAGATGTGGAGAAAAGGGAACCTTTGTGCTCTGTTGGTGAGATTCCAAGTTGGTGCAGCCACTATGGAAAACAGAATGGAGGTTCCTCAAAAAATTAAAAAGAGAACTACCTTATGACCCAGAAATTCCACTTCTGGGTATTTATCTAAAGAAATCCAAAACACTAATTTGAAAAGATATATGCATACCTATGTTCATTGCACTATTATTTTTAATAGCCAAAATATGAAAGCAACCTAAGTGCCCATCAGTAGATGATTAGATAGAGCTATGGTATATGTATACAATGGAATATTGCTTGGCCATAAAAAAAATAAAATCTTACCATTTGAGACAATGGATGGACTGAGAGGGTATTATACTAAGTGAAATAAATCAGACATAGAAAAACAAATATCGTAAGATTACACTAATACACAGAATATAAAAAACAAAATAAATGAACAATTAAAACAAAAACAAACTCATAGGTACAGAGAACAAACTGATGGTGCCAGATGGAAGGGGGGTTGGAGGACTGGATGAAAAAACATTAAGGGATTAATAAGTACAAATTGGCAGCTACAAAAATAATCATGGGGATTATTTTTGGGTGGTGCCAGGTGGGTACTAGACTTAGGGGAATCTCTTTGTAAGTTATATGAATGTCTAACTACTACGCTGTACACCTGAAACTAATATAATTTTGAATGTCAAGTATAATTGAAAAGTTAAAAAAATTTTAAAATAAATAATAGCTCATTGAAGTATATACTATTTTCCAGTTGTAAAATAGTATATACTATTTTCCAGTTGTATACTATTTTCCAGTTGTATACTATTTTCCTTCTTTGGTGCTACGGAAATCACTGTACTTCATCAATTTAGGTACTACTAATTGTAATGCACAAGAAAAAGTAAAGCCGACAATTGTAAGACGCCATTTATTGTAAAATACATCCCAATTCTGTAGCTGTTAAAACATGTAAACCCTGTATATCTAATTGATGAAATACAATATTTCTTGATGGAACTAACAGGAATAGAGATAAGAGGCACCAAAATTAATCAGCAATGTATGAATGTCAACGGAGATGACTGCTTCAAACCAAGAGGAATTAGCACCTGTAGTATGATGTGTGGTATAGGGAACCAAAATTTTGTCACTCCGAAGCTGTTTTTTGGTATACCAATTTTAAGATGTTTATTAAGAAATAGAACTCAGAAGGAATCTTTGACCCTCCCCCGCTTTCCTGTCCAAGAGATTCAGATAGAAAAACCTGCTTTAGGAAGGGATCCCTGGCTTAATCACCTGAAGAACCTTCACCCTAGCATTGGTTAGGAAGACCCCAAGCTTGTTAGCTGGATACCTGTGTCCCATTGTTTCTGAGTTGCCCAGCAAGAATTTGCCTGTCAGGTATGTTCCGCTCTTCCTCAACCACTTGTAAATCACCCATTCCCACTTCTGAAATCTAATACTCCACCCCCCACTTTCTCCTTTGTCCAAAATGTCTTAAATACCTTATGTTGCTTCACATTGGAATTTTGGAATTTTCATACTTATGTGACTGACTTTCTCATGCACGTTTACTAAAAAATTGATTTTATCTTGTTAACCTGTCTCTGTTAATTTGGTTATTAGCCCAGCTAGAAGAATTTTGAAGGTGGAAGGAAAAGTATTAATTTTTTTTAGCCCCTACAACACCACACTGGAGGCAAAAGGATAAACTGTTATAATTCTTAGCAATTATTGTGGGTCTAGAGTTCTTAAATTTGAACCAAAATTCCACATGCTTCATTTTAGATTTTATAGTAATAGAATATCAACAATTAATTCCAAATTGAAAAATGAACATGGTGGTGCATCTAAAAGAGAAATCTATTGGATATGAAGGGACCTGGAAAATAGTTAGACTTTTAAAGTCATTTATTGTTGGACCTCTCTACTGTAACCGTCTCCCTCTCACACAGTTCCATTCATCTGTGGATGTTCTGGGTCCCTTTTCTATTTCAAAGTCTTAAAAGAATAATATAGGGAAAAGCCAATTTGGGAAAATTATCATGAAGAGTTAAATTTGAAAGCCAGAACAACTGCAAATAAGCCTTATAGTAGCTGGCAATGTTTTTATTTTAAAATTTAAATCTGCATGGACTTTTAAAGTTATAAATTTCTAAAATGAAATTTGCCCCTTAATGTTTTACATGAAGAATTACTTCCCTGTATAATATCAGAGCTGTCTGACAATCAGCTTTTCATCACTTTGTATTTAAAGTGAAAATGTTTCATGCATTGAACATAACAGCAGCATCTACAGCAATTTCATAATTAGTTATAGTCATAATAGCTTGACTTTAAAAATATTTCTCATGAAGAATGGAACCTGCTTTTTTTAAAAAAAAAAAAAACCAATAAGAGGGAAAATTCCCTAGTTTGAGTACATGAAACTTAAGCACCAAGAGACTCTGCCACAGAGTATATACAGTATCACTTAGATGCATGCTCTTCTGAGCCCCTACTGAATTCTCTCCAAAAGGCTAGGAATCAGAAACATTTGCAACAGAATATAGAACAATGTGTATCACTTTTTGTATTTCCATAGCTTAGGTAGTGCTGGTATCCGTAGACAGCACCATCTTGCCTTTGAACTTGACCCTAAGGTGAAAATAAAAGAGCAAGAATATAGCATCCTGAATCATTTAGGCTGTTCCTTCTAATTTAATATCTCATATTAATGTTAAGTTAAAAAAGAATACAAAAAAATGCTTATGCCCTAATGCAGCTATTTAAAATTATGCATGCATGTATGTATATATAAAATAACTAGGAGGTTTTGCACAAAACTAAATGTGATGGTATTAGAGGCGACTTCTTCCCCTAAATTTACAGAGTATAAATAACATGTTTAACATCATGAGATTTGTAGTTTTAAAAGCCCATGAGTAATCTTTGTAGTTCTTAACTTTCCTACTAGAGTGTAAGGAGCTGCCATTTCTATTTCATTCATGGCATCAAGATAACACTGAATATTCTCTATATATTTGTTTCGAATAGATGAGTGAATAGGTGAGTGAATAAATGGATAAATACAAACCAATGAACAAACTTTCCACATTTTCAAGAGAGCAAATAACTTTAAAAAATTACAACAACACAAGGACATCAAATATAACCTAATTTTCCATAAACATAGTAGTTCTCTTAAGGAATTTAAATTTATATATGTTTAAATTCAAAAGTCTAAAAGCCTTAAAACAACTAATTTCGCAGTGAAGCCCACTCAGCAATGAACTGAAGGCGCTGAGTCACTCATCAAGGATTGGCATCTTAGTCCTCCGAGCATGCCAGGGTCCAGAACAAGGTGCGGCACATACCACCTCACCATACATACTTGTGGCAAGAAAAACTAAATGTGGGTGGCAGTGATGTCTCTTTTACTGCCTTAGCAGATGAAGAGAAAGCACTGGTTATATTCCTGCAAATATCAGTTATATTGAGTTTAACAAAATCAAACTTTTGCTCTCTCAGCTCTTCCAATCTACAATTTTTTCAAATACAGGAAGCCTAAGGTAATTAAAGCCTAAGTTTAAAGGCAGGCACATTGCTGCATTAAATTAAGAGAGATACTTCAAATATATTTTAGTGGTGCGAATTCAGGATTATCAAAAGGCTAAGAAAAGACATAGAAATTGAGAGAAAAAAATATTAGTTTTTCTGAAGTTACAGTCTTATTTGTACCATTAAAATAATAAGGTAAGCTCTTGCTACACATGTCCTTATTTATACATACTATATAGATATAACTAATACAGTAGTATTTTATTTTTTTTAATAATCTGTGGCTGACATTGCATAGTTTGAAAACATAAAATCGAAAGAATCCTAGATAAATTCAAACATGATACAGGTATGGGTGACTGAAAGTCAACCTGTTCCAGACACACTATAGCATTTGAAGGTGACATCATGCAGATGATGAGAGACTGACCGTCCCAGGTATGTTGTAAGACTGACTGATGGTGCCCAGGCAGTGTTAGTGTGACCTAGGCTATTTGTTTATGGTTCGATGAAAATAAAATTCACTGCTAATGTGCTTTTTCGTTATTCCCCTGCCAAGCACAGATTTTGGTACAGGATATTAGGAATGTAAAATATAACCACTGTGGCTTTTTCTTTTCTTTTCTTAAGAACCTGTAAGTTATTCGAAAACATGTTTTGTGTAATATTTAAACATTATTCCTTATAAAAAAGCATATTTTCAAGATGAATACAAGATCTCAAACAACTGAAAAGTATCACTTAGAAGGTAAATTAAGAAAATACAATAAAGAAAAGCAAAAGCTATATACAGGTTTAAAAATATAGTTTAAAATATTTTTTTCCCCTGGCTTCTTGAATGTCTCTCAAACATGCTTGTGTTGTCTCCCATTATCCCTACTCCACTTCTATATGTAAGGCTTATACCAGACACATGTCTCTATGAAATTCTTTAGTTAAAGAAATTAAACCCGTAATGGGTCCCCAATTGGATGGTGTGGAGGATTATTTTAAAACAATGTAGGAGAAAACTGTTACCTTAGTTTTACAGTTTACATGGAAAAATAAGTTATAGTTTTATTCTTTCCTTCAAAAATTCATCTTTTATTGTTTTACCATTTTTTGGATGACTTTAAAATATATTTCTTAAGGTCTAATTTCTCATCTGAGCTATAGTCCTGGGCATCCCAGAAAACAATGCCCCGTGAATAACATGGTGTTACCTTAAACATTAACAATTATGTTTATCATCTCCCCCATTCCCTCCAAAATAGTTTCTTAGATTCTCTAGTTCTACCTAGATTAAAGTCTTAACAGAGGTTTCAGATACTGTAAGTCCCCAAGGAGGTAGGTACTGTGAAGACATAGGAATGAGCGAAAATTTTTATTTGCTTTAGTTAACTTTAAAGAAAAGCGATGTAGTATGTCTACAGGTATCAAGAAACTGTGATGTTATATGAAAAAAAATCAGTCATTTCTCTGCCTTTTGCCAGTATTTCACTTAAGAAATATTTCTTCTATTTTTATCAGATCACAAATGTAACATGTTTCTTACTGAACATTCAAATACAGAAAAGCATAAAGAAGAAAGTAATTTAATCACTGAAGATACCACTGTTAACAGAGATTTTTCAAAATGTCACTCCTTTCTGACAATATAATGAACAGAGCTCCTATATGCAATCAATAAATCCAATATATATTTATATTAGATACTTTGTAATACAAATGAATGATTTTTTTTAAAGTTCTGCGCTTATTTCACTAATAATTTTCAATCTTATGCATATAGAAACCACAGAAACATTAATTCTGAGGTTCTTTCTTTAGAATTCTTCATGATAACATAAGGAACAACATGGCATTTTCTTAATTTAAATGACATTTGGACTGTAAGCCCAAGTTTCATGACGGAATCCCAATCTGTATATGTGGTACCTCAAGTTTTAGATATTCACTTTTACATAAATCTCTGAGAGAAGTGTGATTTTAGACCCTAAAGATGATAGTGGGGGACTTTTGGCATCTTACAGCAGGCTTCCACTCTTCCTGTGGAGTATCTCTGCGGCCACCACCACTGGATCCCACCTGGCATCCACATGTGTGAACCCCCAAGTGTAAGAAAGTTAACAATCCTTAATGCTTGTCTGTGACAAATTCAAGAGTCGACAAATTCTTCCCCTTTACTTTGCCCCTATCCCTCCCTGCCTGATGGATAGTCCTGAGAAGCTGTTTATAAGGTTTCACAGGGGATAGTCCCATGAAATTGAGCCGTCAGTTACATTTAGTGCTTGCCAGAAAATAACACATCTTTATACTGACTTTCCATTTTCTAGTTTATTTCTCTTGTCCTTTACTCCTAATGCCTGGGATTCAATTCTGTAATTAAGTGATAGCTCATAAAACATTGCCTAGGTTCTGATTTCTGGCTAGGGACCATTTCATGGCAGGAAGATGCAAAAATGTTTACCCGATTATGTAATCACTGGTCTTAACTACAAAGATTAGAAGCAGGTGGCCGGATAGCACTATGAAATGGCCAGTTATAGGATTATCTTAGGTACCAGGGAAAATTCTATGGGTTTAGGGAGGGTGTGTGTGTCTATTCTCCAAAACAAGGTTTATGTATTGAACTGTTGGCATATGTATAGTACGGTACAGTCCTGAAAGGCACAGATCTAGGAATCTAGGGATAGAGGTAGATAGAATTGGCCCTTCTCACCAGTATACACCCAATGATCCATTTGTGGGATTTGTGCTTCCTGTTCCCACAACCTGAGACTCTGCCAGGGTAGAATATTGGGCTCCCAGGGAGATACTGCTTCCACCAGGAAACTCAGTGATGTTCCTATTGAAACACGAATAAATCTCAAAAACTGAATTTGCGCAAAAGAAACAGAACAAAATGGTATTCGCTGAATAATTTCCTTTATATAAAATTCAAAACAAGCAAAGCTAAACTACATTATTTAGGAATGCACACATATTGCTAAAATTATAAAGAAGAGCAAAGAAACTGATTACCATAGAAAGGAAGGAGATATGATTAGGAAAAGGCATGCAGGAGGCTCCCGGAGTGCCAGCAATTTTCCATTTTTTGTATGTGTGGGGGTTGCATTAAAAAGGTCAAAATGCAATTTTTTAATTTGCTTTTTATTTGAGATGGCCACTTTTTGAGTATATATAACATCATCTCTAACAGAACAGTAAATGCTATATTTGAAAGATAAACTATATATTTATAAGCACCTAATCATTTCTTCCATCACCTTTTAAAGTATTAAAATACAAAATAGATGCAAATACATTGATATTTTGATAAAATAGTCAAAACGATATGACTGTCATAGTAAATATATATGTTTGAAAAATAACTTTACTTAATATTTAATAATTCTTTCCATTACCATTGACAGTATTAAAATTCAAAATAAAATAAATGGAATCTAAATTATTTAAGATTTCATATTAACTATAATATGAAAGTTGCTTTTGATTTAAATATTAATCAAAGCATTTTTGTTGATCTCTTCTAAACTCTAAATATATTCACTACTACAATCACTCAATTCCACACCAACTTTCTCTGTCTTTGTTCCTACCTTGTCTCATCTGACCTGATTCATCTTTCCTACCCGCTTTAGTACACTGTGTGTCTACTCTGAGCAGAATTCAGTTTTTTTATCTAGTGGCCTGTTTATATTTTTGGAAGGAGAGAGAGAAATAGTCTTCTGTCTATAGGGAGCTCTAAGACCTCAACATAAAGAAAAATTTAAAGGTTAAAGAAGGTTCAGTGAGGCCATTCTCAAAAAAATATAGTATTCCTACCAGTTTGCAATCTTTTAACAAAGAAGTCATAGATTTTGATTACCTGTGACTTCCAAAAAGTCTCAGGAACACTCATAAAGTCTAAATGTTTTTGCTGAGGTAAGAGAACGAGAGAGAGAGAGAGAGAGAGAGAGAGAGAGAGAGAGAGAGAGAGAGAGAGAAAGGAGAGAGAGAGAGAGAAGGAGGGCAAGGGGAGGACCATATGCATCAGGAATAAATGAACTTATCTAAAAACACCAGAAATGTTCATTTCAAAGAGGTATACTCATTAAGGAATGAAAAAAATGAGGTTTTGTCCTCTGGTTTTTCTTTCGAATGTGCATAAATTCATAAGCTTCTAATAGGATTAGACTGAATTTTAGTGCTCTGTATTTGGAGACCTGACTATTAGAAGTACTACTAAAAAGAAATTTATAATTATTAGTGGTGAAATGAAGTCTTTACAGCAGCAAAATTTTCATGAAATGAACTTTTAGATCACTATTAGATATATAACAAATAACATACAATTTAGGTTCTGGGTTTGAGTCCTGACTTTGAAACTTAACAGGTGTGAAGTGGGACAAATTTCTTAAACATTCTGAGCATCACCTGTAATGGGGGCCGCAAAGGATTGTTGAACAGAATAAGGTATGTAAAATCTGCTATATAACTTATAAAAGTACTACATCAATGTTCATAATTATTATGCTAATTTAATTTTAGATTTATTATCCCTATAATATGAACACACAAGCAAAAATTAGTCAAGTGAAAATCTGGGTATGGTATGATGAGATGCCAAATGGCACAGCTATGTGATACCGGAAAAAGCTTTACTTTCTCTGGAGCTCCATTTCTTCATCTTTATGAAGAGAAAATGCTAAGAATTACCTCAAAAGAGGTTTATGATGATTAAATGAGATGACATATGCTACTATGTCCTGAACCTAGAATCCTCTCTTAGATGTCACCATCATTATTGAAATATGAATTTCATGGCATTTTGCATACCTCCAGTTTTTCCTACAGGAGTTTGTTCCCAGCTTGATAACACACACTTTGTATTTTGGTCACATATTAACACAGGCTGTGATAGATTCTGGCTAATGTTCCCTTTATCCCAAGCTAGGCACCATAGCAACGCTATTGCTAACAGTGAGTCTGAGAATGATGAAGAGTCCTCCTCAACAGACTGTTGAAACTCTTATTATGGGTTTATTTTATCAGAGAAATGGATGAGCACATGTAAATGCCAATGGCAATTCCCTCAAAGACTGCCCTGGCATCACAGAGGCACCTACACAATGATAAAGCAGAGATCTACCTGCTGGTGAAAACACTAATTTTGTCATTTGACCATAATAGCCTTAACGAGATAGATAACTCACTATTAAGGGGGTTACCATAAAAACAGATGAATACACCACTTTATTCTAAGAGCAGAGAGTTAGAATTACAGTCATAAAAAAAAAGAGAAAAGATATGAGGAATTATCTACACAAAAAAGCATGAGTTTTGAATGCATTAAGAAATTGCATCCATTGGAGCCAGGTTTACAGCACAGTAGGCAATATCAGTATGCAGAGGGACTTCAATTTTGGCAGCACTTTTAAGTATGTTTATAGATGTTTCAGAAAAGCTAATAGGTATCATCTTGCTAATAGCACATGGCACCGTTATTGAACAATTAAGTTAGTAAAGTACCAGGGCATTCTGATTTTCATGAAAATCACATTGGCAACCTGTGAATTGTGTAAGCCCATCAGAGACTGTGAAAAGTACAAATTTAGTAGGATTCATTATAATGCACATAGATACGCGAATATCTCAGATGTCTGTGTATGTTTTTCATTTTCCAAATCAAATATAAGCTGTTTGTTAGTATATTTCTTTCTGCATATTCTGCAAAGTATAGTTATTTTTTTTCCTTCTGGTGTACCATTATCATTTAAAGGCAATTTTCATTCGTTTCAGTTCCTTGGAGTAGGATTTTATTTATGTGCTTTAGCCAAAATAATAGCATGTGATATAACTCTTACTTTAGCGACATTCCATATGTACCATACATGAAATGTTAAAAAATAATAAAGTATTCAATATTTCTAGGCTGTGTCACATATGACATAGGTATAGATTCTACTGATATACATTAGGTTCCACATGCGATTTGTGAGAAAGTGACTTTTTGTCCTAGTTATTTTTGAAGGAAGGAGAATACAGTGAAAATTCCTTTTTCATGGCTTAAGAAAAGGTAAAGAAATCAAGGACTAAAGAAAAATGTAAATTAGGAGGGCAAAAAAAATCTTATACTCTTGTTTATTTCCCATGGAGATCACCAGTATGTTTAACTTCCAAATTAACATCAGGAAGTAGAGGCAATTATGCCACCAACGTCTCTTCCTTCCTTGGCACCCTTTTGTCTATTAGGAGCCTTTAAACCTGAAGTTCTCCTCCCCCAGTGCTCCGGAAAAGCACTTGAGCTCTAAACTAAGTGTCCTCAGGGAATGAGGGTGGGAGGTGGAGCAGAAGCGGTTATTTGGGGACTAGGGCTGTGCTCAGATCTAGAGAGGGTTCCTGTCCTTGACTGGTACAGAGACTGTACATGTAGGTGCTTAAGGTTGGGAAAATTCAAATCCGAAGTGATAAATGAGAAACGGAGAAAGATTCTAAGCAAGGGCCATGATGGGGAGACTAGATGACTTTTTAGTTTCTCCTTTAAATTCACCTTTAAATTTCTTTAAAAGATCAGTAAAGGTCTTCTGAATAAATATATTGAATAATGTTTATTTCACAAACTCACATTTATATATAAGTTAAAAAATACATCAAAACCATATATAAAATATTTGTTGCCCACAATCATCTTCTATCAATGTAAATACTGAAAATCTTATGGCTTACAGTTATAAATGAGATATAAAGTACACCATTTAAATAGTTGATTGTGATAACAGGTTTAAAGAGAGGAGGCTATGATTTTCACTTAATAGTTACCTTGTTATTAATTTAATAATTTAATAACATATTAAAGTTTAACCACATATGAAATGTTATACTTAGTTTCTAAAAGCATCACAAATTACCTATTTTAAACATCATGACACAAATCACAGAAATAAAAATATTTTTCAAGTGAAATAGAATAACAAAAAAAGGAAATAACCTAAATACTTGGGAATAAAGTATGTTATATTTTTTAAATGGAATACTATATAGCATCTAAAAAGAATGAACTACTGTATTTCACCAATTCCAAGATGAATTTTTCCCCCCACATTTTACTATATAAAATGGGATTGTTTCTCACAACTGATTGCAGTGTAAAATTTCTGTTGTTTAGGCAGCAGGCATGCTCTGTGCTATTGATTAGGCATGTAAAAAATTTACTGTTATTTCTGATGGCACACCTGGACAACCACAATCCTGTAACATGGCACTCAACAAACCACTTAAGATTCGAAGAATGAATATAATTGACTTATAATTGCCATTTGAAAACCTTCCATTCACCTTCTGGACAGAACAATTAAGTGCCAGCATCAAAACTAATACAATGGGTACTGGCAGCTTGAAAGAAAATACTGGAGATAACAGTACACTGTGATTTAAAGAAGTGCTCTTTCATCAATATTTTTGATGGCACAGAGAACGATACTGTTCAGAAAAACACAGGCATTAGTAACTGAGTCAAGCAGTAATTCAAGAATTTTAACTTTGAATGTGAAGAGATTTTAGAAATATCTTAACTAGTTAATTTTTCTTGTATTTTCCTTTCTATATATATAGAGTAAAAAATGATAAAAATCTACCATTAAATAAGCTCTAAAAAGCTCTTTCAGGAAGAGAATCAATTTAATTGACAATGTTTCTTTTCTATCTTAGTGATACAAAAATACTGATAGTCAAATATGGTAGACTTACATGAAAATATAAGAATAGATCTCAAAAGCATATTCTGGGTATTTATTGGAAAAAACCAAAACACTGTTTTGAAAAGATATATACACCCATAGATCCATTACAGCATTATTTACAATAGCCATGATATGGAAGCAACCTAAGTGACCATCAATTGATGAATGTATAAAGAAGATATGAGATTTATATATATATATATATATATATATATATATATATATATGTATATATGTATGTATGTATGTATGTGTATACACACACACACGCACGCAGACACACATTCACATACATGCACAATGGAATATTACCCAGCCATTAAAAAGAATGAAATCTTGCCATTGGCGTCAACATGAATGCACCTAGAGCAAATTAAACATAGAAAGATAAATACCACATGATTTCACTTATATGTGGAATCTAAAAAACAAAACAAATGAACAAATAAAACAACAGAAACAGACTCATACATACAGAGGACAAACTAGTGGTTACTAAAGAGTAGGGGGACAATAGATGGGTGACATAGCTGAGAGGATTAAGAGGGACAAACTTCCAGTTATAAAATAAATAAGTAACAGAGATATAATGTACAATATAGGTAATATAGTCAATAATATTATAATTACTTTATATGGTGACAATTGGTAACTAGACTTATTGCAATCTTTTCATAATGTATAAAATCTCAAATCACTATGTCATACACCTGAAACTAATATAATATTGTGTGTTAACTATAATTCAAGTTTTTAAATAAAGCATATTATTGAAGGAAAAAAAGCATTTTGCAAAAATATACATACAGTATGATTCAATTCATAAAAAAGGAACTCAAATAAAATTATAACCTACATTTTTGTCACTACATATACATGCAAATCAAAATTTTTAAAACGAACTGAAAGGAAACACACAAAGCTAATTATAGAAGTTACTTTGAGCCAGGTAGAGGTAAGAGAATTAGAATTAGGGGTCATAAAAAAGTGCGATTTAACTTAATCATTCATAAAGTTCTATTTCTAAATGAGAAATATACTCTTACATTACTGATAATTTTTCAAGCATTGTATACCTAGAAAAATTGACTGAAAGCTAATATATATAAATATTGACCAGTGGTTAATTACCAGTGGTTAATGGGACTATCAATCTTCTTTATTTTCTATTTGGAACTTTTTTGATTTCCACATTAGCCCCCAAATTTTCAAAAGTAAAATAACATAAGAGTATTAAGCACGCATTTGTATTTTAAATACAAATTAAATAACCAAGCATGAACTTGATTATGCATCTTTCTATCCTAAGAGCCATCTTAGTATGAGCGAGACAATCCTATATTTTCCTTGTCCCTTGACTGTCTTTGGAGAAAAAAATGCAGAGAAGAAAACATGAAATAAATTGAGACTTCATTATCCTAATTCCAGAAAATTTCTTGTCAATTTTAGATAACAGCTCTTTGTGAGAAGAAGCCATGATTTCATCTTTTATCTTGATGCATGTAAGTTGTAAATGACTATAAACCTTTACCTGACTTCTCAGAAGAATTGTTTTATCCTATCTGTTTTGATAATCTCATCTTCCAAAATGGTCTCTCTGAGTTATTTAGTGAATAAACTTAACTCTTTCCTCCTGAAATGCTATTCTCCTCTTCCTTCTAGAGAAAGATGAATGAGGTAAAGGTGTGTGCTTTACAATTTGGAATGGAAACTGTATATGAAAGACTTGACACAAGATTTGGGGGAGGGAGAATGCAGCTGGAAAGAATTATATTTTATCATATGTACTGTATCAGTTAGGTTTGGGTTGCAGGAAAAAGAAAATTATTCTAGTTCTTTTAGGCTGAAAAGCTAATATAGAAAACTAGGAGTTTGCAAAATCATTGACAACACTAGAGTTGCAGGCTTTAGGCTCGGACACCGGGAACAAAATCTCAGACAAGACCACAGAACCATCTCCATTGTCGCCCTCAGAAATTTTTAGATTTCTACATCCATGGATCTAGAAACTACTAATACCTCTGCTTTAATTGTTTCTTGATGCCTGCCAAACTAAGCGCCTTGGCCGTAGAATGCTGTTAGAGGGAAAAAAAAAAAGAAAGAAAACAACACCACCACCCTCTACAGCTTTACTTGCCAACATCAACAACATAGCAGAAACACTGCCTCTACTTTACTTTCTCCTTCCAGATCTTATTTGAGTACGTAAAAATGCAGGGCCAAATCACATCTAGAAACTTAGTAAAGTCTAAAGAAGATTCCCAAAACTCCCCAACCCTCCCAACTATTGGTGTCACAGCAAAGATACAACCAACACTGTTATTCTATTAATATTTTGAAGAAGAATATTTGAGCACACTGAATTTCGTTCTGTGTTTTAATTAAAATTCTCAGAGGTCCACAATGAGATAATGTTTCCTCTCTAGTTTGCTTCCTTTCTGGTTTTGGTCTCTGCCAATTTGCATGTAGAGCTCACTGTGTCACAGTTACCATCTGTTTAAATAACCCACATCTCAGAGATTTACATGACGGCACGTGTCTCAGCAAACCTTGCAGTTTGGAGATCTAGGTCAATCAGCCTAGATTTTTAACAGAACAGTTGGCTTTTCTATAGAAATAATCGTATTTAGAATTTTCCAGGGCTTCTTTTCTTTGCCAAATTCTTGATCATCTGCATACATTTTAATTATAGTAAGACAATATGATAGAGGTAAAGAAGCACGAGTATCAAAGACAAGACCTGTGGTAGGTGTCTTAAAATGCGGTTAATAACTAGGTTATATAACTTGCAGACTTATTTTAGGTCTCAAAAAAAAAAAAACCAGTAAAAGAATTTGAAGTACTGAATTCTTTTTTTGCCTTTTATGGTACAATAATGCTTGTCCAGTGACTTCAAAATGTTTCTTCATATCAAGCCTATAGTTTGCTGGAGTTGATTTTTAAATCTAAGAGGTTATCACTATTACCTGATAAAGTATCAGGATAATCATTTAAAAGCTTGTTCTGTTTTAAAATGAGCCCCCTTACTGTAATGTCTGCAGAATGTTCTTATTCCATTAGTAAATCACAATCAGATATATGAAAACACATTTTGAGATATGTTCTTATGTTCTTTATGAAAATTGCCTTCTAATGTTTCTGTTTACTAGCTGCATACATAAAATTGACAATTCTCTTTCCATACTGTCTGACTGTAATACTTCTCTGAATACTCACTCTGTAGCACTCCTTTCTTCAGAAGTATGACCACCTCCAATCCACTTGCCAATTAAATTTAAGAGTGGCTCTGTTGTTCATTAAACTTAACCATTTCTAATTACATTCAGCAATTTAAATAGTATTTATGGAGTGCCTAACTAAGTGCCAGACATAGTGGTAGGTAAAAAAGACACAAGGATAATACCATATAATTCTCATCCTCGGAGCACTTAAAACCTATTAGAAAACACATAAACAGACATGCACATGTTTCAATATGCACTGCAAACAAAAAATAAAATAATGAGTGCCATCTTTGCAGTATAAAAAATAAAGTTCTTTAGGAACTCTTAAAGATAAGCAATTAATTAGTGATGGGAGTTAGGATTTGCAAAACTAACCGTACTTTCACAAAAAGTAGAGTAGTTGCATTCTATAACCATGGATTATTTCTATCATATGAAGGAAAAAATCACCGTCAGAGAAAATTTTGCTCCTTCTCTCACTCTGGCTTATCTGTGCTTTGTTTGTATGTCCTCAGTATATAGCATCTGGCTTTATCGTAAATAGATTTGATGGCTCAGGGCCGGAGCTGATTGGCAGAGACAGCTAAGATCTGCACAAGTGGTCCCCAGTGTTGCTATGGTGACAGAGCTCATGCTTTCAAGTAGCTCAGTCAGGGTGTGTCATACAGAACCACGGTCAATGGGCAGGGAACCCATGTTCTTCTGAACCCTAGCCCAGCCTCACTTTTTTTCCCCCAGTAGTATCCGTTATTTTACTTTGACTTCTCAGGTCAATATATATAATAATTTCAAGCCTACAGCTAAATTTGCTTCAGACAAAGGGAATTTAGGGTGCAAACTAGATTCATTTTAAGTAAATGACACAGGTTTATCTCTCTGAACAAGCCACTATAATGCAAAACTCCAAGGAGTGCCATTCACGTTAAGGCTGTGATCCGGGGGGCACCATTCACTAAAATATTTTCTGAAGGTTCTCTCCAGAGGCTGTACTGAAGTACCCTACTGCCACTGAGTTAGTGTCTTAAGGTACTTTATAATCTTTTCTAGAACTTTCTAAGGTCACCTCTTATGAAAAAAAGATCTGATTGATGTGTAGTGTATATAATATATGTATATATAATTTAAAAAATTTCCTGTAATCACTTTGAAACCATCCTTTTTTCTCTCATAATTTGGAAAGGAAAGAAGTGAGTGGTTTTTTTTTTGCAGGAGGCAGAGATGTAGTTTAAGATGAATGGTAAGCCTTGCCAAGAAATTAACAATTTTAGTTCATAGCACTTACACAATAAATATTTGTATATTATTTTTCTTAACTACTCATTTACATAGACATAACGAGATCTCTGTTTATAATATTATAATGTAATCTGATATATAAATTGTATATGTTTGAATGTTACAAAAGCATTTCTCTTTTAAACTTTTCATTAAAGGTTTTAGTAATTGTGAATGGCCTTGTCCTAATTATTTTGAACTATTTAAGCTTCACTGTGAAAATACAAATAAGTTCATTTCTCCAGATTTCATATTGAAACGTACTATTTCCTAAAACTGCAAAATGCAATGATTAATGGGTTTCAGTCCATATCCTTTCCGCCACAAAGGTTGGCACTCCTAGTTTCCAGGGCTATGCAAGTGACTGCAAAGTTTTCAAGTATCCTCTTTATTGAACAGTGTAAAGCACTGAAATTATTCATATAGGAGGGAATAAAAGCAAAACTCCTCATGAACATTATCATTTTAGTTGGGAGAAATAAAGCATACAGAGGAATGACATAAACACATTATCACACTCCTGAAAAGTAACAGAATAGGTTGATTCTTTAAGTTCTAAGATGGCAGTTTCACCACATACTAGCTTTTCTTCTTTCTCCAAGTTATAACACATTCTAAAATTATTAAGTAATTATTACCCACAATGATCAAATGTTACCTCTGGGAGTACTGAATTAAAATTATTTTCCAGGTTCACAGTTTTATGTGTATATACAAACATCACTGTAACACATTCTAAATCCTTGCCATTAAGAAGCAGTTAATAATCAGTTGGTCTTTTAAGCATTGATCGATAAAAGTAGTAGTGACATAAAATGTATGAAATGGTATATGCAGTGTATAAGCTAGAGTTGAGAGACACAAAAAGTTGTGTAAATAAACTTAGAGAAGAAAAATGTGACTGAGTTTCATGACCAGTGTTTAAAAAATTCATTTGTGGCTTTTTTTTTTTTTTTAATTTTCTAGAATCTATATTGATTTCAAGTTAATGCTGACTCTTCAACATTTTGGAGCTGCTAAAATTTATGTTTCCTTACCAAAATTGAAGTCACTGTAAATCTTATTATGGGTAACTTTGAAAGGGAGGTAAAGGAAAATGAAAATAAAATGGCTTGAAGTTTGTTGAAATTGCAACAAGCAATTGGCTGAGTGAAACATTCATTACCTTTAATCCCAGAAAATCAATTGCAAGGAGCCTCTGTGATGTATTATGCTCCTAATGCTTTATGACATAGCATACCCACATGCCACTATTTAATTCAATGGATATTTTTCAGCCAGTTGCTACGAGAACAAGCCAAGGACTTATTCCACCTTCTATTAGATTCCAGTTCAAGTGGTTGAAAGCCTGTGGCCTCCAAAACCAACATCTCTGGGATTCAAATATCTCATTATTCATGGAGCTTCTTGTGTTGTATCTAGAAATCTAGTTTCTCAAAGTTTATCATTCATGTGTTAAAATCTTAATGAAAATTAAATAGATCAGAGATAACTTTCCAATAGCATATTTTGAGCTATGTGAACACATCTCTTGGGAAATGGAAATTCAGCCAAGTGGAGATTTTCATTTAAAACAGCTAATTTCAATCAAGCAAAATATTGTCTATGGCAAAGAAACAGAAATACACATGCTTCATTTTAAGATCAAATTGCTTATAGCCTTTGAAGATTAAAAGGGGCCAAACTCTTGTGATTGGGAAGGACCACAAGTAAATAATAACAGAAAGATGGCCAAGAATCACATTTTTTAAAAATTTCAGTAAGGAATCTTCCATCATAACATCTCTAATGCTTAACTATGTTTATGACAGAAAACTTATTACTATTATCTAATGCATTAAGGAAGGGGTGGGATCGAGATGGCAGAATAACTCATTAAAGTCTCCCATCTCACTCCAAATCCTTACGAATGACAGAAACATATTTGAAAAACAAAAAATTCTCATTCTCAAAGCTGGTGGAAAACAAGGTGTGACCTGAATGAACGAGAGATATTTAAATGACAGAATTCAGATTGTTTTAAAAAAAAGTAGCTTCAAAATAGCTTAGAGAGGGTGGAAGGCTCACTGCCAAACAAAGGGGCCCAGGAGCTACAGGTGGGTGGCTGCAGCATCAATCATGTGCCTCTCCATAACCGTACCTGCCTCTCCATTACCCTCAAGCCTCACTCGTGCCCAGGAGGAAGAACCAGTGGTGTCTGACTCCAGGGTGACATGAGCAGGCGTGGCTAGGCAGAGTCCCCAGAGCTGGTCTCCTGCAGCCCACAAATGAGGATGCCTCATCCCCAAATATCTCCTGCCACTTCCTCATGATCATGAATAGGAAAGTAGAAGCTGCTGTAAACAGGTCCCATATTCACAGATAAAGGTGAAAAACACAGCATGAAGTTAACACTTGAAGGAGGCCCAAATAGAACACATAGAAGTAACTCAATATACAGAAAACAGAACAGAAAGACATAACACATTTAATAGAACAAATCACTTTCCATGTAATTTAGAAGTATACTATACAATACATAGACAACATTGATAAGAGATCTTAAAAATTAAAAAAAAAATGAATAGATAGGCTAAGAAACAAAAGAGATGTAACTGAAGGGTGAGTTATTTCCAAGAGAAAGTGCGTATATCCATAAAATATTATACAAGGATGTTCTTAGTAGCTTCTTTCATAATAATCCATATGTTCATCAGTAAGAGTTTGGATAAACAAATCATAATATATTCATATAATGACATATTTCTCCTAAAGAAACAAACTACTGAAACAAACATCATCATAAAAAAAGCTCACAGACATATTGAGTAAAAGAAACCAGACACAGAGAGTATATGCTATATAATTTCATTTATATTAAGTTCAAAATGGGCAAAACTATCTTATGGTGATAAAACTACCAAAATAATGACTATCTCTGGTGGAGGGTGGGAACTGCGTGAAAAGGGTACCAAGAGGATTTTCTGGAATCATGGAACTGCTCTGCTGAATCTTGATTAGAAGGTTTTAAGCACTTGGGTTCTGTGCATTTTAAAGTATGTAAATTATAACTCAAAAAAAAAAAAAGGTGAGGAAGTGAGCTGGAAAATAGAGCAAAGAAGTATACTAGAATGCATTAAAAAAAGGAAAGAAAAGAAAATTAGAGCTTGAAAGAAAAACACAGAGACCTAGAGGACAGATAAAAATCTTTCAACATTTATGTACTAGTAGCTCCTGAAACAGAATAAATACAGCTGACTGGAGGAAATCCTTCAAATAAATTATAGCAGAACATTTCTCAAACCTAAATAAAGACATTAGCCATCACAATCGAAGGGATGAGAGAGTTTGGAGGAGGATAAGAGATACAGATCACAGTCAGTCTGAGAATACTAAGAATAAAAAAAAAAAGTACTAAGCTTCCAGTATAAATACTGAAGGAAATGAGATTAATGCTGGGTTTAAACATAGTTCTCAATAATATTCGGTACAAGAAAACAGTGGATTTATATCTTTAAAGTTATGAGATATACTACTTTAAACTTAAAATTCTGTCACCTAAGCTGGAATTCACATGTGAAAGCAAAATAAAGACATTTTCAGGTATGCAAATCTCAGTTTATTACTCTCAGACACTATCTGAAAGAATTACTCCAGGAGGTACAAAGGTAAAACAAAAAATAAATATAAGAGGAAAACTGAACACAGAAGTAGTGGTGAGCAAAGAAAACAATAAAATGTATAGTTAAGTGAAAATAAGCGTGAATTGTAAATTTTAAAAATTGAGTCACTGGGCAGGAAGTCCAGGAACAACTTGGAATTTAAATCTCACATGCTCTCAATATCAGAAGCGTCTAGAAAAGGAAGGGAGAAGAATATTAAAGTGCTCTCAGATTCTGGTCTTGTTCTTCAGAGAATATTGCTACTGAATAATTCTCGTCATTGAAAGCAAAATATGAGTTTAAACGTTTGTTTAAAATGAAGGTGTTCTACCAGAAAGATGGAAAGAGGGAATGTAATTTTCAATCATTATCCGTTCAAGTTTGACCAGTGTCAATGTTTTGTCTGGCCAATACAGTAGTTTTTAAAAATCAAATTAGTTGCCAACACTTAAAAATAGGACATAAAACCAAGATGGTTTGGCAAGTCCATTTAGAAAAAAGGGTGGAGAAGAGTAACAAATAAGAGGGGAAAAAGGAGACATTAAAAATAGTAAGAGATTTATAAAAAAATTATAGAACACTGAAATAAATAAATTTACTGAAGTAAAATTTTAAAATCTAGGCCAATAATCTCTTTAGGAAAACATTATATCAAAATTGGCATAAATAAATCAGAAACATTAAAGAGTTCAAAAATAATAGAAGAGGTGGAAAATATCTACCTCCTTAAAATTGGCTGTTAGAATAGTTTAATGAGTGAATTTCTACACCCTTTCCAAGAGGAGATAATTCTCAGCTTATAGCAACTATTCTGTGGTATGGAAAATGAAAAGGCTATTTTATAATGCTAAAATTAACTACTATACCAAAGCCAGACAAAGTAATATGAAAGCAAAAGTCAATCTTATTTATAAACATGTAGTAAAAATGCTAGATAAAAATAGTAGCAAATTGATTCCATCATGACCAAGTAGGTTATTTATTCCAAGAATGCAATGGTGTTTCAATACTGAAAAATATATCAATGCAATTCACTACAGTATGAACAAAAGGAGGGAATAATCCCACAGGAGAACCTCAAGAAATGAAATCCCAACACCTATGTCTAATTTTTTTAAAAAAAACTCATAGCAAATTAATAAATACTTTTGACAACATGGAAGCTACAAGAAAACAAGAGCAATCATCATATATTATAGTGAAAACTAAAGCCAGGCATAAGAAAAGAACAACCCTATCTCTTCTATTATTCAACAGTGTACTGAACTTTTTCATCAAGTTGGCTTATAAATCAAGAGGAAAAAAAAGGATCAATATCACATTTAAAAGTAAATGAATAAATTTTAAGACACAAACTGATAGTTGCCTATTTAATCATACTATCTCTTTCTTCCTTAGTAAAAAATTTCAGTTTTGCCCAACAGACAGACAAACATTAAAAGTTACTTCACATAGAGCATTGGCAAAGATGTGAGGAAACAATCTCATATTGGAGGATGTAAATTGGTATAACCTTTTTGGAGACATATAAGAAATATTCATTGTGACATCGTCATAGCCTAACTTGGAAACAACCCAAATGACCATCAGAAAGAGAAAAGTTAAATAAACTGAATAAATTTCCATACCAGTCATTCATTCACAAATATTTACTGAACACCAATTATGCACCAGCTACTGTTCTAGGTCCTGGGGGGTATATCAGTGAACAAAGTTTGAAATTAAGTTCTAAATTCTAGTGGAAGAAGACGAACAATGAAGAAATAAATCTACTATCTGCCATGTAGTGGTGTTAGAGAGAAAAATAAAGCAGGTTAAGGGGAGATAGGGATGGAGAGAGAGAGGAAGAGACTGAGAGGATGCAGAAGATAGAAAAGAACAGCAGAGAGTTTTGATGAGGAATGTCTGGATGAAGACTTGAAAGAAGTAAAGGTACAAGGCAAGAAAATACCTAGGAGTGGAGCTTTTCAGGAAGGAGACGTAGGTGGAACTATGTTCAATGTGTTCTAGAAGAATCAAGGAGCAGCCAGTTTGGCTAGAATGAAGCTGTTCTATACCATGCAGCTATTAAATTAATTATATAAGTATATATATGCCCTGGTACAGATAGTCTGCAGGACACACAGACTAACAAAAAAGTAGCAGAATAATACATGCCTGTACCATCTTTTATATTAAAAACACACATACACATAAGACAAAACTAAAATGTCCTCTGTACATGTATGTATAGAATCAAATTTTTTTTAAAAAAAGCTTAAAGGATGCATTTCAAAGTGGAAATATTGATTTATCTGGAGAGAATTCTGGATAGGGAAAGTGGTCAAGAGAGAGTTTGGTAAATCTATATATTTTTAATTTCTTTATGTTAGAATGAATACAAGTATTATTTGTTGAGTTAAAAAGTAGGTGAAAAAATAACAATCATTTTTAACCATCCAGCAAACTTGTGTGTCCCTAAAGCATAGGTACTGTTGATACACTCTCCCCCCAGTGAACTCTTTGAAATCTTGCAAATAAATTTCTATATAATTGGTATATGAGTATGATAATTACTCATACAGACTGCCTTTTCCTGGACAACTCTATAAGAAATAGACATGGCACTTGTGTACCTTTCTGGAAAGACAATCTTTTAAATAGATATTGATGATTAAGTTGATGATTAAGTATTCCCCTAAATCATACCTGAATATATCAGAGTGAAGAAGTGTGATGCACATAATCTAATGATAGAGTATGGATGGCCCTAGCAAATTAATTTTCTTATTGCCTAGTAACTCTTAATTGCTGTGTATAGAGATAAGGATTATATAGATAAATGACTTAAAACCTTTTTAAAACCATGGTTTCTTTAACAGTTTTCTATAGACTGTAAGAAATACCCCTGACTTCTTTCTAACAAAGCCACCTTTTCCATTAGAGGAATTTATTTTAATTCCTTCAACCTGGCACTCAGACATTTTGCAACTTTGTTGAAATACTTGAATAATTTTATTTACAACACTTCCAAGTAATTAATTATCTTAATTACAAAAAGTCTAATATGTAACATTACTTAATTTCTAATTTGCAATCACTAGCATGGAACATGACACAAATATGTTAAGTCAAATGTAAGTTTTATGTGAATTTATGCAAGCTGTAGTCCTCTCAAAATTATGGTCCCAAAATATATTGTTCAAATCTAGATTCAGATCTAGGTTCCTGCTAGTTAACAGCTGTTATATCCTTGGGACATTTATTTAACCTCTTTGTACTTTAGTTTTCTCATCACAAATTGGGGAGATAAATCTACCTCTTGGGTGATTATTGTGGGAATCATATTTTTTGTGGGAATCACAATATATTAAGTGATTATCTAATACATACGAAAATGCTTAACATCATTATTGGCATTGTTATGTTTGTTCTCTGCCTTATATTATAACACAGATGAAACCAAAGGGAAGAAAAAGAAGGAGAATTGAAGGAAAAGAGCAACAATGGTCCATAACATACTTTTAAAAGACTTAGTGAGGAATTTAGCTAGTGAACTCTTTGGCAGAATTAAAGCAAAAAAAAAAAAAAATCCAGAAATCAAGTTGGAACAAAATTCTTATCACACTTCTCTGGATATCAGCCTTTATGATAACTAACCATTTTAAGTTCATTCAACAACAACAACAACAACAACAAAACACACACACACACACACACACACACACACACACACACACACACTAGGGCTGTCTATGGACCAGACAAGATGATTGGGACTAGTACCACAGGGCAAAAAAGACGTACCCCATGCCCTCTTAAGGATCTGTAGGTTGGGAGATATTCATAGAAGACTTCCTAGGATATTCGAAAAAATCCACTGAAGAATGAGGGGAAAGAGATGATGACCCATTAAATAAGCAGTAAGGAAATCCCAATGACACAAGGATGATGGCATCCATTTTGTTCGGTATCTTTCCACAGGCTCAAAAACAAAGCATATATTAAATTTTAGAGCATATTTAGAGGTCTAGTGTCCTGGTAAGAAAACTTGGAAACTAAACTGGAGAGGAGAATGGTGGTTAAGAAAGATTAAAAAATGAAGCAAGGACAAATTGTAAGCCGAATCAAAATCTAAAATGTTATCTTGTCAAAAATTAGGATGATTCTGCTTTTCTATGAATTTACTTGTATAGTAACAATAAGAATTCATATGCAAAAAAAAAAAAGGGCACTGAACAAGAAACACTATCATTGAGATACTATGATCGTTTTATTAATCCTTGAGAGATACTCCCACTTACCACTTGCTGTGATCTCACATCCATCTAACTTCTTGCTCTTTGCTCCCATCTCCTTCCACCAGCCAGTCTAATCATAGCTATTTGGACTATTGAAGCAATGTAGTAGAGGAACTCAAAACCATGGTGCAGATGCAGGTAACTAGTCCATCCCACTTCAACGACTACACACTGGCTGACATGACTTGAATGCGCCTTGTGCCAGCCCCTCACCATGTAATTTGTCTTCATTGTGCCTTTGTGTCCTCATATTTGGGAGACACTAGTGTGATCTTTATCGTAATAGTGAAGAAATCAAAATGCAGATAGGTTTATTATGCCAAAGGCCCTTCAATTTCAAATGTGGTGTTTATGTGCAAATTTCCACGATCATAAACACTATATATGTTCCACAGACTTTTACTCATTCATCAAATATTAGGCAATTACTATATGCTAGGCACTGTACTTGGCACTCAGAAATCCAGGTTGCAGGGTGAAGGAATTGGATAACTATATTGATCTAAATTTAGGTTTTTCCAGGCTGGTGAAATAAAGACTGATGGGGAATCTAAGATACTTTCAAAAGAGTATGGAAGGTGTGGTTCATGGAATTTAAGAGGAATGAGAAAGGAAGGGGACCGGGGGAAGCTAATAGGCAAGAAGGGAAGAAGAAACCAAAGCTGGAGGAGAAAAAAAGTATTTTAATGGTAATTATGTGAGAAAGCTGAAATGTGCTCCAACATTGGGATGCAGGAGGTAATAGTTTGGGGCGTGGAGGCATTCTGTGATTAGGTGAAAATCACTGGAGACAAGACTGAGGAATCCAGAGGCCAGGGTGATGGCAGCCACTAGAGGGAGAAAGCAAAAGTGATCTCGATGCTTAGTTGTTCCCTGTATGAGGGAGAGTGACAGTGAGGTAAGAGATAAACAGGAAAGAAGAAGGGTAGTGAGTGGGATAATGAGAGGCTTAAATAAAGGAGCTTTACACAACCTTTTACAACAGAACCTCCACTTATTTTATTTTTTTTTAATTATCATAACAGGGCTAACATTGAAAAAATATTGTCTATATGGGTTTTCACTTCTCTTCCCAGCAAATCATGTTTTCCAGAGGATATCCTGACATTACAACATCCCAAAGGGCGAGGGAAACTTCTTCCCTGGGATGGAGAAGGACATGGCACAGGAAGCCGCCGTAAGATCAGAGGAGGGCATGAAAGGCTGCCCGATCTGGCCTGGTAGACTGTGGGAGTAGAGGAGAGAGCGGGCAGGATTGAAAGGTCAGATGCATAAGACCTTTACTTTCCCATTCTGGGGAAGAGCAGGGCATTGTGCAAATATCCAGGTAGGTATGGAGAGCTCTAATGTTTGGTTTGTGGCACACTTCCATGCGTGTTGTCTGAGGTAGCACTTCACATGCCCACACTTAGCATTGTGCTACATGCAGTGGAGGCACAAGGAGAAGAAAGTGGCTCAAAGGGTCAGCTGAGTTAGAACTCCAAGCCCCCCATGCAGAGAATCCAGAGACTTCCATATGCCTCAGGGAGAAGATGAGGAGGTGCTAATAAGACTGGAAGTAGGACAAAATAAGCATTGTGTACAGGGACGTGCTGAGCAAAGGCAAATGGCTGGGACCAGGGGCATCATAAGTGCTTGTATGGTATCATATTACAAGTTGTGGTGATACAGACTTCAGCAGCCACCAGTCTTGAAAGCAAACCAAATCGCCACAGCACATCAAGGACCCAAGCAGGTTCAGAGAATGTGGATTGGTTATGACTCCCATTTGACCCACTAAGAGATCATGTAAGCCGCATCCCCCTCCCAACCAGATGCTACTTTGGACAGAAAAAGGAAGAGAGGAAGAAATATAAAAGACTGAAATTGAATATTAACTTGAAAAAAAATGAGCTAGCCAAAAAATAAGTGACTTAAATTAGAAGATAATGTGTTACAATAAATTGTCAAGTTTAAGGTCTTCCTTTTAAATTCTCCTGCCAAACCCTGCATGAACCCCACTACTCAGTGCAGATCGGTTCACGTATAAGGTATTAGGTACCTCCATTTTCTTGGTAAAGATCCACAAAGCGTGTATATTTACAGTTTCAATGTACAGAAACATAAAAAAAAAGTATTTTCCAAGTTTTTATTATCAGTAAGTATTAAGATACTTTTAAACTAAATTTCCCATAATTCAATTTCATTTTATTACTTCTAGCTATATATCTCTACATCATCAAATAAATCTTCCCTGCTTTTAGACTTTTTCCTTTGCTGCTTTTCATTATTTGTAGGTTACATCCTTCTTAAATTGATGTAACTCAGGTTGTTTGTATTTAGCGTCTAAAATCTTTCCTTTTATGTGAATCCTCATGTTTCCTTAATTTCATTTTTTTCTGCTCTATGTGCCATTTCTTTATTTTTAATACCTTTCAGGTTTAGAAGTAGCTAGAAAGAAATGCCTGGTTTATAATGTCTCATTAAAATAGAAGCAAAAATTATCCTTGTCAGGCCACATATCACACATTAGCCTTCTCAGCTATTAAATCACATCATAAATATATGTACTATGATTTCCACTATCAAATCTCTTCTTTTCCTCCTTAGTGCTTGCAGAGTTAGATTTGAGTTTAGCTGCCCTAAAACCTGTTGCACAAAAGCTCAAAAGAACATTACTTTTGTCCCCCACTAATTTTTTGCAAATGTTAAGATTTCTTTGTACAAAGTAACAGTTTACACAGTAATTAGAGTGGGGCATCTATAGGAAGTATCTGTACCTTCCTCTCAATCTTGCTTTGAAACTAAAGCTGCTCTAAAAAAATAAAGTCTCAAAAAAAAACAAAAAAACAAAAAAACCACAACTCAGTGGGCATCATTCTTGGTCTAGAAACTCAAGGGACACTGTCAGAGTGAAAACTCTACTATTTCCACTGAAATGTTTCAGCTTTACTTTTTCTCCAAAATGATGAACATTTAAATATGTTATTCCAAAATGAATCCATTTAACCTCTTTTCTATCCTAGATCACAAGCACACCTCCTCTATCCTTATTTGAAAACTAATTGAGATCCTCTCAAAGTGGCTTTCAAGAGATTAGCCATTAAAATATACCTTGGCAGGAAACTGAAAATCAGTACTATGTTAATTGTAAGTAAAACATATAAAAGCAGAATTGCTGATCTCAATGAATCTAATATTTTTACAAGTCTGGAAGTTCTCCTTACTGTGAGAGGAGTAAAAATAATGAGGGGTAGAGAGCCTACCTCTAGCCTCCACCAGGCAATTCTTTACAGAGATATACACTGGGCCTAATTATACCAAACTGAGTGTGGAATTCCCATTAGGCTTCTCTTGGAAACCACTGACAACTGCAAGTATAGAGAAGGGAATACTGAGGAAACATCATTTCTACTAATCAGTACCATCTGTTACACAGACCAATAAATAATACAGAGGTCTGTAACTTTCAAAATCGATTAAAATATACATACAACATATTCATCAGTATTCTCACTAGTATTTCCTAAATCAAAAGCAGTATATAAATCACACTGGTGGTGACAGAATTAGAATTGTTATTCTGAGGCTGTCGTGTTTATAATGTGGGATTTTCTAATTCTATCATCCACTGTGTCCGTCAGAAGCAAGATTCTGAATTTGGAAGAAAGGAAACACAAACCAGTATACAAGAGATGAAATAAGAGCCAAATAGTTCTGAATTTGAATTATAAGTATTGGTGTTAATGTAGGTACATATAATGAAAATGCCTTGAATCTATCACGGAAAATCCATCAAAATAAGCACCTCTAGGGTTCGAATTATGGTCTTAAAATACCAGGACTAAGAAGCAATTGCTGATCATAGGGCAGGAAATGTATAAAGAGATCCTAGAATATCTTAATAAATAGATTAAAAGGACGTTATCAGAGACCAGCAGGATCATGTCACAAGGATTCAGGAGACAACCTGAAGAGGATCCTACTGGCCAATAACATGGGGATGAAGGTGACACCTGGGAGAGCATGCAGAATTCGGAGAGAAGAGGACCTAGCCTTTAGGAAATGTCAACAGTTAATGGCCAAGTAGAGAATATTCCCGTAGAAAAGAAATAGACTACAAGAGGCAAGGAGAAAAGAAAACAGAAGGGATGTTATATCATGGAAACTAACAGAAAACAATGTTTTAAGGCAGAGTGGTTATCAGCATCAACTATTCGAAGAATTCAAATAAGGTGAGGGTTAATCCACATCCAGTGGATTAAGCACTTTGCCATCCTTAGCTGGAGCTAAGGCCCAACCAAAATGTATAAATGAGATATATAAACAAAATGTCATAGGGCTACACAGGTGATTTGTATGGCAAGACATCTCTGAAATAAGTATGATTCAATCTGGCGCACGCACATACACACACACACACACACACACACACACTTGCACGGAGTAGGTAGGTGTGAAAGGCTTACAGAGAAAATTAGGCCAACTATGTTAATCAGTTGAGAAAACCTAATAAATAGCAGGAGAGTGATTCATAGAAATAAAGACCATTGGCAGCCAAACTTAAGTCTTGATGTTTCAACTATGTCAAAAATGTGGAATATTTTGAGGATTCATAGAGATCTTAAATATGCTTTTAAATACCTGCGAAAGTAAAATAGACCCAAAAAATCTATTCCAAAAAAAAATGTACACCACAGAAAGAGATAGTTCATGAGTGTGAAGGTGAAAAGGCTTAGGTTTGAAGAATGGAGTAATCCAATTTAGGTTAAATGTAGTAAAGGAAAAGTTCCTTGTGGGTACATGATTGTGTCTCCGTGTGCGTGTGCGTGTGTGTGTGTTGAATGTGTTTCTTTAGGAAAGCTGCTGTCCTTCTATTAAACCCTTATTCCTTCATCTTTGGACTGTCAATCGCAAAAAATTGCTAATTGATTGGTCTTCCTGCCTCCATTTATCCTCACCCCAATCTACTGTGCCAAAAGTTGTCTAATTTACTCTTGCTAAGCACTACTGTGCCTATGTCAACCCCGCTAAGAAAATTTCAAAGGCTCCCACCACCTACGAAAAACATTTCAAAGCCCTTTGGGATAGAAGTCCATTCCAAAACTTCATGCTGATGCTGATGCTCAACTGAAAAACTCCTTATTCTTCCCTTGCCATTTCCTCTGTTAGTGCCATTTCCTCCATCTGTTGAAATCTTAGTGATTATTAAAACTCAAGATGAAGCCAATCTATTAGTGAAGCATTTCCTATTCATCTCCTCTCTGCATGATCACCCTCTTTTCTAGATTCTTCTATTATTTGTTCTGCTTTTTAAGTAGAATTTATATGATGTAGCTTTATTTCATGTTTATTGGAATAGAGTTTATATATCCCTACCAAATTTCATATTCCTTGAAGACAGGGTAAATATCTTACCTTCATGCGTACACTTCATAATAAGTAGTAAAAAGCCTTGAATCTGGTACCTGCTGGATAAAGCTTTATTAAAGTAAATAAATAATATGTATATAATGAGAGAAGCTAAATTTTTAGAGTTTCCTTAGACAGCAGACATAAAGTATACTTAGAGAAAAAGTATCTGACTATCCATGAATATTATCAATTCATCTTGATTCCTTAAACAAAATTTAAATATAAACCCTAAAAGGTGACTTGGTAACCAGATGCTCAGATAAAGATAACTGTCAGTAAGCTATATGACATATGAAACAATGCAATATTCATCTTTGATTCCCAAGGGAATATTACATTGGACCTGGAAGACTGTAGGACATCAATAAATTATATTCACTTAGTAAAGTGATTAATTAATTCACTCAAATATTTACTGAGCATATCAATGTTCCAGGGGTGTTTTTTGGTGCTTGGATTACAGCAGTACATATGACAGGCAAGATCTTGCTTTCGCGGGACTTACATTCTCAAAGCAGTGGACAAGCAAAACAAAACAAGAAAATCTCGAATAGTTGTAAGTATTAAAATAAAAATTAAACCAGAAGGTGGTGATAAAGGGTGAATGGGGGGGGTGCGGGGAGACTGATATAGATTGGGCAGTCAGGGAATTCTCACTGATGAGGGGACATTTGTGCTGAGATATAAATGACAAGAAAGCCTGCCACACAAAGATCTAGAAGCAAAACTGTCCAATGAGATGGAACAGTAAGGGCAAAGATCCTATGGCAGAAACAAACTTGATAAGTTCAAGGAATAGAAAGGACAGTGTGCCTGGGGTTCATGAACCAGGAGTAGAGTGGTAAGAGGTTAGGTGGATAAGGAAGGCAGAATCCAGAGTCTGTTGGGTTTTAAGGGCCACAGTTAGGAGTTCGGAATTTATTCTGAGTACACTGGGAAGCAACGGGAGACTTTTACAGGTATTAAGTAGGACAATTTGGTCTGGTTTACATTTTTTAAAGCTTACTTTGTGTAAAAAATAGTTGTAGAGAGGCAATAAAATTAGAGTACCAACAAAGACGTTAACTGCAGTAGTAAAGCTGAAATATGGCAGGCTGACTTGGATTAGAGTGGAGATGGAAATAAAAATGGCAATGGTGATAGGATTTGGAGAAATGCACTAGTGTGGGAGCTATACAGCAGAAAAGAAATGGAGTAGTGAAAAAATGAGGAGGAATAAATAATAGTATTTCTTAAAGAGTGAAAGTTAATGATTGTCCCCAAAAAGCCTTTACTGGTCACTCATTCAGTACTCTAACCCTAAATTCCTGTCTTTCCTTTATCTTCCCCAATTCATGCAACTTTATCTAAAAGGTAAAGTCACAATGGCAATTATGATGAATATAATATAATTTTAAAATCTCAGCACAGCCTTGGGATTACTAGCTGTGTTTATGAAATCTATCTCAGGTAATAGGCATGGGAAACTAAGTCAAACACCATTTCTGCCAAGTGAAAAAAGAAAAATCATCTGATGTCATCGAGATGCACCCTTGAAAGTGTATCCTTTACAAAGATGGTGGCATTGAACTATGATCTCACTTTGCTATCTTGACGACTACTCCCCTTTCTCTTTAACTTATCTGCCTTTTGGTTTAGTAGGATTCACTTATATTAGAAACTGCCCAGCTATGGCACTAAATTGCTATTTTCTATGTTGCAGAAAGACTTACCGTAATGGGTCTTGTACAGTAAAGAGAAAGCAATAATACAAATCAATCAAACCACAAGTATTTGCCTGTGTGATAAATGCATTCACCTTTAATAAAGAGTGAGTCAGAGGAAGAAAATAATGATAATTGCAAAGCATTTATTTTGAAGTGTTTTTCATTTCTCCTTTAAAGAGAAAACCTAACCTAAGAGAAAAATTATTCACATTTGTAGCATATTAGAATAAAGTATATATAAATTTCATTAATAATGGTACCTGCCCTATGTATGACCCATTTCTTTGTTACTGATGAAATATGAAAAGCCACATAAAAGCAAGTTCAGTGGGTCATTATTTACCTTTTAGTTTATGCTTATATATCTGACCAAGATGGACTTAAAGCTGCTTGACTAAACTTTAAACAGGTCTTGTTCTGACTATAGATACCTGAGCTCCCTTCTCTGAGAGCATTTACCTTAGAAAACTTGTAATTATAATTTTTTTCTCTGCCCCTTTGAGATATAAACCTTCTATAATTCAGGAATGTCTTTCTACAGGCTATGGGAGCTATCCTTTTGAAATGTAATCATCAAGAAAGATAGCATTCCTATCCCCCAGTCTCTGTGGGAAGGTAGGAGTCTAACTTCCATAAGCACTGATTAGCAAACACAGATGGCTTCATCACACTGACCAACATCCACATTAATGTACTCTAGTACTTTTCCACTAGCTCACCCCAGCACTTAAAGACTCTCCTGCCTTTTGTTTCAGTGGAGTTGAGTTCAAGCTCCCTCTCTAATTACAATAGTCTTGCTCTATTGCTATTGTCTTGAATAAAGTCTTCCTTGCCTATTTAACTGGTTTGGTAAAATTTTTCTTTTACGTATCAAAGTTGTAGAAGGAAGACCTAAGTTAGGTCTTCACAGCCCATGAAGATATGTTGGTAGAGTGAGGGGCCTGGGAATCCATGAAGGGTGCTAATGAATGGACACAAGGATGAGCCTGCAGATCTAAGATACCTAAACTGTTAAACTATGAAGGATAAGGGCCTCTCTTTAATACCCCAGGCCGTATACCTGGAAAAAAAAGAAGGTACATTGTACAAGTTTTGCCTCTGGACAATGGTTAAGCATGTGAAGAGAAGAAATACTTTCAAGAAGTATACAGTGCCAGTCACTCAAATTGGCTCCATCTTCTGGTTTCGAAGAGCTTAAGCTGGTTCACAAGAGGAGAGGGTCTGTAAGGAACAGTAAATAAGGGATAGGGCCTTATTCTTGAAGGGATAAGAGACAAATTCTGCTTGTGATCAATGTATAAATTGGCAAAAATGCAACATAAGTGTAAATGGAAGGCATACCCCAACTTTTGCATAGTAAATGTGGATACCAAATAAAAAGAGTGGCTCTCTTCCAATATTGGAAGCATAAAAAAAGACCTCATTCTAGTGACATGAAAGTCAACTGTCAGAGGCAGAGGCTGAAATCGCAAAGATGATAAGGTAAAGATGAACACAATTATTATTGTGATTGTGAAAAATAGGTTTTGGAAAAATCAAGGAAAACTTCGCCATGTCTGACAACCAAACTCTATCACAGAGAATGAACAAAAGTCCACCAGATGGAGAAGGTCTGAGAAAGGACATTCTAGGAAAAGTGACAATGCATTTTAGGATGTAAGTGTCAAAATTAAATTGAGGATTGGAATGGCAGCCAATGTATGTATCTAGAAATGTAGGGAGGGAACAGATAGTAAAATGTCTTAAGAATCATGATTGAGATGATCATGTTTTAATTAGAAAGATGTTTCTGACTTTTATGAGGAAGGTAGATGTTAATAGGAAGAAATTAGAGATCAAGATACACGTTAGGGTACCAATAAAATAATCCTCATGGGAAAGGTTGAGGGCTTTGCCAAAATAGTGACGGTAGGGATATATAGAACTTTCTGGATTTAAGGGATCTTTAGGATTGGGAAATGAGAGCATCAACATGGAAATATGGAGCTGAAGAAGACTGAAACTACTCTTTGGGAGCTTGGTAGTATAAAAGCAGGTATATAGAAAGAGAAGCAGGGTTTTGTTGTTTTTGCTTTTGTTTTTGTTTTTGGTTTGGTTTTGGTTTTTTGAGGAAGATAAAATATCCAAATTGGAAAATCAGGCCTATAGTTCAGAAGAGAGTTATTTGTTGTCGATACATATGTGAAACAAGAATGCTGAGTTATAACTAAAAATGTTGGCATTTAAAAGATCACCCATCAAGAGCTGTAGAGGAAGACAAGAAGGCTGAGAGAGAAGTCTTGGGAGAAGCCCACACTTCAAAGTAGACCAAGAAAGAAAAGCCAGTGAAGAAAACAGAGAAGGGCTGAGGAGGTACAAAGGAGATTTTACCAGATAACAATTTATAAGTAAGTGGAACCAAAGGAAAATGTTTCCAAAAGTTTTATATGATTAAGGTTATCAAATGCCCGAAAGAAGTTAACTAACATAAGGACTTGAAAATATTTCTGTTGAATTTGGCTAACAAAAAGAGAACTTAGTGTTTAAGTTTTTAGTCACCTGGTAAGACAGAATCTAGGTGATGGACCTAGACAGAGATGAGAATGGGAGATCAAGATGAGGAGAAAGTATATGGACTGATTTCTCCTTCAAGAATGTTAGCCATGAAGGGAAAAAGAGGTGCAACTACTTTTTCTTTTAAAATCTTCAAAGCTATTATTTATAATGACATTAAAAGAATTTATAGACAAATGTATATAATTGACATGTTCTTCCAAACTAGCTTTTAAATTATTTTCCACTTAATTCATCTAAAAGTTGGAGGAATACTTAATGTCACTTTTGATTGATCTTCAATTGGCATTGCTTCCTAACACATCGGTTTTATATTTTTCTACTCCCAGAACCTGTCAAGCTGTTAATGATCTATAAAAATCCACTTTCACACTCTAAAGAAGTTCGCTCTTAAATGAATGTCACAGGAACTCCTTTGTTAACATTAAGTCCTTTTGAAATACTTTCAATTAGTTTCATGCAGTGGAAATTTTGTAAATCACATTTTCTTAATGCAAACCAGAGCAATTAGGAGATCACACATATGGCTGTGGTATTTAAAAAAATACTACAACACCTCCTCAGAGCAATGCATGTGGGTCACTGTTACGACCTGGTAAAGTGAGTTCAGGGCAGTGTATCTTAACCCACATCCCATCCTTCAGACACAGTAGATCCCTGTCATTTCCAATAAATTACTGAAAACTAGCCCTTACTCCCTTCAGTATTCTTCCCATGGATATCATGAATTCAATAAGGAAGCCCTTTAGGAGACTTGGGTTAAAATCATTTTTGTTTCTTTTCTGTAGATCAAATCAAATTATACTAAGAGAATCTATTAGTTTTGTATCATTGCTGTAACTTTTCCCTGACCTACACTCAGTTTTAAAAAGAACAATTCAGTCCTCATTTATTTAGGGGGGACTAAGTGTCAATAATTAGATATTCGACTCTATGGCAAATGCTGAGAAATGGCAGTGAGAAATAGAGATTCATATAAAATGTATTACTCTCCGAGAAGTATATCTAAGGGAGTCGAGGAAGACACACTCTTTCTGCCTCTTTCTGTGGGTTCTTGTTCTATGACTGTGTTTTCCTCTTACTTCGTTGGGGGAAGGAATAGAAAAATTGGAAAAGGTACAAACAGCATATACCTGAAATGACTTGCCCCTTGAAAAATTAGGAAAAGCACTACAGTATAAATCCCTTTTTTTTCTACCTTCGATTTGGGGCTGACAGTTTCAGATAAATTTCATAACATATGTCGAGGCTTCCTTTCATATGGGTTTCCTGGGTTCCGTTCACCATAGTTTGAAACATTTGCTTTCCTTAGACAGTTTGAAGGCCTGAATATTTGGATTTTGGGATATTTTTTAAAGCATTAAACAAAGTAAACAAGTTCTGCAATATTAACGAAATTTCACAACAAAAAGGCTAGAATTGGCACATTATTCTGGCATTTGCATGTAAATATTATATAAAGTCTTTTCCAGCTCTGAGTCAATTCCTGCACTTATTACCAACATCAGTAAGAAAAGGCTTTTTTCCTTAGGGCTCCTTAGAACTACTGGCTTGTTTGAAAAACAAAAAATTTTTTAAAGAATTATAGGTTCACAGGAAGTTGCAAAAATATTAGAGAGAGGTCCTGCATTCTGTTCACCCAGTTTCCCCCAATGGTTACATTTTACATAATTATAGTACAAAATCAAAACCAAGAAGTATAATGTGTGTGTATAGTTCTATGCTATTTCATCACATGTGTTGATTCATCTAACCATCACGATCAAGATACAAAACTATTCCATCACCACAAAGATCTCACTCATATTCCCCTTTGTAGTTGTACCTCACCCCCTCCCTCCCAACTGCATCCCAAACCCCTGGCAACCATTAATTTTGTCATTTCAAGACTGTTATACAAAAGGAGTAAAACACTATATAATCTTTTGAGACTGGCTTTTTTTCACTTAGCATATGGCCCTTGAGGTCCGTCCAAATACTTTCATGTATCAATAGTTTGTTATTTTTATTGCTGAGTAGTAGCCATTGCAAGGATATAAGACTAGCTCATTTCTGTAAGACATGCTGTTAGATTTTGTGATCCATTAGTCAGTATCAAAATATATATGGCTATATATGGGGTGGGGGTGGTGGTGTTCGTATGAGGAAACGTACCTTGGGGAAATGTTTTTAACCTTTACACCATTAGCCTTAAAATTGCTTATTTTCTGCAATAATGTTGATTCCAATCCATTACCCACATATCCAAAAATACAGTAAGGGAAGGTTGGTATTTTAAGCAATGTAAAATAGTGTTGTGGTAACTAGGAAATGAGCATTTAATTAGAACACCATCAGAGACTCCAAATGATCACAAGATGATATTATGAATCCATAAATGCAAAGTTTCTGGGACTGCAAAAATAAATAATAGACACTTTACACATATAGTTTGGGTCTTTGGGGATCAAACACACAACTTGGTTCCATTACCAAGACAGGTTGAGCTAAGGTGCTGCAGGAATCTTTACCCTAAAAGTGGGCAATAAAGATCTTAGGGAACTTTAGGTAATGGCTTTTTTTAAAGGCTCCATTGCATTTATTTGAACCCTGACCTTGCTGAAGTTGATAGAAAAGATAAACAGTTTGGTAAACTCTACCAAGAAATATACAGAAAATTAGAAAATCGGCCTACTCCACACAAAAATAAACTTGCTGGGCATGTGTCCAAGAAAACCCACTCAGATTATAATAAAGACTGCTGCAAACATTTTCTGTTTGTAAGAAGAAATATAATTGCTTGGTACTGGGAAAGAAGTTTTCTTCACATAGCTCACCAAAGTGAGCAGATCCCATGAGGATGGTGATGACATGGGATGGGCAGACCAAAGTTATTGATAAGGCACAAGAACCTGGGCTCCATGGCCATCATAGCAGTGTAGATAATATTCAACTATGATATCAGACCTTCAGTAAAGCCAATCAAAAACGTACTTCCATGGAACCAGGGAATTCCAGTAATCAGCCCAGTTTAAAAGACATATGAAACTACTCTATTTTTAAAAGGTTCTGAGTAAAGGTTGGACAGAGTTCAGCTTTAGGAACACTGGGATTTTGTTGGATAGTTTTGCAGTCACTGAGCTCACTGCAATGCATTGCCACGAGGTGCTTCATGTTACTCCCCAGCACCTAATGTGGGCCCCATCTAGGTCAACCTAAGTAATTGCATGGGATATGGAAACAGCCCCCAAGAACCACAACAACCCTCAGGGAAAACCAAGGGGACTGAGAGCCATAGTGTCAATACTGGATGCAGTGCCAAGGGATTAGTAAAGACAGTCTTTTGCCCTGTAGGTACTGGCAATTCTAGGCAAAAAATCGATGCACTCAAGGATGGATGGGATGAGCAGATATATTGATGTGAATGGATTTCTGTGAATCTTGAGAGAAACTGACCTCCTGGTGCTTCAGTTTCTTTCTTAACATGTTAATTTCTTCACATCTTACATGAACATCATCTCTGCCAGACTTCAAAAATATATTTTGGTATTAATGTCAGTTCAAGTCACCAGAGTGGGAAGGAGTTAAATGAGGTTAATAGGTCTGTTCCCTGTGTTTTATCAACGGTGTCAACCCTGCTCACAATCTAGGAAACAATTCTGAGAAGAGACCTGGGATCATGTCACACCCCACACTGCAATGGTTGCATTGTAGCAACCTCAGGTCATTCACCTGGATGGTCTGCCCACAGTGACATCCCTTTTGGCCTCGCATGTCCCCCATCCTAACCTCACTTCCTGTCAGCTTCTATCTTTATATCAAACCCATAGAATGAGTTAATAGGAAATGGCAACACAACTAGTTACACCCCAGGAGGCAGAACTAAGGCCCTTGCCCTCAGCTTCTAAAACAGGTCTTAACTACATCTGAAAATGAAATTTGAGTCACTGCCACCTTCGTTGCAGCAATAATCTAGAGGAATATCATTTATTCTGGGCTTTTATTTTTCATAAGCCAGATCTAATGTTCTAATAGTTTAACCAGAGTTCTATATCTGAGCACCATAAGACTTATGAAACACTTTCTAAGTGAAAAGAAAAGATTTATATATAATAAGAAATTTTTAATTTAAATAACAAATTTATTTAGAAATTATTTAAATAATGAATCAACCTGTCATTATGTAGCTAATTGGAGCTGATAATGACAAAAGTCTTCTCTGAGATGAAGAAATATCAGTGTGCATATGAGTATCAAATTAGAAAATTAAAATGGAAATTTCTGACACTTATTTTTGAAAAATGAAAAAAATACATGTATAATATCTGCTCAACGGCTTCTCAGAAGCTAAGTCTCTTTAATCTACCATAAAATGGAATAAAAAAATCAATCTCATAGACCTGTAGTTAAACAGTTTAGTAATCGTGCCATGTCCAGGTCTGTTTATATATACATACATGTATATATAATATACATATATATACATATATGCATATACATATATGTATATATACATACATGTATGTATGTATATATAAACAGACCTGGACATGGCACGTTTACTAAATTGTTTAACTATAGTTCTATGATCTTGATTTTATTTATGTATATATATGTATACATACACATATATGTATATATATGTGTATATGTATATTTATGTATGTATATATATGTATATTTATGCATATGTGTGTGTGTGTGTGTGTGTATTGCATTTCACCTTATCAACATTGAAGCTGTTGGCTATTTTGATATGGCATTGTGTTTCCCTTCTTTCCTTCTGTTTAATGAAAAGTAAGTAACAGCATAAACCAGAATTGGAGTTCGCCAGGTGACAGGACTGAGAAAACCAAATGCTGACCATCTGTTGAGGCAGAACAGCCCAACCCCATCCGGAACTGGAATTGTCTCTCCTTCCAGGCTCTAGGAGCAAGCAGGCAGCCAGCACCTGCTGTTGGTTTGAGACGTCTGCTGAGAAGAGTAGCCTCAGCACATGGCTCCGAAGCTTCTCCATTTGCAACTGCCAGAACCCAAAGGTGCTTTTGGAGAAATATGAAAGTCAGGAATGGTGTGGCAGGAGAGGCACACTGAAGGATCACTCATGCAGAAAATAGTATCTGCCTCCACATCCTGGGCTAAGACATTAACAGTGTGAATGTGAATGTGTGTGTGTGCATGTGTCTGTGTGGCTCTAGTTAAATAAACTAGTTATTTAATCAGTAGAGGCCAATGACCTAAAAGAAACAAGTCTCTGTAGACAAAAAATGTGGCTTCACAAAAATAAGAAAGCTCATACAGACGCAAATAAAATTTACAGTGTGAGCCCCATATCTCTTTATGCATTGTCCACGCATAGCTGTCATCGATACAAGTAGTGTCACTTGCTATTGCTAAGTAATTGTCAGACTGGTAATGTTACATCAATAATTATCATTACATTATCTATCCTTATTTTGAAAATCAGTAGAATCAAAGATAAAAGAATTTCTCCAGAAAAAAAATATGTAGTGAGTCACAAAAAATTTAGTCAAAGTTTTTCTAATAAGATTTTTTGGTTAACATCACATTACAATTAACTTACTTTTTCAACGTTATTGTTACTGCATTAGTTACTAATCATTAAGAATGCCATTATAATTTTTTTTTTAATTAAGTATTATGTATAAGTCCTAATTGAGACCTACTGGTAAGGCTCATGGGACTTTGTTATACTCACTCCATTAGTAACCACCAGTTCTCCCAAAGTGTTTTTCAATTTAACGTTGGTTAAATAGAGTGATCCAGGGACATAAATATATGAAAACTCTGGTTTTGAATGTATCATGAAGGCTCAAATAAAGCAGCAGCCTTTTTTGTGTTCTTCCACACTTCTCCATACTAAACAAAAATATATAAGAAGGCACTCACTCCATCATGGCTTATATACTATTTATATGCTATACTATTTACATCTCTATGTACAGATTGTACTTCAGCAGCCAACGATCAGAGTCTCCACATAAATCAACTGAAGAAGCCAGACAAATGACTTTGACAAGCTTTAAAATATATCAAATAGATTCATTCTTGGAAAGTGTCTGACTACTGACTTGGGAAGTAATTCCCAGAGTTGCCATGCATATGATGGTGACTTGGCATCCTATAATTATAACTATGCCTTGGCATCTCATAACTCTGCCCTAGCCCAGATGCCTTCTGTTATGCTAACACAACTCAAGAAGTAATACAAGCATGAAAAAATGCACAAAGATGCGTGAGTTTGGACTCATAATTATTCCCGGCCTTCTCCCATCAAATCTATCTGAGTTCATTAGTGCCAAGGAAATATGAACACTGAAGACAAAGATGTGCTAAGGAACAAGTCAATAAAGCCCAAACCCAGCGCTACACAATCACATACTAACACTATACAACGGGAACTGGAAAAGTACTAGCTTCCTCAATGTACTTATATACCAGGAACCTTCATTAGTGAATATATTGAAATGTTTCTTCAGTTAAAGTTATACATCACATTCTTACTTATTTACATTCGATATTTAGAAACATTTAAAGGGAAGGAAAGACTAGGCAGAAAAGAGAAAAATAAAAACTGAAGGGAGAGATTTAAAGAAAAGCATGGACACCAGAAAAATCACAGAAAGTTCTCTCTAATTGAATTGACATGACTGTTTGTTTGTTTGTTTTAATTTAAAAATATGGCCAAATGAAGAGAAAGCTGTAATTACTACAGTTCTGCCTTTTTTTCAGCCTTGTAATGTAGTGAGCATGGCAAACACGTTGGACATGTCTTGTTAGGTAGTTCTGATATAGTTTTGGAGTTTTTTTTACTACCAGTGTACTTGCATATTTCCAAGATCAACTTGGACACCCATGAAGACAAGACATCTGCTAGACTAAATAACCCTGGAGAAAAAGAATTTTAAAAATATGCCTGCTCCTCTGGAATGAAGTGGCTTGGTCAGCGCAGAATGGCCTGGATGTCACTCCTTTGGTTAAAAGCCTTTGTGTACAGGACAATAGAGTAAAATAAACTCAAGTTATTCATAACACAAGAGCCTTTTTACTTTATGAAAGTGCAGCTAACAGGAGTGGACAATATAAAATACAGCTACCCACATTATATTTCTTAAAGATATTAATGCCTTCCACTGACTGAACTTTCAGTATGTAAGCATTCTAGAAATACAAAGTCGGTACATAATGAGCCCATAAGCATCGATACTGGATGACAAAATATAGCCTCAAAGTCACTAAAATGGGTCCTCTGATACTATTTTAAGGCCATTATTAGAAACTTGATTTTTAAAAGAAAAGTCTGTGGAGAAAATCTTCCTTCTTTAAAGAAGTACATTGTGCCTTCAATCAGGTAGGACCAGGCAAAAGGACTCTCACCCCCGGCTCTCTGTGGCTTGTGGATGGCATAGTCACATCGTCCCTCTGAAATGGAAAGCACTCTGAATCAGCTCTGTCAAGTCCTGAATGTCAAATTCGTGTGCACGGACAATTTGCTCATAATTTCATCTCATTGTATCTTAGATATTTTGTCTGGCACCTGGCAAATTCGACATAGAACTCACTTCAGAAAAGGCAGGCAATATGATAGTTTTAAGAGTATAGTCTTTGGAGTCAGACAGATAACCAGACAATCCGGGGCCATGGCTCCTACTGCCTGTATGACATGGGTGGATTATTGCTGTCCCCATGACACTGCTTCTTTCTTGGTATAATAACCTACCTAGGAGGTTATTAGGAGAGTCGAGGACGATAAAGATAATGTGCCAGACTCATGGGTACACATCTGTTAAAGTTCAGCTTCTATCATTGTATATACTCAATGAAAGAACACATTAAATATTTTTATATTTTACATAGATTATATAAAAGCATATTAAAATCAATCAATAATAAATATATTTTTAAATTTATAAAACATTAATTTCAGGATCATCTCTTTCCTTGGGAGGAAGAAACCTTTTAAGTCTTACAACTCCTTTTAAGTTTTATCCCAACTCCTTGACCAAGGAGCTTTAAAGCCTCTTTTTGTTTTGTACACTGAAGAAAGGAACAGGAAACTAATATGACCACTTTTTCACTCCTACACACATAAACTGGCTTTTAAGTAATCTGGCTGAAGTCAATCAAACTAGTTACTTTAAAACAATAATCTCTTCAGATTCAACTAGTACCTTTCTAACTAAATCTGACTTTAAATTTTGATTTGTTTTCCAAAAATATTTTTACTTGTTCACAACGTCCATGCAAACAGATCAGGGTTGGCCCCCATATCGGCAGCAGCTCAGAAGATTTGGCAGGGATCCAAAATACAGCTCATGTGCTCAGGACATGCAGGTAACAATCAAACCTGTCTCTCATATTCAGCTACCTCCCAGGTAAATGGATCTACCCACATCATACTTTGATTACTGGTCATAGTCTTTGGCAGGGGCTTTAAGACACATCAAATTCTAGCCCATGTGATATCACCAATAGGTTACGGGAGAGCAAATATCATCTCTGTTTGATCTAATAATATGTCATCACAATAAGAAGGGATTTAAACAGAGTTAAGAGGAAATATTTTTTTCTCTTCTAAGAGTAAGGCACAATATATACCAAGCACCACAGAGAGTAAAGCAATGTATTGTAAGAGGATAGTAAAACAAAACAAAAACAGATTTACTTTCAAGACTTTAACATTTCCTGTTCTTTTCTTATACTTGTTTCCTATGATTTTAAATAATATCTTAAGTGGAAGAAAGTTATAGCCTATCACATTAAAAAGTAAAAGTAATAAGATGAGGCTTATAATGCACAGGACATAGACCTACTTGTCTTATTGGCTGGTTCCCCACAGTGATAAAATCTCCAAAGGGCAGCAAACATTTTAAAGCTATTAAAACTTAATGTCTGCCAAGGGAAAGTGATGGCTCTAAGCAAATACAAAAATCATTAACCCAAGACTTAATAACCATTTGTTTATCTAAGAATATTTCTCAGTCAATATTATTGAATTTCCACTTTGTAAAGCTACAACATATGATCCCAAAGAGAAACAAAAAAAAGCTCTCAATCGAATAAGTTTGAGAAATAGTTAAAAATCACAATATACTTGAGCATATTAAAGAATGGAAAATCTTAGAGCAAAGTTTAACATAACATTTCTCAACTTTATTTAACCACGGAACCCTTCTTTGGCCTTTAACTTAACATCTATAATGGTTAGTTTTATGTATCAACTTGGCTAGGCTGTAGTAGCCTGTTGTCCAATTAAACACTCACCTCAATGTTGCTGTGAAGATATTTTGTAGCTCTTATTAACATCTACAAATTGATAACATTAAGTATAGGAGATTATCCTCAATAATGTGTGTGCACTTCATCCAGTCAGTTGAAAGGCTTTAAAAAGAAAACTGAGGTTTCCCCGAAGAAAGTCACCCTCGAGACTATAGCATCAGGTCCTGCCTAAGACTTTTCAGTCTACCTGCCTGCGCTACAGATTTCAAGCTTGCCAAGCCTCCACATCACATAAGCCAATTCCATAAGCCATACATAATTGAATTACATATGTGTGGAGGTATGTGGTGAGTGTGTGGTGTGCGTGTGCGTTTGCGTGCGTGTGTGTGTATGTGTGTGTGTGTGTTTTACTAGTTCTGTTTCTTTGGTAGAACTCTGATAAAACATCCCAAAAAACCAACATGTCCATAATTTTCTTTCCAGAACACAATACATTCCTATCTTCTACAGCAATAGAATCCGATCTTCCACAGCATAATCAGATATCAGGAGCTGTGTGCTAGAACACCACTTAATTTAGAGATATAATAAATATTGCAGTTGCTGCTGAGCAACTTTCCTAGCAGCACACGCGCGCGCGTGTGCACACACACACACACACACACACTGCAATTGCCAAAGTCCTAAAAGTAGACACTGACCGGCATAAATCAAATATTGTAATCTCTTTGTCTTTGTCTTCATGACTTGTTCAGGTATGATGATAACAGAGATCTAAGTCAGTTAGCGCACAGACATCCCCACCCTGGCCACCCTGATTGGTTCTGCTTTATTAAATGATAGACAGAAGTAAAAATACCTAACATCAAGACTCAAACTGCTGCACATTGGGACCATGAGGGAAGCTGGCAGGAGGACAAAGCCAACATACCTAGGAGGGCAAAGTTGAAAGAAATGCAGAGAAATACATACATAGTCCAAGTCAAACCACATATGAAATCTGAGCAACCTCTGGACTTTAGTTACTTAAGCTAATAAACCCATTCCATTGTCTAAGAAAATCTGAGTCAGGTTTCTTTTTGTGCTTCAATATATATTTGTTAAATTGCACTTACATGTAACAGCATCCTAACTAATAAAATACAACATAGAAAAGGTAAAAATTGAGACTATAAGAATATAGAAAGACCTGCTTGTGGATAGATGGACTGAGCAGGGCAGCAGAAGAGGAAAAAGGGAAGTTTGCTAAGTGATTAGGCCAATACGAGCCTTCTGTTATCCAGCTGTTCTGAGCATATGTAAGGATATGTAAGTGTGGATGGACCTCAAACATCAGGGTTCCTTAAATTTTTTTTTTTTTATAAAAGCTATGATCACTTTTCTCAAAAAAAAAAAATGTTTACACACATAACATTTAGCTTTTAGCTTCAAGAGCTTCATGTAGTCCTAAAACACAGGCACAGAAGTCTGTGGATGGAAGCCAGGAATCCTTGCTCTACATGTTGGTGGGAAAAACGGTCAATGCTGATACTTCTTATAAATAGATACAGAAAAAAAAAAAACATAGCTTGACTGAACACAGGTTATAAAATTATGGCTATTTGTGAGAACCATTTACTCCTAACAAATAGACGCCGGTCAGTGTCTACTTTTAGGACTGGGGCTGATAACAATGCTCCATGATTATGATGTACACACGCAATAGAGTTTTGTCGTAAGTTTTATTTAACATCAGTAAATTTTGTCCACAAATGCTCAGCATTTCATGGAACGCAGAGCATCGACATCTTATCACTTTAGAAAAGGTAAGGGGAATTTTTTTTATTAATAAATTCACAGACAGTTTAGAGGTTTAAAAAGTGAGATCGGAGAATCAGTACGAAGGTGGAGGTCAAATGGAACTCAACTGTCACTTTTTAATGAAATTATGAAGATAAAAACCAGATTGAAGGGGCCAAGTAGAAGTTGTTTGAGAGAAATAAGAAAGTGGCAGTGCTGATTCATGTCAGACAAGGCAGACCAAGAAAGAAAGAAAAGATCTGGCATTAACTGTTATTAGTATATGCATTCTTCAGCACAGGCTTAGAGGTAGGTATGTGCACATAAAGAAATTAGGCAAAGAAATAAGACTTTGGTCCAATTTCCCCATTATTGATAATGAAAACTTATGCCATTTCTATCAACAATAAATAAAAATATTGTTTCTTATTAGTTAAAGGAATTCAAAATCTAAATTGTCAGCCCATCACTGTAGTAAGCAAAATTGTTGGTGTAAGAAAGAAAAGACGAGAATATTTAATGCAATTAAATTACTGCTAACAGTAATTTCTTTTCAGATATATTTCCTCGGGCAAGGAAAACAAAAGAAAAAATAAACAAACGGAATTACGTCAAACTAAAAAGTTTTTGTACAGCAAAGGAAATCATCAACAAAACAAAAAACAACCAACTGAATGAGAGAAGATATTCACTTATTGTACATCTGATAAGAGGTTAATATCCAAAATATATAAAGAATTCATACAACCTAACAACAAACAAAACAAATGATCCAATTTAAAAATGTGCAGAAGAGCTGAACAGGTATTTCTCCAAAGAGGAAATACAAATGACCAACAGACATACGAAAAGATGCTCAAGGTTACTAATCATCAGAGAGATGCAAATTAAAACAACAATGAGATATCACTTCACACTTGTCAGAATGGCTATCATTGCGGGGGCTAGGAGAATGGGGTGAAAGGTTACAGAAGTACAAATTAGTAGTTGATAGATGGTCACAGGGATGGGGAGCACGGCATAAGGAATGCAGTTAACATTACTGTAATGGCTAGGTGTAGAGCCAGAGGAGAGTAAGAGCATTTAGGGGGATCATTTAAAAAACTATATAAATGTCTAACCAATGTATTGTATACTTGAAACTAATAATACAATTAGAAAAAAAAATACTTCTATATGATTTTTCCAGTTCCTAAGTTCTGCTAAATATTGGAGTAATATACTTACCAACCCATCTGCTCAAACACTGAATTTTCCTAGAGTAGAAAGAACAAATAAGATTTATTTTATGTTATATTTTAATTTAGGTATCTTTTTAAAAGTGGGTGGGGCACTTGCATATTTGACTAGTTTCTTCAATGAATTTTATAAAAATAAGAATCTCAGCCCCAAACTGCTCATGAAAAAACAAACAAACAAACAAACAAAAACCAGAATGCACTCCGACATGAATGCTAGGATTCCTGAATGTGATTTTAATACATTTAGGGACAAAGGTTTTTTAACAAAGTTAACGAACAATATCCAAAATGTGAAATAAATTAAGTATAAAAGAGTATCCAATATTTAATAGTTTTTGTTGCATTTTAATTTTTAAGACTGCATCCTCTGCAAAAAAATATATAAACACACTATACAAGGTAGAAAATAGTGCAAATTTAAAACTCAATCTTTTGCAGCTTCTTAGAGATAAGACATCTTGTATTCTGAAATAATCTAGGAAAGTTTTAAGAGGAAAAGTCAGGATTGCTTTAAACCTAGGTTTCTGTAAATGGCACTTGTGAGGAAAGGAATTGTGTCACAGAGTCAAAGTGCAGAAGAGCAAGGTTCTAGTCTTATTTTTACTAACGAGCTCTGGAGTGCTAGGAAAGACATGTGCCCTCTCTGCTGTTAGGTTTCTTCACCTGTACAAAGAAACACTGAACTGTTTGATTTCTAAGGTGCTATGCACTCTAGGTTTCCCAAAATCGGAGTCAGAATCTTAAGAAAGATGCAGATGTACACACATTTTAGACATGCAGATACAGGTATAAGATACAATCACGACTTCAATGGTTTTGGTTTTTTTTTTTACAATTCGAAGCTTGACAAACATACTACCAGCACTGTCCCTTTTTGAACACTATTATTGAACACAGGTGAGAACTATTATCTGTGCCTCTCTCTGCATCTCTCCTCTCATTTCCAATACTCTCCATTATCTAAGCACAAGATTCCAGGGACGGTTTCTCCTACTAGATTCAAATTTCTCATTGTCTAGTACATTCCCCTTTTCATGATTCCCCTTTGCATGGTGGCAGTATATTTTTGCAAGAATTTTGGAAAATGATGTTCAATCATTTTACATACATATAAGAATTTATTAGTGATAAAATATCTCACAAATCTTCCTTACAGAAGAACTAAAAATAATATATGTAGGAGGTGGAGCTTAATGACCCTCCATTCCAAGAGTGAGTTAGACTTTGCGACCAAGTTCCAAAGACTAGACAGAGTAGGGAAAGGAATAAGTAGTAACTGTATAGTGGGGAAATCTGGCAGATACCACTGTGACCAATGATGAAGGTTAGCATCACCAGTGATATCATGTGGTATCATGTGCCTCGATGGAACAAAAAGGGCACTTCACCTCTGTGGCATTCTTTCCAAAAACATATAATTTCAGTTAATTATGTGAAAAATGACTAGATAAACCATTCTACAGGATACTCGGCCATTATTCCTCAAAACTGTCAAGATTATGAAAAATGAGGAAAGATTGAGAAGCTGAAACATAATCAGAGAAGGAAGGGAAAACATGACAAATAAAAGCAGCGTAGTTGCCTGGATTGGGTCCCGGAAGAGAAATAGGATATTAAAGGAAAAGTCTAATGAAATCCAAACAAACTCTGGAGTTAACAGTTAAAATAAATAAATAATTATTATTATTCAAATAAAAAATCTCATGCAGTATACACACAGCTTTTTTTGCTTAATACGGACACATAATTTATCTTTTTTAAATCTTTGCAATAATCCTGTGAGAAAGGCACTAGTATTTTCATTCTATGGATGAGGAAAGTAAAGCTCATTACAGTTTAAAAGATTCATTAACAATAGACAGCTAATAGGTACCAGAGTTAGAATGTACTTTTACACAACCATATTTACCACTGGAAGTTCTATTAATGTCTACTAGAGCTATAAATTCATTTTATATGGCCTGCAGCCCCACTTTTTATTCTCAGAGTGGGCCTACAGCCAATGCATTTCCAGAACTTTGAGATCAGAAGACAGCTTGTAAGATACCCAATCACTTACAATGCCTCCTCCTAGATAGAAAGCTATTCCAGAATTAATATCCCTTACCTGAATGACATTCAGGTAAGACATGCCCTAACTCATCTGGTCTCTATATATTCCCCTTCTTTTCCTAGCCATACATATCTCATTAACACCTTTCTCAAGGTTTATTGTTTTCTTAAGTGCTGCAAAGAAATCCCTTCATTAGCAAAGAGACTGAGACAAATAATAGCAGCTACTAATGAAATATATGATGAAACTAGAAGCCAAACTTTATTTTTTACGATTTAGGTACCAAGTTACAAAAATATACTTTTTAAGTATAGCTAATAGTGACATCACTTAAATATAAGAAATCTCTTCTAGGTCACATGTTTTTCTTAATAAGTGTATACAGACTACAGATTGCTTTAAAATACACCTTACTATATATGTTATTTTCCCCCATGTCTTTAAATGATTTCCAGGACTCTATTCTCTATTTCTGAATCACTGTCAAGTTGCAGTAATTCTAGGTCTGGTTATTTAACTTTTCAGTGAAGAGTGCATTATCCTGAATAAAAAATTAATAAATCTATGACAAAGAGTTAAAGTTAGCACAAATAAGATCTCAAAGCTACAGAATTATTAATCTTTTCTAATTTTAACACCCTTCTTTTAAGCAAGCAAACTATAAAAGTTATATAGAAAGACCCACTTACAGACATTATTTTAAACTAACGGTCCTTTTGTCTGTATATGTATGTATGTATGTATGTATGTATGTGTGTGTGTGTGTGTGTGTGTGTGTGTATATATATATATATATATGTATATATATATATATATATATACATATACCCCCTCAATATTATAATACCATAGATTCTTTTTGGAATGTGAACTATGAAGAACAGCAGTTGAATATTTATGAATATTAAAATCTCTTTTATTGAATTGCCTCATGCTCATGCAAAGTCACGAAGTGAATATCCACGTCTCAGTGTTGTGTGTTAGATACTCATTAACCTAAGAAACATGAGCCTTATCCTTGAGAATTTACCATTTAAGATATGAAACTGACACCAACTATCAGAGAAGGTAACAGTGCTAAAGAAACACTGAATGGGTCACTGAATTCAATAAGACCAAGTAAAATGTTAGTAAACTGGCCCTCAACTAATCATGAGCATCAAGCATCACAGGTTTTTCAAGGCTGGAAATTGCATTTGGAATAAGCAGGTGAAAATGTGGCCAGAGACTCAAAAGAACACTGAGTTCTTGGTCTTAAGAGAGGTGCCCAAGTGATGGTGAGTTGTGCCAGAATGCCGATCCAAATCCTGATGGAAACATATGATACTCAAGATGGGCCAAGTTTTATTTTTTAATATCTCAGCTTCCAGTTGGCAACAAAAAACTCTGTGCCAGCTGCTGAGGAAATAATGTGCCGGGAGCTGGCAGCCACTGGCACTTGGAAAGCCAACAGGTATGGATGCACAATGGATACTAAGGTTCTGGTGCCTAGAAGGCAGAGGAGGGGGAGGGGAGCAGAAGAACTGTCCCAGCCTATGGTCCAGCAGGGCGGCACTGTGCTAGGCAGCCTTCTTATAATTAATTAGAAGAAAAGAAGAGCAACTCAGAGTCAGCTCCAGCCATGCTGGATAAAGCGAATGTAGGGGCTGTACTCCTCATCAAGTAGGTGTTGGACTACATTCCCCAACATCTGGCAAAAGAACAATGGTAAGCATCTGGAAAATGCAAAGAACACTTTCCTGCCACATTAACATAGCTTTTGGGACATAGCAAGCTGATTCTGAGGTTATGACTGGAGTCAGAAAGATGCAGAAGTGGGGTAGAGGGCATAAGGATGTCTCGGCTCAGACTGTCATAACAAAATATCACAGACTGAGTGGCTTAAACAACAGAAATTTATTTTCTCACAGTTCTGAAAGATGGAAGTTCAAAATCAGGGGTCAGCATGGTTTCATTCTAGTGAGAGCTCCCTTCCTGGCTTGCAGACATCTATCTTATTGCTGTTTCTTCACATGACTGAGAGAGAGAGAGAGAGAGAGAGAGAGAGGAAGAGGAAGAAGAAGAAAGAAGGAAGAAAGAAGAAGAAGAGGAGGAGGAGGAGGAGGAGGAGGAGGAGAAAAGGGAAGGGAAGGGGAGGGAAGGGAAAAGAGAAAACTAGCTTTCTGTTGTCAATTCTTCTCAAGACATGAACCCCATCATAAGGGCGCTCCTGCATGAGTTCATCTAAGCCTAATTCACTCCCAATGGCCCATCTCCAAATTCTATCACACTAGGGGTTCGAGCTTCAACATAAAAACTTGATGGTGGAGACACAAACATTCAGGCCATAACAAAGGGAGATAGAAAGAAAATGCGGAACCTGGGCTCTGGTGATACAAAAGGGACAGAGAGAACTCAGGCAGGGATAGAAAGGTGCCTGTAGGTTGAGGTATAATTGGACTCAAAAACCAAGAAGTAGATCTGGGTTGAGAGTGGCCTTCCTTTGGCTCTTCAACCCTGTCTCTGCCTCTCTTCTCCCACACACAGCTCTTCTTTCACCATACTCTTCTGTTGTCAAAACAGAGATGGGGAAATACAAATTTTCCAGAATAATATTTTGACAGTGCATAAAAATCATGAACATAAAGTTAATGACCGTACTTGGAAGTTAAGTCAAAGAGTGATTTATATTTTTTGTCAAAGAAAAACAATAGATGGTTTTTAAATAACATCCTCAAATAAAGGTAGACACAGAGCAGACCATCTGTGTTCTTACCTCCTCCATAATCCTCCTCTTAGCTTTTCCTTCCCCAAGCTGTGGTCAGGCAGGGCATCTGTTACAGCACTGAGTTACAGGACATTGCTAATCGATTACACAGTCACAAACTGATTAAGTCAAGCTTTTAAAAAAGAATGATCCCTTTCAAAAACAAAACTAGAGGACTGGGGAAAGCTAGGAAACATCTCTTCTTGCTAAATTCTGTTCTAGATATTCACAACTATTGCCAGCATTGGTATGGCCAACTAAAGGAAGAAAAATGAACAAATAAAACAATGAATATGTGTTTCTGAAAAGAGGTGATGCATTTAAAAAACACAAAATAGATTAAGGATATAAAGAAGAAGTAATATTGAGACTGGCAGGAGGGGCAGAGACGTGAAACGGGCTGGTCCCACATCATATGTGGCAGTTAAACATCAGAAGAGATATCTTAGCTATAGAGATGCCCCCAAGGAATGAGAGGACCCAGCCCCCCATCAGGGCTCCCTAGCCCAGGGTTCCAGTGCAGGTGAGAGGAGTCCCCACAGAATTTGGCTGTAAAAACTAGTGGAGATTCTGACCTTTAAGGTGAGACAGAGGGCAGCTGGAAACCCGGATGTCCCCTGATAAGGCTCATGCACAGACTCATTCACTCACAGGCACTTACCCTGGGCTCTGGTGAAGGGACAGCAGCTCAGGAAGTACCACAGACATATAGGGAAAGACTGATTTATGTGGCTTGAGGGTGAGGGCTAGAGGGGAAACCACCATTATCTCTGTGTTGAGCCTACAGGTGGGCGCCATCTTGCCTGTGTTGAGCCCTCCCCCCATATGGACAAATCTGAATCTGCATTGGTCTGGAGAGCTCCATTTGCTCCACCTCCTGACTCCTTGAGGACCTGCCCCACACACCTTGCAAATTGATGGTGGCAATTTCATGGCTGGGCAATCAGCTCTACCTGTGCTCTTGTCAAGAGGCTCCTTCAGCAGGAATCAACAGGCCTCGGCTCTCGCACCTTGGGAACACATGTGCCAGTGGCTATAGGCTAAGTACTGGCACAAAATCTGAATCTGCACTAACCTGGTGAATACAACTTGCCCCAACCTACTGACTCCCTGGGACCCTTCCTCACCCAACTTGCATACCATTTGAGGATCTTTCAGCTGCTGAGCCTTAAAGGCATCTAGCAGGCAGTCTGAGGTCTCAGGGTGCTCTGGGCCTTTTGCTGAGCTTCCCCAGGCCAGCCTTGATTCACCGCGTGGCCTCTCCCACATGCATCCAGGTGCAGCACAGGCAGCAAGCAACCACAATAGCTTTGTAGCTCCTACCAGGTAGCCCCAGGCCAGTCACAGGCAGCAACTGACCTTGGCCTGCACAAGAGGCCCTACAGGGGCTCCAGAACCAATACACCTGAGAGCTGTTGTCAGACCTCAACAGAACATCATCTGATTAGCTCCTCAAGCAGCATACCCAACGGGTGGTTTCAACAGGCACACAAGCCCACTCCATGGGGTCAACCCCCACACAGCAACTCAGATGCTGTGGGTCTGGCCAATCTTCACAGCCAGACAGCTTGAGAGTCAATCCTACTCACTGACATATTGACAGCAATCAAGACTCAGCTACAACATGAGGGCAAATACAATAGACACAAGGTACACTCCTGGAACACCCAGCACAGATGATCAAGTAGACTGCTCCACTGGGCCACACAGAACACCTACTACATAAAGCCACCTAGCTAAGACTGGGAGATCTAGCAGATCTACCTGATACATAGAAATGAACACAGAAAGGCAGCAAAATGAGAAAATATGGAAACATTTCCCAGATGAAAGAACAGGAGAAAACTCCAGGAAAGGAATAAATCAAATGGAAGCAAATAGCCTATCAGATACAGAGTTCAAAACACTCAACGAACGTAGGGGAAGAATAGATGGTCCTAGTGAGAACTTCATCAAAGCCATAGCAGGCATAAAAAAGGACATAGAAACAATAAAAAAGAACCAGTCAGAAATGAAGAATACAATAATTGAAATGAAGAATACACTAGAAGGAATCAACAATAGATTGGATGAAGCAGAGGACTGAATCAGCGATTGAGAAGATAAGGTAGCAAAAAACACCCAATCAGAACAACAAAAAGAAAAGAGATTAAAAAAAATGAAGATCGTTTGAGACCTCTGGGATAACATCAAGGGTAACAACATTTGCATCATAGAGGTACCAGCGGAAAAGAGAGATAGCAAGGGATTGAGAACCTATGTGAGAAAATAATGACTGAAAACTTCCCTAACCTGGTGAAGGAAATAGATATACAAGTTCACGAAGTACAGAGAGTCCCAAATAGACCACACCAAGATGCATCACAATCAAAATGGCAAAATTTAAAGACACAAAGGGAATCCTAAAAGCAACAAGAAAAAGATAACTACTTACTTACAAGGGTACTCCCATAAGATTGTCAGTTAATTTCTCAACAGAAACTTTGTAGATCAGAAGAAAGAAGTGACAGAAAATATTCAAAGTGATGAAAAGCAAGGAATACTCTATCCTAAACCAAGAATATTCTATCCAGTAAGCCTATCATTTAAAATTGAAGGAGAAATAAAGAGCTCCCAGACAAGAAAAAGCTAAAGGAATTCATCACCACCAACCCAGTATTATAAGAAATGTTAAAGGGACTTTTTTCAAAAGAAAAAGTGGGAGGACATAAATATGAATAATAAAATGGCATTAACTACATACCTATCAATAGTCACTTTAAATGTAAATGGATTAAATGCTCCAATTGAAAGACATAGGGTAGCTAAATGCATAAGAAAACAAGAACCATGCATATGCTGTCTACAAGAGACCCACTTCAGATCGAAAGACACACACAGGTTGAAAGTAAAGGGATGGAAAAAGATATTTCATGTAAATGGAAATGAAAAAAAGCTGAAGTAGCAACACTTATATCAGACAAAACAGACTTTAAAACAAAGGTTATAAGAGACAAAGAAGGATGTTACATTATGTTAAAGGGATCAATCCAACAACAGGCTATGACTCTAGTAAATGTTTATGCACTCAACATAGGAGCATCTAAATATGTAAAGCAAATATTGACCAACAGAAAGAGAATGATTGACAGTAATACAGTCATAATAGAAAACTATAACACCAATGGACATATCTTCCAGACAGATAATCAACAAGGAAAGAGTGGCCTTAAATGACATGCTAGACCAGATGTATTAATTGATATTTGTAGAGTGTTTCACCGCAAAGCAGCAGAATTTATATTATCTCAAGTTCATGTGGAGCATTTTCCAAGATAGACTACATGTTAGGCCACAAAACAAGTCTCGGTAAATTCAAGAACACTGAAATCATATTAAGTGTCTTCTCTGACCACAAAGATATGAAATTAGAAATCAATTACAAAACAAAAACAAAAATAAAACAAAACCAAAAAACATACAACATATGGAGGCTAAATAACAGGCTACTAAATAATGAATGGGTTAACAATGAGATAAAGTAAAAAAATCAGAAGATCCCCTGACACAAATGAAAATGAAAACACGATGACCTAAAATCTGTGGAACACAGTGAATGCAGTCCTAAGAGGGAAATTCATAGCAGTATAAGCGTACCTCAAAAAACAAGAAAAATCTCAAATAAACAAGCTAACCTTACACCTAAAGGAACTAGAAAAAAAACAGCAAACAAAGCCCAAAGTGAGTAGAAGGAAGAAAACAATAAATATCAAAGTGGAGATAAACAAAATAAGTCTAAAAAATACAAACTATCAATGAAACCAAGAGCTAGTTCTTTGAAAAGATAAACAAAATTGATAAAACTTTAACCAGACTCATCAAGAAAAGAGAAGACCCAACTAAATAAAATCAGAAATGAAAGAGAAGTCACAACTGACTTCACAGAAATTCAAAGTATTATAAGAAAACACTATGAGCAATTACATGCCAACAAACTGGACAATGTGGAGGAAATGGATACCTTCCTAGAAACATACAATCTTCTAAGACTGAGTCAAGAAGAAACAGAAACTCTAAAACAACTGATTACTACTAACAAAATTGAATTAGTAATCAAAAACCTCTCAACAAACAAAGTACTGGACTATATGGCTTCACACATAAATTTTACCAAAGAATTTATTCAAAAAAAAGCTAACATCTATTCTTCTCAAACTATTCCAAAAAATTCCAGAGGATGGAAGGCTCCCAACATCTTTTTATAAGCCCACCATTACCCTGATTCCAAAACCAGACAAAGAAATTACAAAAGAAGAAAATTACAGGCTGATATCTCAAATTATCATAGATGTAAAAATTCTCAACAAAATATTAGCAAAACGAATTCAGCAATACATTACAAAGATCATACACCATGATCAAGCTGGATTTTTTCCGGAAATGCAAGTTTGGTATAAAAATCTGCAAATCAATTAATGTGATACACCATATTACCAAATTGAAAGATAAAAATGATATGATCATATCGACAGATGCAGAAAAGGTGTGTAACGGAATCTAGTCTTCATTTATGATAAAAACTCTCAGCAAAGTGGGAATAGAGGGAACATTCCTCAATGTAATAAAGGCCATATAAGATAAACCCACAGTTAACCTCATAATCAACAGGGAAATGCTAAAATCATTTTTCTTAAGATCAGGAACAAAACAAGAATATCCATTTTTATCACTTTTATTCAACAGAATATTGGAAGTTCTAGCTATAGCTATCAGAAAGAAAAAAAAAATGTCACCCAAAGTGGAAAGGAAGAAGTAAAACTATTTATTTGCAGATTACATGACACTATATATAGAAATCCTTGAAGAGTCCACCAAAAAACTGTTAGAACTGATAAATGAATTTAGTAAAGTAGCAGGATACAAAAATCAATATTCAGAAATCCATTGAATTTTTATGCACCAATAATGAACTATCAGAAAGAGAAATTCAGATAATCCCATTTATAATTGCATCAAAAAATGAAATACCTAGGAATAAATTTAACCAAGGAGGTGAAAGATCTGTACTTGAAAAGTTGAAGTCATTGAAGAAAGAAATTGAAGACGATACAAATAAATGGAAGCATACATCGTGTTCATGGACAGGAATAATCAACGTCATTAAAATAGCCATACTTCTCAAAGCAATCTATAGATTCAGTGCAATCTCTATCGAAATACCAATGGCATTTTTACAGAACTAAAACACATAATCCTAAATTTATATGGAACTATAAAAGACCTCAAATAGCCACAGCAACCTTCAGAAGGAAGAACAAAGTTGGAGGTATCATGCTACCTGATATCAAACTATACTACAAGGCTATAGTAATCATAACAGCATGGCACTGGAGTAAAAACAGGCACACAGATCATGGAACAGAATAGACATTAAATAGTGCTGGGAAAAGTAGAAAGATAAAAAAATGAAACTGGACTACCTTCTTATACCATATACAAGAAAGAATAAACTCAAAATGGAATAAAGATTTAAGTGTAAAAACCAAAACTATAAAACTCTTAGAAAAAAACATAGGCAGCAAACTCTCTGACATTGCTCTTAGTAATATTTTTTTCTGACACATCTTGGGCAAGGGAAACAAAAGAAAAAAAATGGAACTACAACAAACTAAAAAGGTTTTTTTTGCACAGCAAAGGAAACTATCAACAAAATGAAAGAAAACCTGCTGAATGGGAGAAGATATATTCATCAATGATACATCAGATGATAAGGAGTTGAATCCTAAATTTATAAAGAACTCATACAACTCAATACCAAACCCCGCCCCCCCCAAAAAAATCCAATTAAAAAATGGGCCGAGAACCTGAATAGGCATTTCTACAAAGAGGACATACAGATGGTCAATAGATATATGAGAAGATGCTCAGTGTCACTAACCACAATATCACCTCACACCTATCAGAATGGCTATCATCAATAAATCAAAAAACAAGTGTTGGCAAAGATGTGGAGAAAAGGGAATGTCAACTCCAATTGAAAAATAAAAATTAAAAATAAATAAATGAAAAATTAAAAGTACAAAATAAAAATAAAATTATTCAAGGACTTAGTCATACATTTACAAAGTCTTTGCAGCTTAGATCCCCCACTTACTCCAAAAGTTGCTCTGTCTCCTGAATACACAGTAAAGAGCCAAGGTAATCATCCAGGGAATTCAGCTGGAAGAAAACACAGATGTGCCGATACTTGTGGCTAGATGGGGCCTTAGAGGTAAATGATCTAATCACAAATGGTAATATTATTCCCAATCACTCAGAGATGGGAGCCCTTTAAGAGAGTACAGACGGATAAAAGAGCCCCTTGAGTTTCAAAAGACTTTCAATTACAGAAGCTCTGCAGGTACAACTGACTCACACAACAAACATTTACTGAGTGCTGCTCACTGCATCCAGGCATTGCTCTAGGTGCTGGGGACACAGCAGTGAACAGAGGCTTGGCCCCTAACAGCTTACATTTCAAAGAGATGGCCACAGGTATTCAATAAGTAATTTCACAGAGTGCTGGTTTAGGAGAGGGCTGTGTAGGGAAAATATCCTGAAGAAAGAGAGATTTAAGTCCTGCTCATTTTTCTGCAGCTGTTCACCTAACATTTATTCATTTACTCACTATTTCGCAAATATTTATTAAGCACTTATGGGGGACAGGCAGGAGGCTGAAGAATAGGCTCAGTAATGGAGATAAAAGATGGATAAGATACAGCATTTCTCCACCAGAGGAGCAGATTCTCTGGTGAAGACCACAAAGCATTTATTTACCTGTAAGACAATAAACATGGAACAACCAGAGAGCCAAGAAGTGGGAAAAATCTTCTGCCTGGGAGGTAGGATGGCTATTCTGGAGGAATTAAAAGGGCAAAGGCATTTCAGTCTAAGAAAGTTTTATGCACACTACACAGATTTGATCCATGAGGGATCCTTGAGGCCTAGGGAGATATTGTAGAAAGAGAACAAGCACCGGAGTCTGACAATACCGAGCTCGAATCTCAGCTCCACTCTCATTCCCAGCTGTGTGAGTTTAGACAAGCTGCTTGACCATTCTGAGCCTTATCCTCATCTGAAAAATGGTGCTGGTGATGATCACCTTGTTATATTATTGAAATAATTAGCAATACACATACGACAGTAAAACCACAATATCAAGCTCCTGGTAAACACTCCAGGCTGGTAATCAGAAGTGGTGGACAATTGGTTGGGCAAGCAAGTTGGGGTCAGATGGCTAAACGGGACATGTAAACTGGACTTAGTATTCCCTCTATACAGACCTAATTCCGAATCAATATCCCCTATCTCCCACCTGTGCCCTGTCTTAGAAATAGTAAGCTTCTGTGCCAGCTATGGAGCTAAATGTTTTTACATACATAAGTGATCTCATTTCATCGTCATAGCAAACTTGGGAAGGACATACGACCATGATCATTTTACAAATGAGGCTCAGTGAAGTTCAGTGTTATGCCCAAAGGTACACAGCCATTATGTAGCAATTTTATCCTACCTGTTTTCCTATCTGCATCCTGTATCATCTCCCTCGGTTTTTGTCTTAGTTCTTGCCTTACTCACCCCCACCGACTCAGCTGTCCAGAATAGCCTGGTTGCTGCCTCAGCCTTGAAGCAGTTCTGAGCAGTTCTTGCCTAACTCTTCCCTTGAGCTGCAGCTTCCTGAGGATCACACCCCTCCACCACCTGCCAGCTCAAGCCGGGACCAGCGCTCTGCTTTCCCATCCCGGCCAGGGCCAGAACCTCAGCTGCCCCTGGGGCCTCAGCTCAGCCCTAACATTCCATTTCCTCAGTATTTCAAGATACAAAAACACTGTATTGGTTTGCGATGGCTTACCCTGATAATTTCCTCAGCTTTCCATTTCACTAATGTATCATACACACACATGACAAGTTCTGTTTATTGTTTTTAGTTCGCTTTCAGTTACAGGTTACTCTCAGGAGAACTTCTCAAGAGTTTACCTCACTGAACATTTTTATTAGCTTACATGTTCACACTAAGGGGAGGAAAAAAAAGAGGAAGGACCCAGAGTCCCATAGGAGCCACTAAAAATATTTCCACTCATACGATAACTCTTCAGAGGCCTACTATGACTGAATGCTCTAGGCCAGGCCGATTTATTGAATTACATATTTTGAATTAAGTCACATTTAATAACATAGTGCTATTTTCTCAGTGATTGTCCTGACAGGGAGCTTTGGAAATACATGATTCACTTGAATGAACAGATAGCAGTATATTTACAGTCTGTCAAAGATTAAACTTGGACTGATTAGTTGTCACTGCTGAAGAACCACTTTGTACATCTGTTAAAGTCCCAAATGGAAGGTTGTCACTTACTAAGTTAAAACAGTCACAAACTACCTGTCCCTTTCAAGACAGTACAAGTAAGGCAGATCAAGATAAAAAGTGCAATGAAGGGTGAAACGCAAGCCAAGGTCCCTATTAAACAGTACATAAAGACTTAAAGTAGGGAGAAATCATTTAAATACTGCATTGTAGGTAAAAATAAATGTGTGAATGTAATTGCAGATCTGCTATTCCTTTCTCTTCTTTGTTCTGGTTTGTAATATTAGTCAAATTCTGACTATAATCATAGTCATAATCATAAATCAAAAGAAAGTATACTTTTAACAAAGAATGCTACTATAAACTGGCAGAGAAAATAGTTAAGAACATGTCATATCCATTACATTTTCAGCAGACTATTCCAATCAGAGGGTTGTTCAAGCCTTTTTTATTTTTTAAGGAATATTTTTGTACCCGGTTAGGTTTTCAACCATATCACCCTGAAGCACGACTTAAGAAGTAATTGAGTGATGACGATGCATTTGTTAACAGGGTTAAACTTGACATTCTGGCACTAATGCCCAGAACTCTTCAAGTGCTGCCCACCAAAACTTCAGATCAAAGCAGACATCTGCCTAAGACAGCAATTGTCAAAAGTAACCATAAAGTACGTTAGGCATGTTAAAATTGAGGCTCTTACAAAATAATATGAATTTGGGGTTCAACGACAAAGAAAAACAAAATTCATTTAACCCTCTGCTTGATGAGCAAGCTGTATTCCTTTCTTCTTTTTGTTTTCTGTTCTGTGACTTTTTTGGTTACAATGGCAGTAAGTTCTTATCAAAACCTTTTATCAGGTCATCTTAAAATGCATAACAAGTGCACCTATATACCCACTTCCCTTTTCTGTACAAAGACACACTTTGCAATATGATTTCTTTTTTGTTTGTATTTTGATATATATATATGCTTTTAAGTCATTTTCATACAGTAGACTGTTATTTAAATTAAGTAAAAATTTTTATTCAGTATCCACTTATAACTACCATTCTTTGATGCAATAATCATCCAACAAGATGTTTTGAGCACATGCTTCTCCCATTATGTATACTTATGTACCTATAAATGCTAAACATGTGCTACTGAACCAATATGTAGCATGCTTTTTAAAAACATCCCAAAACAAGTCTATGGCCATGCTACCCTGAACAAGCTCAATCCCATCTGATCTCAGAAGCTAAGCAGGGTTGGGCATGGTTAGTACTTGAATGAGAGACCACCTAGGAAGACCAGGTGCTTATAGGCATAAAAAAACAAAAAAATAAGGGATTGTAAGCTGACAAGGTCCTTGCAATCTGTGAGGTCAACCAAGGGTCGCCTTGCCTAAAAAAAATTTTTAAAAATTAAATAAAAAAATAAAAATAAAAACATCCAAAAACAAAAATTAAAAGCAAAAATTAAGAAAAACAGATTTTCTAATGCTTTCCTCTAGCACCCTAGTATATTACACACACCCTGGATGTGGACATCCACTTTGGAGAACTCGGCTTTAATCAAAATGTAAGTGACTACTTTAGTTGAGTCCTAACGTCTATTCAAAATAAAAAGAAAAGAATAATTCTATTTTTTCAAGAGATTGCTTATGTAAATAGGGTCCCAATTTAAGGACCATCTGAGATATATACTTGGCATATTGAAGGCTTATTTAACATGCAGATAATATTATTAAATGGAAAAAAATAATTATTTAAACTTTACTAGAGACAAATCTTTTATCAATAGTTTTTAGCATATTATTTCATAAGTAAATGTTATTTCAAATATAATAGAAAAACGATCAACTTGAAACCTATTTAATTATTATACACAAAATAAATTACCCTCTAATAAATAGTCTTTGGTTGTGAACGTTGATCATGGTATGGAAATTAATTTAAATACACTTCATGTAAAGCTTCTCCATTTTCAAAAATATGAATGACAAATGGAGCTAGCCAACATGTTACATAGGAAAGAACTGTAACTGTTACAATTGCAATAGATGTATACAAAAGATGAGTAGGCATTTGAAGGTTGTGCCACCTTAAAAGTAATGTCAGGTTGACAATTTCAAAGTGTATGGGAAATTCAAGGTAGTTCCTCTAATAAATGAAGTCTTGTAAGCTGAATTCAGGTAACTGAGGAGAAGCCAGAATTTTAGCTTGACAGATCTAGGTGAGAATTCTGCAAGCCATGGGCTAAGGGTTTCTTGTTTTTGTACAGTCTGCAACTTAAGAATAATTTTCATGTCTTTAAATTTTTTTTTTAATAAAAAGAAAAAGTAGAAAAAGAAAAAAGAAAAATATAATACTTTGCAATGTAAAAATTTTATGAAGATCAAATTCACTGTTATGAATAAAGTTTCATTGGAACACAGCCATGTGCATTTGTTTCTGTGTGTCTATTGCTGTTTTCACGCAACCATCCCAGAGTTGACAGTTGGCACACAGAGCATATGGCCCACAAAGCCTAAAATATTAACTGTCCGTCCCATGATGGGCTCTTTACCAAGTCTAGGTAACTGATCTCAGTCCCCTCAGTCCCACATTTGCCCTTTCTTGTCTCATCATAGGCTGTGGGAGGTGGTTTGTCTCCCTCCCTCCTTCCCACCCTCCCTCCCTCCCTTCCTTCCTTCCTTCCTCTTCCTTCCTCTTTCTTCCTCTTTCTTCCTCTTTCTTTTCTTTCTTTCTTTTTCTTCTTTCTTTTTTCTTTTTCTTTTCTTTTTTTCTTTTTCTTTCCTTTCTTTCTTTCTTTCTTTCTTTCTTTTTCTTCTTTCTTTTTTCTTTCTTTCTTTTCTTTTTTTCTTTCTTTCTTTCCTTCCTTCTTTCTCTCTTTCTCTCTTTTCCTTTCTTTCTTTCTCTTTCTTTTTTTCTTTTTCTCTCTCTCCTTCCTTCCTTCCTTCCTTCCCTCTCTCATCTTTCTTTCTTTTTCTTTTTTTAACAAACAGTAAATTCTCTGTTATCCCCCTCCCCAGGTTTATGGGTTAATGGCAAGTTCAGAGTCTCACGGCTGCTCCCATAGCCACTTTTCACCCTCGTAATGGTTATTTTCTTTGTTTGCAATTGATATAGATATAGTCATTTTTTTAACATGCTCTCTTTGATCTGACATCAACTTATCCTCCTAACTTTATCTCCATGACAATGGTCATGTTTTGTAATGTTTGCAAAATAAAACGTATATCCTCCATTTTTCTGTCAGTTTTTGTCTTTTTGTAGAATGCACTTTCCACCTGGTATGCCCTTCCGCTAAACTCTATCTTTTAAAATCCTACCAGCTTTCAAGGTCCACCCCTCCTAGGAAGACACCTCAATCCTCCCAGCTGGAATAATCACTGACTGAGTCATAAAGACTGCAGTGGTTCTATTATCTCTATCTTGCATTAGTTTTATTTATCTATTTGTCTCACATTAAAATTATTGTTGATGCCTTATTATTAGTAAACTACACATTTGGAGGCCAAATAGTGTTATATTCAACACATTCATTCATACTCTAGCCCCCTCACCCCTTAACACACACACAGACACATGCACACATATACTACCAACATAAATTGACTAACTCATACTTATTCAAAAGGTCAGACTTGTAACAGGACTTTATAGGTGGCACAAAAGCATGGAATTAAATAACAAGGAATCAAACAAGAACATCATTTCAATGGTCCTGATTACATCAGGAAGAAAATCTCAATTTGTGCTACTCTGATTTTAAGCCTGCTAATCTTTGATAATCTCCTTTATAACAAAGAGAGAACAATCCTCAGGCTTGGAACTTTCTACAGTTAAACATTTCTCACTACAGTTTAATAAAAATGCTTTGTTTTTATTGCAAGGTATTTTTATAATTTGTTTCTATTTATGGTATGAATACTGGTTTTCAATTTAATAAAAATGAGTATTCTTGATAAGTAAATTTAGGTTAACAAAAGTGAGGTGACTTAAACAAAAATTTTAAGTAAATTAGAGTAAGGTGGTATGCACATATGACATAAATCTTAATGGTATTACCTAGACATGGGAGAAACATTTGGATACAGCAGATACTCAATAAAACCAAATAATTTTAATCCATTAACCTCCCTGTTGTTAAGTATCTACAGAACTAAAAGAAACTCACGTAAAAGCCAAGCTTTGAGCTTCTGAGACTGTGGTTCTCAACAGGAAAGGGGAGATAAGTAGGAGACCTTTGACAACGTCTAGAGACATTTTTGGTTGTCACAAGTTCGGGGAGGGCTGCTACTGGCATCTAGTGGGTAGAGGCTGGGGGCACTGCTAAACATCCTACAACGCACAGAGACCCCACAACAAAGAATTATCTGGCCCCAAATGTCCAGAGTGCCAAGCTTGAAGAAACCCTTTCTTTAAGAGAAAAGAGAAGGCACTACACAAACTACTCTTTGCCCATCTTTATAAATCACCCTCTGTCCAGCACTGCTCCTGTCCCTATTTGATCTTTGCCTCTGATAAGATTACTGAGGAAAATCCCCCATCCACATCTTACACTATGTACGTTCCCACACAATCATGGCCCTCCATTAGCAATTAGAATTTTAAAAAATGGACTGTATAGTACAGTCCATGTCCTTTACATGCTAATACTATGCTATCAATATTTAAATTTAACTTCCTAATTAAACCATTGGAGTTATGAAATTTTCAAATGATCCTGCATTATCAAATAGGGAAAAATAATTAAGATAAAGATGAATATAATTTGACTAAAACCTTGATTTTAGCTGCTTTTAATTTCATGTAAAGTTACTCTTTGAATTGAATTATATGATTCACTTGACTCAAATATATTTTGCAGAATAAACCTGACCTTGAAATTTTAAAAATTCAATATTTTTACTGGATATGTTAGCTTTACCAAAAGGGAGTCTAAAGAAAACTACTTTTCAAGCTAGTCCCCCTCTCCAAAAAATCATTAATATAAAAAAACTAGTAGTTGAAACAGTTTACTTGGCTATAACTCTGTACTTCATTCTCAATTGTATTAGTGCAAACACATAAACCACACATATATGTCTGAGGGTAAAGTGTTTACAAGAAAGTTCTTTGAAGCTATGTTGTGGTTAGTGCTTTCTTTCTCTTTCTCTCTATCTCTTTTTTTTTTTCCAAGTAAAGTTCTCCAGAACAGTTTAGAAGCAGATGGCACCTGTGTCTTTTTTTCTCCAAATTAGGAGTTATTTTTTACAATTGCAACAGTATTTAAATATGGAAAAATAGCGTATTTTTAAAGTAATGATTGTATCCTAGTCTTTACTTGACTTTAAGTCTCTTTATAATGAGTGTATTTCCAAATTCAGCAATTAATATGTATTAACTTCAGTGGTTGGTATAGCTGGGAGGCATTTCATGCCTTCATGCCTTTAAGTTCAAGTTGATTTAACTCCTAATTCTGACACGCCTGTGGTTAAAATGATAGTGAAGGTGAAACTGCATCCCTTTCATTTCAGAGGCACAAAATTCTACCAACAGAAAGGCATCATTATTTTCAACACCTACAAGCAACAGAGGTGGCAGTTATCAATACTCTCGCTGTGAAGAAAGGAAACCGACTGCTGAGTGAAATTAGGGTCATGGTCACACAAGTTTTAGAGAGAGAATAAACAAGTCATGGGATTTCTCTTTCCCTGGGGTCACTAGGACTGAAAGCATCACGTCAGGACCAATGGAGACCAAATCTCAAAGAAGAGGAAGGGGGCATGCCCACCGTGCCTGGCCCATTTCGTTATCATTCATTCTCTCTCTTTAAAACCATTCGTTAAGCACCAGCTGAGTCCTGAGCACCGTGCCAGGTGATGAGCACACAATAGTAAACCAGTCAAATCCATAGACTGCCTTCTAGAAGCTTGCAGTCCAGTGTTCCCGGAAAGAGCCTGTGCAGCCCCAGTTTCTATTCTCCTACTTGCAATCCCACGTTGCTCCTGAGTCAACAGCCTGAGAAAAGAATCAGATGCGCAGAGAACAAAAGAGGGAGCAAACAGTTGTATTTTTAATTCCTAGTCAGACAAAAAAACATACCATACCCAAAAGAGCTTAAGATACTAAGTGTAGTGTGGGTGGCAGGCGATCTGTAGCCACCAGCATATACCTTGGAGAGCCCGTGAGGCCCTAAAAGACAGTGTCGGGGAGCGATGGGGAGGGGAACTAAGGGCATGAGGAGTACTGGCAAAGGGGAAAGGGAAAGGGAAAAGAGAGCATCTGATTCCTCACCAGCCAGGAGCACAGGCTGGATCCTTTCCACTAGAAAACTCACACTTTTCATGTTTCCTTACAGGAAGCATTTGGTATTTATTGCCTGGGGCCAGAGTTCTGTGTACCAAGTGGAATACACCACTGCTCAGGCCTCCGAATTCTCTACTCTACAGTGAACATGTCCTGGTCTAGCCTCCTGCCCTCTTTAGCCATTCCAGAGCAGTGCATCCAGCAGATCTTGGGGAGACACGGGAGCTTTACTAAAATGTTTAAAAGGGGAAACCGAATAATGACTTGGTGGCAAACGAGGAGTACTTTTCTCTACAGAGCTGCGCCAATGGAGACCATTCAGTGTTACCAATTGGTTTGCAGGGCATTTTTTCAAAAGGACTCTGTCTCATACTTTAATCTGGCATACTCTGATTTATGATCTAAAACATCACTTTTCAAACTGAGTCACCCCATTAATGGGATGTGAAATCACATGATTCAACCAATATTTTTTAATTAAATAGAATAAAATCAAACAGCATAAAATAGGAAATATTAGAGTACATTTTGCTAATAAGAATAAACATTGCATTATGAAACATGTTTCCAGTTTAAACACACACACACACACACACGCACACACACACACTGTTTTCATTTTATGCACACATATGTCTCACTATCTAAATCTGTTTGGTTCCTGAGGAATAATGCATATAGCAAGGGATCCTATATAATATGCTTCAATAAGATTGTCATACAAATGCATTTTTTTTAATTGTGGATCAGGTTGTCAGATTGAAAGAAGCTACAGTTAAGTGGAATGGAAATTTTAAAAAATTGATTGCAAAATAATTTAACATACTCTTCTTCTTTTGTCCTAATTATCTTTCACTAGGTTTTCTTGAATTTTTGTATATGAGACTACATCTAGTTCTTTTAATTACAAACATTCTTTTAATCTCATACAGCAGACAGAAACAAAAGGTGGGAAGTAAAACTGAAAACAGGACATGGGTTTGGATGCACGAGGCTAAATCTCCACCACAAAGCAGGCCAGGCCAAATCCTGTCCTTGTGCCAAACCACTGGACAGAGTCTGGACCGGACACAGGTTCCCTTCTCCCTTGGAAAAGCCATTAAAATGCCAATTTCTCAAATCACTGGGCAAAGGACCAACCACTCTCTAGGATATGGAGCCCTGAATAGAATCATGCCCAATTCATATTTTTAGGAAAAAATGAATTTGTTGGTGTATCATGATTTTTATAAACTTTTTGACAAACGCTATAAAGGAAGCACTATTTTGAAATGTAACTTTAGAACATATTAATTAGTTTGTCCGACACTCTTAAGTAACCCTCCTCACTCCCATTCCCACCCCTCACTCACATCATAAAAAAAAAAAAAAAAAAGCTACTACCTCTGCCCTGGTTTTAAATGGCTACGTGTAGATCATTGCTGCCAGCATCATCCAGGAGTTCCAGTGGTTATAGCCTTGGGACTTTAGCTCCTTGAAATTCCCAAACACAGCCACAGGGTGTGTTGCCCTAACAGTTACGTGTCCAATGTTCTTGAATTTAGGAGTCGCCAGCTTAAAAAAGATAATTATAATAAAGGAATAACTACTCAGAAATTTTCTTAATCTAGTGGGGATTGTCTACATCCTGGAACTAACCACAGCCATACCACAAAACACCTGGGTCATTCATTGTTCTCTTAGCATTTTAATGGCAACTTGTTATTTAATAAGTTAAATGTTTCAGCTTTAGACTCAGGCAGAGTTAACCCAAGACAGAGTAAAGACTTGAAACCTACTGTTTCAACTTTATCACTAGTGAAGGAAGGAAGAGGACTTTTGTCACTCAGGCAGTACCTATAATTCTGTTGCATTCTCTGGCTTTACAGATTCATAGTAATTATATCTGTAACACTAATTGTTTTATGTTTTAGGTTTTAAAAAAACCTTTGATCTTGAACTGATAATATTTCTCAAATTCTCAACCAAATGGAGTAAGCAGGCACCTCACCAACACTGCCATCTACAGAAAATTTAACACACACAACTACTGAAAAACAAGCAAAAGTAAGAATTTCAAGTTTTCTCAAAATATTTTAATTCTGTGATTTTCAAGCTAATCAAACCACTAGGTATCAGAGTGAGAGTCTTAGTAAAATGTAATTGATTTAATTTGTTCTCCAAAATGTACTGCAAAATATAATACCACACTTTAAAAAAAAAAAATCAACTTCAAATTCCTTAGGTTTTTCCTATGGAGTCTACCAGCCCATATATGTGTACAATTGGCAGTTTATTTTTTTCTAACCATTTTCCCATTCCTCGTATTAAGTAAATTTCTTGAGTTTCCTGATGGTGAAGCTTATTCATAAAGATAACAAGTGCTAATGATAAGTCAGAGCCAAGTTGAGGCATCTGGGGTAAACGTTATTCAGAAAGCAGTTAGACTTGGTGGTGGGGCAGTCCCTGTAACACCAACAGGCACTTCCTCTTCTAGGTGATAGTTTCTAAAACACCAAGTAAACAATTTTAAGTAGATTAGCTTTTTAATCAGAAGTTTATACTGCTCCACTGTAGCTCACCATAAATTATAGTAGGTTTCAAGCCTTAAGAAAGGAGACATTTCATTTTCATCTTACTAGTGGATGCCTAGAACATCAGATCTTCATATGAACGTTGAAAAACTTGATCAAATCAGCATGTTTATGCATGCATTATCCAATGCTCAAATATTTTGGAACATTTTTAAACAGTGACAAACTACTAAATTTTCATTCAGAAGTTATTGCCTTTCTTATACACTTTGTGTACTCCATGAGCCATTAATAGTAGTGACAAATTGGAGGGAGGTGACACATACACCTTTTCACTAAGTACCAACATCCAGAATCCTGCACTGTGGTCTTTGATGACATGAAAAAAAAAGAAAGGAAGGAAGGAAGGAAGGAAGGAAGGGAAGGAAGGGAAGGAAGGAAAGAAGGAAGGAAGAAAGGAAAAGAAATTGGCAGTTAGCTAAACTCTTTCCAGCAAAAAGAAAATAGAAAATAAAATTGCAAAGTAGTATTAAGCTTCAACTTGTCAGCAGTTGAAATTATATCTTCAGATTCCCTATCATAAAGGGCCTGAGTCTAAAATGAGCGTTGAGAAGAACTCTCCTTACCTATGGATAATAGAAAGGAAAGAAAGGAAAAGGAAGGAAGGAAAAGAAAAAATAATAATTTTCAATAGATAGAAGTATGAGAACATATGGCACCATTCACATGATAAAACTACCGATTTCAATCTTTAGAGGAGGGATAGGGGACATTTCTGCAACCCCCAGGGAGATGGCTTTTTGCATACATAAATGAAATAAGTCACTCCAGCACATGAAAGAAAAGCAGCAAAACTCTTCTAATTACCACTGCTTGGACCCATGTGCTTCTTTTTCTTTAGAGGCACACAGTTCATTATTCTGCCATCAACTCTCTTAAATGATTCATTCGCCCCTTCACTCCGAGCAGACTGCAGGGAAGCTAGTGTTTGAGTTTAATTTCTAGTGCCTCTTGCTTTAGGGAGGTTGCTAAGAGGAAGGAGGAAGAATCTAATTTAATAATTCTGTCAAGATTTGGAGGGGCACCTTCCGCCCCCACCCCAAAAAATAACTAGACAAACAGGACCCTCTGGCAAGCTATAATTCCGAGCAAAGACACCGATTGGAAAAGCTGGGCCCACGTGCGGTGGGAGCTGTCACCCAAGGGAAGTGGCAGCCGGCGAGGAGGAAGGAGGTTGGAGAAGAGTCAGGTTGCTGCCAGAGAGTCGCAGCTGCACGGGCCTGGGCGCTCCGGGGAACACCCGACTCTCACTTGAATGGTGCTTAGTTCTCTCCCTGACACTAGGCGGAGAGAAATCAAAGGGCAGGGAGGCCGGCTCCCACATCTTCGGGGAAGGGACATCCCTGAGAAAGGGACAGCCCTGGGCGCGTCGCGGACTTCCCCAGAAGCCCCAGCCCGCGCGCAGGGCTCCGGGCTCCACCAGGTCCAGGACACGCACCCAGCCCGCCGCCCCCCGCACACCCAGCCCGCCGCCCCGCGCCTTACCGTCCCAGTTCCGACTCCACCTCGAAGAAATCGCTCAAAGCATCCCTGTTGGAGCCGTCGATCCAGTAATCCGGGACGAGGGTCCCGGCCCCTGGGGCCACACTGGCGGTGACCGAAGAACAGGACGAGGCCGAGCACGAGGGCACCGTGACTTTGAGCATCTTCGCGGCGGGACTCCGGAAGCCGCCGCCGCTGTCGCTGCCGCTGCCGCTGCCGGAGCAAGAAGCTCCGCCGCCCGCCGCCGCCTGCGAACGCCGGAGCGGGAGGTGGCGTCCTTCACATACACGCACACGCCCACCGCCACCACCTCCCACGGCGCCCTCGGCTGCGCTCCAGCTGCGGCTCCCTTTCCGCACGCTCGGGAGGGAGGGTGGGCGGAGAAGGGGGCGAGGAACTGGGAGAGGGTGTGGAGGGAGACCCGAGTCGCTGCCAGCCGGAGAGAGTAGAGGCGGAGGCACTGCGAAGGAGAGAGATTCCCTCCCCCTCCGCTCCCTCTCTCTCCACTTCCCCTCCTCCCTTCGCCGAGCCTTTCCTTTCCAGCCCCCCTCCGTTTTTCCCTTTCTCCCTCTCTGGCAGTGGCTGCGGCGGTGCCGGCTTAGGGCGGCTCCGGATGCAGGAGCTTGGGGAAGGCACTAGGACCAGAGCATCATCCCACGCGCCCTCCCGCGGGAGCCAGGAGCCTGGAAGAGACCGAGCGCAGCGGGACGCTAGCTCCGAGAGTGGCGTGCGCCCTGCGCGCTCTAGGAGCACATGGATCCTGGCAACCCAGCAGGTGAGAAAGCGACTTGGCTGTTGGCACAACTCATCCCTTCTTGAGCGCCCTGGTGGCGAGTCCCTCCCACCAGCTAACCAGCCATCCCTTGTTCGTCCCTCTAACAAAGCTTATATATTGGTGGCTGGGGAGGGTGTCCTGTGGTCGCTTATCCCCCAAGGTTCCTGTGCCCAGACCCAGTGAAATCTGGAGGAAAAGACAGCACCCTTGTGCACGTTGACCTGACTCACCTTTGAGTGAAGTCTTCTGTTGGAAAAGATGCTGTTGTGCTGCTGCAGTCACTGCCTCCTCTGACACTGTTGGAGCTCCTGAAAAGGCAGAAACTTGCTGTGTCTCATTCACTTTCAGCTTCTGAAGGCTAGCAGCAGACGGAACCCAGAGAATTACAGGCCTGGAAAGGCCCTGTGGAAGCCAACGGGTCCAGCTCTCTAAGGCAAGACCTGTCATCACTCATGTCAGAGAAGATTGCTACATTTAAAGCTCTGCCCCATCCTTTTGTCCCATCGCAGGCATTCTAATGTCTGTCCATCAACCTCAGGCTATTATTATAAGTATTGGTTAAATATATGTCATTTATATTTCTGCCCTTGAATTTTTTCTTTTCAGATATCAGTGGAGATGAACAGCAATTAGTCATTATATTCTGCAATAAATCTTTATATATAAAGACAGTTATTACATCACATCTCATTTCTGGCTAAAATAACTCTAGGCCCTTTATTTAATCTTAATTCACAGGTGTTACTTTTAGTCTTTTGTTTCTGCCTTTCCTCCAACATGCACTAAATTCATCTCAGTGTATCCCCATTTCTGATAACACCAGTCAACAAGGTCCAATACTTTCTCCCATTTATTTATTTATTTCTTACACTTAAGAGCTTTTGTGCTATATTGGTAAACTACCAACAAAAATAATCTAACCAATTAGTGACAGAAATGTGATCCTTAGTTGATTGGATATGAACAATAAATACAGAAACAATTCCTTACAGGTAATTTTATGAAGATGAGCACATGCTCAGTCTACAAATGCCCCCCCCCAAAAAAACACAAGTATATGTAAATTCATACAAATTCAGTTAAATACTGAATTATTTGCCGAAAGACTAAAGATGCTCACATGACTTGTTACTTTTCAGAGAATGAATTCACTTATCTTCACTTTACATTAAAAAATCAAATTCATAAGCAAAGCAAGCTAATAAAGCACCCTACAGTAAACTCAGTTCTCACGTAACGAGTTTCCCTTGGCTCACACTGACCAGTGGAGGGATGGGCATGAAGTGTTGCTGGGCCATTTTTATTCGCACCTCTTCGAGGCTAGTCTTGAAGTGGCAGCACTGCATGTAGATACTTGTCTGTTGTGAGCAAGTCTTTTCCAACATAAGCCCAAAGCAGGCATATTACACTGAAAGATATGGTAAGCCTATTTCTTCCTGCTATTTTAAGGAACAATAATAGCTAGAAAAACCCCATTTTATGGTACAGGGGTGACTGTAGAGTTTATATTTACTTTCAACATTAGTTTAGTCATTTGACACCTATGCTTTCATAACTGACTTTTGCAGAAGAGCTATTAACTGAAATTTGAAAAGAGGGTATTTGGCTTAATAAATGCAGTTTATTTTTATTTAAAAATATAAGACCAAAATAAATATTTTAAAACAGGTGGAACAGGAATTAAGTTCATGGAATTTATCTTCACTCCTTACAAAATATCATCTAAAGTGACCAGAAAATAAACAAAGGCATATATCCACAAAAAGGAAGGGAGAAATAATATCAACCAAATCTTAGAATCCAGGGATGGATGGACAAATGACAGCTGACTTAGAAGATTGGGTGGTTGACCTGAAACCCAGGTTTGCAATGGGAGAAGACAATAAGAAGAAATCTAATTCTTACTACAGAATTCCAGAAATGCTCAGGAATTAGAATACCAGATCCTTCTAAATGTGGAACAGAGAATCAGACATTGGTTGAACATTTTTATAAGAAGCTCTTGAAGGCCCTTACATTTCTTCTACCATCATCACAGCAAAAATACACTTCCCAAACTCTTGGAAAAAACAGTAAATTTAATCTTTGGAAATGCTGAACAAAAAATGAAATATGTCTTAGATCACAAGGCACAGCTGAGACCATATTGAAAACAAGGATTTATGAAACTCCATGTAATAAACAACGACACTTCTGGGTCCCATAGGACCCCCAAATGCTGAAAAGTAGGCTTATATCTATCACATCTCTGACCATATAGGAAGTTGGAGGGTAAATCGTTGAGAAAACCAAACAACTCAAAAGGAGGTGGACCTAGGAATACTGAACATTAGAATACCATCCCACCAACAAAACATTCTGATTTATGTCAACACCTTACAGTGAAGCCTATCACTGAACAGGCTCAGGGACCCAAAGCTTTTAATGGGCTGTTTTGTGTCTCACTCAAAAATGAATGAACAAAGTTTCATTCTGGTATGGCAGAATAGCTGGTATGACTAACCTTCCTGCATATAACAATTATAATCCCTAAGTATAAAAACAGTTATTTAAATGTGCCAAAGAACCACCAAAATCAGAATAGTGGAGATGATATAACTCATGAAAGAAAGGTGCTCTTCTGAAGAAAATGCACATATATTTGGCTTTTCCTCTGAGGGCTCTGTAGGCATCATAATCTTAGTAGCTTGAGGCGTCAGAAAACAGAATTCGAAGCTAGCAGAGAGGCTAAAAAATAAGAAAAACATTCCAGAAAGAAGGTACCACAGTGTAAAAATCCCAAAAGTCTACATATAAACTGTGCTCAAATACTAGGATAACTTCTGAACTATTTACATATAGGAGGCTCCAAGGAACCCAACAGAAAGTACAGAGCAATAATTAGAAGGTTGGAAAGCTGAGAAGTTTTAGCTGTTCCTCACTATAGGTAGACATGGTTTGGTATATAAGCCCTGCCAAGTTTAACTGTGTGTAAAACACACACACACACACACACACACACACACACACACACACACAAAACTCTTCAAGATAAAGATAGCAGATTTCAGAATCTCAGCAAAGAATCATTTATAATCGAGTATACCAATAAATAAATAAATAAATGATAAAAAGCAGTGACAACAACAACAGAAAAACACTTGATGTGTGAAGTGGTAAAAAAATGTTAACTATATTAAAAAACAAACAAACAAACATTAGTCAATAGAAACCAATCCCAAGATGATTCACAGGTTGGTATTCACAGACAAAAGATTTAAAACAGCTATTATAAATATGTCCAAATAATTTTAAAAAATCATAATGAGCGTATAGATGGATAATCCTTTCAGGAAAATGAAAACTATTCAAATGAAACAATTGGAAATTTAGGAATTGAACAAACTAATTATCTGAAATCTGAAAAAAAAATCACTCAAGGAGCTTATGAAAGAGTGCAGATCGAAGAAAAAAGGGTGGGTGAACTTGAAGATATAATATGGTATCCAAACTCCAAGACAGTCTCCTCTTATCTTTGTGTTCTGGTATTCATGCTCTTCTGAGTTCACCTACCCCCACTGAATTAGGTTTGATCTATTTGACAAATAGAATATGGTGGAAGCAAAGGTATGTGACTTCAAAGGTCATAAAAGCATTCTAGATTGACCTCTTGGATTGCTAACTCTGAGAGAAGACAACTTCCATGACATGAAGATACTCAAACAGCCTCATAAAGATGCTGATGTGAAGAGGAATCGACTTGTTAACCACATGAATGAGCCACCATGGAAGTAAATCCCCCAGCCCCAATTAAGCTTTCAAATGACTAAAACCCAGCCTGCATCTGAAAGTAAACAAAGAAGATGGAAACTCAGATATGCAAAAAGAAATAAAGATAGTAAAAATAGGATATATGTGCAAATAGAACAGGCTATGTTTCTTATTCCTCTCTATTTAAAAGACAACTCAAGGTTTCAAGCAACAATTAGAAAATTGAATTTTATGGTTTATACTCTTCGTAGAGATAAAATATGCAAAATCTATGTGTAATTCCTTCTATACAATATTCAGGAAAAGGCAAAATGAAGTGACAGAATGCAGATCAGCAGTTCTCAGAAGCCAAGGTAGGGTAAAAAAAATTTATTGGAAATGGGTTTGAGAGGATTTGGTGGGGGTTATGGAAAGTTTTATATCATAGTTATGATGATTACATGATTTTGCACATTTGTCAAAACTCTTTAATTATACTTTTAAAATTGATGAATTTTATTATATGCAAGTTTTATCTCAGTAAAGCCTATTAAAAATTATAATAGGAGCATAGTCAATTCAACAACCTACATAAAATTAAAAGTCCATAAATATTGAGAAAGAAGGAGTTAAACTGTTGTCATTGATAAATGACTTGATTTTTACATAGAAAATCCTAGGGTTTGACTTAAATTCCCAAAATGAATAAGTGAATTTGGAAAGGTCATGGGGTATAAGGTCAAAATAAAACAATCAATTGTATTCTTATATCCTGGCAAATGGAAAATTAACATATAATAAATATATTCTATTTACAATAGAAATAAAAAAAGATAAAATACTTGGGAATCAATTCAACAGAAGATGTTCATATCTTCTACAAGGGAAACTACCAAATATTTCTAAGAGAATTTAAATAAAATTCAAATAAGTGAAAAGGTATATTATGTCCATTGATAGGAAGATTTAATATTGTTAACATGTTACTTCTCCCCTAATTAATATGCAGGCTAATTCTAGTAAGGCTTTGTTTGTAGAAAGTGAAAAGTTTATTCTAAAATGTGTAAAGAAATTCAAAATACCTGGAATATAAAAACAATACTGAAAAAGAACAAAGGTGAAGGTCTTACTCTATCTGATTTCAAAATTTCTAATAAACCTACAGAAACAAAGGCAGCATGGTATTGGTCTGAGGACAGAAAGAATAGGTCAATGGAACAGAATAGAGTTCAGAAATAGAACCATATACGTGGTCAATTAATTTTTGAAAAAGGTATCAAATCAATTTAATGGAAAGTCTTTTTAATAAGCGGTACTAGAACAAGTGAATAAATATATAGGGGGAAATGAACCTCATTCGTTTTTTTGTACCCCACACAAAAATTAATTTAAGATGGGTCATAAACTATGCATAAAAGCTAAAACTATAGTAGCACTTCTAAAAGAAAATATTGAAGAATATCTTCAGGAACTAACACATAAAAATCTTAGGAAAGACACAGCTTTAAACATAAGAGAAAAAAATTGTCATTGGAACTTATCAAATATTAAAGCTTCTGTACAGCAAGAGACCAATTAAACAAGTATTAATATAAGCCACAAACTGGAAATAAATATTCTTAATGCAAAAATATGTATCTAGAATATACAAAGAATTCTTAGAAATCAATAATAATAAGAGAAAAAAATGAAAAGCTTTCTGGTTTCTGCTTAAGACGTAGAGTTGAAAAGTGCATGGCTCCAACCCTTATAACACAACAACAAAAAATAGCCAAAATGCAAGGTCAGGATTTTCTTGAACCCTTCAGAGAAGTGAGGGCAAAGGACAACCAAATAGCCGAAAATAAAGGAGAGACAGGTGTCCACAAGGAAAGATGGCAGTTGCTTATCTGTTGCAAACACAGCCACACACCAGTAAGAATTTGATATGAAGAGTTAAGAAATTGGGAGATGTTGAATGTGAGCTCACAAGAGAATGTGAAACCCCTGGAAGCCATATATATAGGCAGAGTTTACATCTGGCAGGCTTTTCTTCACAAACTCTATGGGTGCAGAAAAAAAGATGGGTGAGAGCCCTGAAAAAGCATGCTTCATAGCACAGACCTGGAGGAGGAGAGCAGCAGCTTCTGTGAGGGAGACAGAAAATCAGCAAGATCTTCTCCCTTATCTCCCATATGGGGGGCAACAAACAGTGTCACCTTTAGGCAATGGCATAAACCCACAACAGCTGGGGGAAGGGAACAGGAAAAATCCCTCTGCCCTAAAAGGAGAGGCAGGAATATGTCCTGAAACACCAAGAAGGTCACATCTCCAAGACCCAGGGTCTACCTAAGACTAAAGTTGAATCAGAACAACAGAGAATGTCCCTTCTGCCTCCCACCACCAAACTGACAAGCATCAAGTAACGGTGGAATATCATAGGAGAGTTGCAAGAGCATGGAGACAGACCTTCTTTGTGGCATAGTGCAAATGGAACACCTAAAGCTGAGGGTAGAGAGACAAAGTAAAATATTCAGAAAAACCAGTCCCCACCCTAAACAAAAGATATTGGTGCAGAAATATGAAGCACTTTGTGCAATGAGGATTAGCACAACATCAATAAACAACAAATCTAACCAAACTCCTCACTAGATTAACTCATACTCCCACACAAAATGCCTAGCAGAGTGGAAGGCATGCCTACTTATAGGCATAATATCTATCTCAGTTTTCACTGTCTAACATGAGATGTACAGCTTTCAACACAAAATTATGGGCAAAGTGGCGAGAAATAACATTTTGCTAAACAAACAAACAAACAAACAAAAAACCCCAAAAAACCCAAAGGTATAAACTGAACCAGACTCAGGTATAATGGGGATGTTAGAATTATCTGATGGAGATATGATTACTATGTTAAACTATGATTACTATGTTAAAATATATAAGATCAGTAGGAAATTTTAGTAGAGAAGAGAACTAGGAAAAAGCACCAGATAGAATTTCAAGAAAGAAACAAAAAAACCCACAGTAACATAAATAATGGCTTCAACACACACATCAATAGATTTTGAAGAAATAATAGCTATACATTTTCCAAAATTAGTGACAGACATCAAACCATAGATCCAAGACTCATAATAGCAAGGATAAATATCATACAATACATACATATATGTGTATGTATTATGTATATGTGTGTATATAGGTACTACTATATCACTTATGCATATCATATTCAATTTGCTTAAAATGAAAGATAAACAATTTGAAGGTCATCTGAGAAAAAGACACATTACAGAGGAAAAAATCATAATTACAGTAAACTTGTCAGACAAGAAAGGTGAGAATGCAGTGACATCTTTTTATTTTGTTATTTTTATAATGGTATGTTTTCTAAATCATTTTATTGAAGTATAATTGACAAACTGCAAATGTTTAAAATGTATAATTTTATAAGCTTTAGCATGTATATGCCTGCCAAACCATTGCCGCAATCAAAACGGTGAACATGTCCATCACCTCCAGTCCTTGTGCCCCATTATAGTTTCTCCCTTTTGCCTCTCCTGCCATCCCATCTCAAGCAACCATTGATCTGCTTTCTGACACTATAAATAAGTTTGCATTTTCTAGAGTTCTATGTAAATGAAATTACAATATGTACTCTTTTTTATTCAGCTTAATTAAAAAAAACTAATATACATGTGTTTTTAAAAATTATATAGTATTGCAAAGCTTAGTACCCTGTTTTATTTCTATTTTTAATTTCTACTTCATTGAGGAGAGCCTAGGTCTTGAGTTTTCTAAATTATTATATAAATTTCTAGATTTTCAAATAATTGCAGAGCTCTTTTCTTTGGCTAGATGATCTGGCTTCTCTCGCTTTGTTCATTTTTTTATAACATTTCTGGCTTTGAAATGCAGTAATATTAGCATCTATCTCAAGAAAATAGAAAAAAAATTATATGCAAAAAGGAAATAAAATATCAGGGACAATTAATAAAATAGAAAACAAATATGCCATAGAAATACTCAGAAAGGCCAAAGTTAGTTTTTTAAAAGGAGCAATGAAATTGATGAAGTCCTGGAAAGAGACATAAGTAACCAATATTAGGATTAAAGCTGGGGAAATTACCACAAATTTGATACATATTTAAAAAGTCATGACAGGATATGAGAATTTGAATAAAATGGATAATTTCCTAGAAAAACACCACTTACCAAATTGACACAAAAATAAACAGAAGACCAGGATAATACCATATTATTAAAGAAACTGAATCTCTAACACACAGACACACGCGCGCACGCGCACACACACACACACACACACACTCACTCTCTAGACCCAGATGGCCTCACTGGTAAATTCTACATTTTAGGAAATAAAGAACATCAATCTTACACAAACTAATCCAGAAAGTAAAAAAAGAGACAACAATTTTTAACTCGTCTTTTGAAACCAGGAAAAGTTGGTTTTTAACAAAGACATTAAGAGAAAAATATTTTTCAGGTCAGTATTACTCATAAACCAAACTTTAAAAAATTAAGCAATATATAAAAATTATACTATATTATAACTCAGGTGGTTTACTCCAGAAATGATAGAATTGCTTATGTTGAAATCCAAAAGAACCTATAAATGAATTTTTAGGATTAATGAGTGTATCATCACTGAATACAAAGTCAATATAAAAAACTCAATGTAAAATTATATTTCTATATATTAGCAACAAACAACTAGAAAACATTTTTTAAACTTTACTACTCAGTATTAAAAAAGTAAACTAACACACACAGAAACACGAGTGAATCTCAAAAGCAGTAGCTGAATAAAAGAAGTCAGAGCTAAAAGGAGTATGTATTATATGAGTTCATTTATTTGAAATTTGGGGGGAAAATGAAGGTAAAATGACTTACAAGGAGCTATATTTTGGTACTACTTAAGAACACTAAAGTTTCTGAAAAGAATAACCAGGTTTTTACAAAGAAACGATAGTCAGAATTTCATCACACTTATCAGTAACACTGGATTCTGGAAGGCAATGAAACAACCACTTCAAAGTTCAAAGGAAAAACTGATTTTGAACCTATGCCCAAGCTAACTAGCATTTTAAGTGAAGCAAAATAACAAACATTTTCAAATATTCAGTGACTCAGAAAAATTATCAGCCATTCGTCTTCTCAAAAATAATTACTATAGGACGAACTGCCACAAAATCTTTAATATGTGCAAGAAACTGTGACATAGAACACAAGAAAGAATGCCAAATGAAGAAAAAACTAAAGTTCAAAAATTGCTAGTGCCTAATATAATAATGTGAAGTTATATAACACATCAGTTTAGAAGTGTGAGAGGCCGCAGAAGAGAGAGGTTAGGATCAGAAAACACATAAAGTACACTATGAATCCCATCCCTTCCAGCAAAGAAGAGATATTCTGATTAAATATGAACACTGATAAAAGTTATAAGATTAAATATACTTTAAAAAAATGTAAAGGTAAAAATGAGAAGAATAGAAAGTGTTTATCACTTTCAAACAAGGTTAGGGGAAGAAATAGGACAAAGAAAGTTAGACAAAAGGCAGAGGGCTAGAAAAGAAAACAGCGTTATGAAATATATAAAGTGGGAGTAGATTGGATGCTGTGGTACGCTGTCAAGGATACCTCATTCATACCTTAGCCCCCTTCCTGGGGGCAGCTTGAATCCACTCACTCATCTCAGACTCCTTGCCTCAACTTTAAAGGTCTATCCCATCTCCAGAGCTCCCTTTGAGATTGGCTGAGACCTCTGGGACAAATGTATCACAGGTGAACCTCTCCTGCTAATCCTTCCCTTACTCCCTCACAGGCGTTGTTCCTGATTGCTCCCCAATAAACTTTGTGCAAGCATATCTCTGACTTCTCTATGTCCACAACTATTTCTAAGGAGACCTGATTTCAGACCGTTGATCCCAAGGGGTCCAAGGAAGCAGTTTTTAAAGATGGAATTTTTGGAAATGAATCACTTACCAGCTGCTTAACAAGGGAGATCCCATTGTTTGTGAAAGGGATATGGTAGCTCATGGCATACTGTGGCAATGTATTCTGATTACATATTGTTGCCTAACAAGTAATTTCAAAGCTCAGTGGCTTAAAATAACTATTTCATTATTTCTCATGATTCTGTAGGCTAAGATGGGCAGTTCTCCAGCTTCAGTTAGGCTGAGGTTACAGTCATCTAGAAGCTTAATTGGGCTCATTCACATGGTCGGATGCTGATGCTGGCTTCAACTGTGAGATCACCTGGGACTGGCAACCAAGTGCCTATAAGTGGGCTTTTCACAGAATGGCAGCTGGGTTCCAAGAGGAGACATCCCAAAAACAAGTGTTCCAAAGGAGAGGATGTAGGAAGTGCCAAGTCAATTAAGGGGTAGGCAAAGAGCAAGCATCACTTGCACCATGGTATCATATTGAACAAAGCAATCACAAATATAGGCCAGATAAAAGGGTATAGGAAATAGTCTGTGTGACATACACATGTAGGATGCAGGGAAATTGAGACCATCTTAGGAGACTAGTTACCAAACAGTATAATTGTTAAAATTTCACTAGTGGTGAAGTGAGATGGGATTACAGTATAAAGAAAAACATTGATGGATGCCATGTCTCAAATGTTTGAAAGTCATAATTATAAGCCAGTGAAATCAGATAGATTGTGTTGAGTGCAACAGGGCATTGGAAAGAGAAAATAAAAGGCCAAGGATGATTAATCGCCAATTTAAGGCAAAGTGAGGAAGCTGGAAGGCCTCCTTGGCAGCTTTTGAAGAGACTCTCACCTGCTGCTGCGGGACAGCAAAAAGAGTTGTGAATCGGGTACAAGACTTAATTATAAAGACAGACAGCTAGTTTCAGAAAAAGCTGAATCCTCAATTCTGGCAAGTCTGCTATACTAAGGTTGGGGTCTTTATTGAAGGGAGTGGGACCCTGAGTCTTGGGGTGAAACCATCTTGGTTGATGCACTGGAGAATCCTGAAACACCAGGCTTCCCTGAAGTGTCCTACCTCTCTCTATTAAAGACGGTTACATCCCTCGCTTGCAGGTGATACGGAGGCCTCTATCACATCCCACCGAGCATCTATTCCCCTACCCCATCCCTCCTGGTCCTCAGGCCCATAACTAGACTCAAGTTTCAACATAGCGTAACACATCAGGGAAGTGCTGGGCCTGCTGGCTGAGGAAAGGGACTACGCTCCAAAGTTGCTGCAGGATCTAGCCAACATGTACTGAGATGAATTTGGATCCTGAGGTTTCTGAATCAAGGAAGTCAGGACATAAAATTGCATAAGAGAGATTTTTATGGGCATGGTAACTGCCCCTTGATACTGGATTTAAGCCCTCAGATATAAATCTGTGTATTGAGCCACAAAAAAATCTCCATTAATCAAAAGTAGAAATCATACAGGACAAATTTTCTTACCAAATTGCTCTAAAATTAGAAACTAACAAAAAATAGCAAAAGAAGTCATGCACTTGGAAATTTTTAAACACTCTTCAGATGAAATTAAAATTAAAATTAAAAATTATAATTTATATCCTTTATAATGATGAAAATGAAAGCACTAATTACAATAATTTATAGAATATAATCAAAATAGTACTCAGAGAAATATTCATAATTTTAAATGCATGTATTAGTAAACAATAAAGATTGCAAATAAATGAGTTAAGATTATGTAACTAGTATGCTGAACTAGCAAAAGCTGGTAGGATGTAAACATAAAGCAAATTTATTTATCTTTCGCTAACTTTTAAAATCCATTCTACAGTCCCATTCTTCCCATCTCCTTGTTTAAATCATTGAGAAAAGGTCATAGCTTTTTTAGTCACTCCTAAACAGTAAAACAAACAAACAAACAAATAAATAATCCTCCAGTAACTTCTAATAACAATTATAGTCTTTTTAGATAATTAAAATGTCCATTTTAGTGAAACAGTCTACATTGGGATTTTGTTGAATGTTTCACTTCTCCCCTCCACAGCTCAGGTTCATTTCAGGCTGGGATTCAGCAGGGAGCAGGGAGGGCATTTGTGAAGACTTTTGTTCTTGCTTAGTCAGTTTCTCCTCACCAACACCCACACATTTAGCTGTGACATTAGGGTCCTCCAGGGTTGCAGTTGTGCAGAGTCAGAGCTGGGATAAGGGGATGTGGGGTAAAAAGGATCTAACTAGATGGAGTCGGCGGTCGTGATGTGGTGATAGCGCTTCTGGGCTTGTTGAATTTTCATTGCTGAACTCATGAGATATTTTTTGTGGGTTTTGTAGAGATTTCTTCATTAGGAACATCCAAATGGTCCCTTGTATGGGCAGAGCTCTGTTTCTGACCCTACCACTTCAAGTTTTGCCCTCAGATTCAGGATCTAATGGTTACCTCCAGCATCTTTTTGGTCTGTTCAAGCCAAATGGCTTCTCTTTTTATGACACTCACATGGTCTAAGGGAACACACTCCTCTGCTCAGCTGTCAGAGCAAGTAGGTACCTCTCTTTGCTCTTCCTCAGGCAGATGGCTCTAGTCATATACTTTCTGCCTTTTGTTTTCTAAAATACAGACCAAAAACTGTCCCTTTGCCCCATCGAACATTGGGAGCAAAGGCAGAAAGCTGGGATATGAAATTCTACAAGAGGGCCTCTTAAAGTCCCTCTAACTTGCCCTGAGGTCAGGGGTAATAAATCTCTCCATGAACCCATCCACCCCACACATTTAGTGTGGAGGAAAACTGTGGTTGAAAATTTTCACCTAGTGACAACAGTTTCTCAAAGTATCTTGTCTTCCCTGGCTCTCCAACTTCAACCCTTTTATGCCCTCAACTTGGATGTGGGGCCAAGGGCCACAGAACTGCTGTTCAGCTACCTCTCTTGCCATCTGTGCATAGGTGAACTAGCCCTTGAAATGTGGGGGTCCTTGTCACCTATTATTTTGCTTTTGGCCTTTGGGTTTCAGACCAAACTGAGACAGCAATATCTGATTTACTCATCCTGTCATTCACGTAACTTAAGAAACCTGGAAAGATTGACAAAATATACCAAAAAAAGTTAAAGAAAAGAATTAATAAATATAAAAGCAGAAAATGATTAAGTAAAATAAAAAACATAAAGCACAATTAGTAAAATCAAAAGTTTGTTCTTGAAAATTCCCATTAAATTGAACATCTGACAATGATATGAAAATAAAAATTTGAAAAGACATAGGTAAACAACATTATAAGTGGGAAAAGAATATAAAATTATATTAAATAGGGTAAGAATTATAAAAAATATAATGGTTATGTTTATGTCACAAATTTAGAAAACTAGATGTTATATCACTTTATAAAAAATATATATTATTTGTAAAGAAATTAACAAGGCAACTAAAAACTTATTCGTTAAAAGACGTTAGGTCCATGTAATTTCATAGAAGAAGTCAACCAACTTCAAATAGCAGATATTTTCCACATTATATATAAACTGTTCCAGAACACAAAAAAGATACAGAAAGTTTGATAAACGATTCTATGAGAATATTAAAATTCTACTATCAACAAAGGACAAAAAGTGTATAAAAAAAGAGAAATATAATTCAATCTCTTTTCATGAGCATGAATATCATAATCCTAAAGTAAGCATTTACATTTTAAACCCAGTAGAAAATTAAAGAATACATCATAATCAAGTAAAAGTTATCTCTGTCTTAGGTATTTGCGGAAATCAAAGAAAATTTGCATTTCTGGATATATATAAATGATAAATAAAGAGGCAGAAATTTCAGTACTGTTAGAGATTTAGAAAATAGAATATTATTCCATTGGCCACTTATTCTATAGCCAATACTATGTTATACACAACTCAGATGTTGTCGCTCTGGTTTCAACCTATTGTTTATTGACTCCTTTCCTCCCCACTTTATGTGACTTAGACAGATCTCTGTCTGACCTCTCACAATGCAGCTGTGGTTGGCAGTGATCCTAACCAATCATTACTCCATTGCTTTATTTACACTGGTTAAATGGTCAAGTTCCTCTCTGTTCTTTGGTAGGAAAGAGAAAAAATCTTGAAATGTACACGTATAAAGAAGAGTTTACCCAAGTGTTTCCCAGAACACCTAGTTAAATATTAGAAAATAAATGTATATATCATTATTAGCAGACTAAGGGGAAATAAATCCATTTGATTATATTCAATGTTCTTCATTGATTCAAAAAATTAGCAAGCAGAAACTAAAGGAAAATATTCTCAATCTAAAAAGAGGTGCTTATATGAACTCTAAGGAAAATACCGTATAGTTCATAGCAAAATATGAGAAGCATTCTAAAGATACAAGAAAATAGCAATACTTGGTGTAAAAAAGGAATAAGAGAAAGAAATGAGACATTAATATGAGAAACATAGCTAGCACGTTTCTTTTTATAAGCAATATCAAGTGTTACAATATATCTCATTAAAAATATAAAATATCTAGAAAATAAATCCAAAAGACTCTATCTCCCTATCTCTGTTTGTCTGTCTGCCTATCTATCTATCTATCTATCTATCTATCTATCTACCTACCTTTCTATCTATCTATCTATCATCTATCTAATTTACTCTTTCATTCGAAAGAAAAGATGCCCCAGAAAAGCCAAAAACATCTGAAAAAGACTCTCCATGAGCAAGACTTCTAAATATATATGAATCCATGTTATGAGGCATATACTAATTAAACTGAAGAGTTTAGGAATAGGGAAATAAATCAATAAAATTGGATAGGGTACATAAGCAGACTTGTGTGTATGTTGGACTTTATGATTAATTTGGCCTGTTAATCAGTGGGAAAAGATTGTGTATTTATTTAATTGTAGGAAAGCAGATGTCAAATGAAAAAAGTAAAGCAAGATACTATCTATGCCTCATATTATTTACTAAAACAAATTCCAGATGGTTTGAAGCACCAAACATAAGCAAAAATATAAATGTGTTTGAGGAAAATATAGAATGCTTTTAAAGCCTTGGGGTAGCAAAGGCACACCCAACTGGGACCCTCATTCCAGAAACCATCAAGTACACATGACAGATTTCTCCTATGAAACTTTAAAACTTTTGTATAATTGGGGGAAGGGGGGAATCATAAAAAGGATAAAATACATGTGGCAGAGAGAAATTACTGCAACACACTTAGCAGATAAGGTATTAATAACCAGAATATATAAAGACTACTATAAATAATTTAGGAAAAGGCAAACAACTCAACACTAAAATGAGTAAAGGATGCCAGATGGCTGTTCTCAAAAAGAAAAGCAAAATGGCCAGTAAATATAAAAGATAGTCATTCTCACAGGCAATCGTGTGTGTGTGTGTGTGTGTGTGTGTGTGTGTGTGTGTTTTCTCACTTATCAGATGGCATAAATTGTCAAATTTGGGAAAGATAAGACGAAACCATCACATTGATATGCAGTAGACAGAAGTCTTTTGGGAAGGCAATTAGGAAGTATATAATTTAAATCTTAAATTCCTTTGGGCTAGCAATTCTGCTTCTAGCAATACATTTTCAAGAAATACTTTCTCAAGTGCCCAATGATATATTTAAGCCTATTCATAACTTTATTGTCTGTTTTAGTGTAAAATGGGGAACACTGAAATGCCCATCAAGAGGGAAGTGGTGAATGGAATACAATGTATGACATGTAAAAAGAAACACATATATGTTTATATCATGAAAAAGTTTCCAAACATATTCCTTTTACAGTTCAAGTAGTAGAATATGATATTGTTTGTGTTAAAAATTGGAAAGCAAATATATATGCACGTGTGTGTGTGTGTGTGTGTGTGTGCACGTGTGTGTGTAGAAAGAGAGAGAGAAAGAGGGAAGAGAGAGAAGAGAGCAGGGGAGACATAAAAGCTAATGGGAAGGGACAGAAGGATGTTTATCCAACTTAACAGTGGTACCAACTGTGAAAGGAGAGTAAGAGAAGCATACTATAGGGATCATTTCTTAATACTTCTGTACTCGAAAAACCTTTTACGATCAGAAAATATTCACACATTAGTGGGGTAATCGGAAAGACAAAACAATTAGAGTAGTGAAGTAACAAAGAATTTTTTTGGTTCCTGGCCACACCTATTTGTAATGGACAAACTGGCCCCCAGTTTGACCCCTCCATTCATTTTGGCCACTTGTTAGTAACACTTTAAAACAAGGCCAAATTTTCAGTGGATACAGAGGAAAAGCAGCAGCATATTTCTTAAAATAACTATTCATCAAAACAATCATCTCAAAAGCCTTCACTTATTTACCTACCTTCCACACTTTCCTCCACTGGAATTTAGAATTTTCCTTCTTAAAAATTGTAGTTGCTAAGCAACATTTCCTTCTTCTCTATGAAGCTTCGTTGCCATATTAACTTTTCATCAGCTTGATCTTTCTCTTTCCACCCAATCTCTCTCTCTCACAGACACGCACACACACACAGTTTTCTAGAGCTCTTCCATGTATATGATATTTATTCATTCATTTGCTCTGTAAAAAATTAAAGTCTTATCTTTTTCAATTATTGCATACTCATAACCAAAAGAATGAAGAGAGGATTCCTCTTGCTTCTTCTAAGGGAACAGCCATCTCAGAGAAGGCTTTCCTAAAACCGAGAAGAGGATTGGTCTGGGAGTTAGAATTTACAGATGGAGTCCTAGGTCTTACACTTTAGGGTGATGGCTTTCAGATAGCTAAAGCCTATTATAATTTCACTCAGTACATATTTATTGAGCTACTATTAGGGTCCCTACCATGTACTAGATATTGAGAATGCATTGGTCGATGGAAACAGTTGTCACCCCCAAGCAGGTTACATTCGAGGATGGTTACATGTCCCTGCCTCTAGCTTATTCAAACTCTGCTCCAGCTTTCAACATCTTTCCCTGAGCTAGATGATGACTGTCAAGGAGGAAGAACCT